>NW_024412423.1:19274789-19417866 GCF_014898765.1 Herpailurus yagouaroundi | reverse complement strand
CTTTTTTTTTCAACATTTATTTATTTTTGAGACACAGAGAGAGACAGAGTGTGAGTCACGGGGGAGCAGAGAGAGAGGGAGACACAGAATCCGAAGGAGGCTCCAGGCTGTGAGCTGTCAGCACATAGCCCGGTGTGGGGCTCAGACTCACGAACCATCAGATCATGACCTGAGCTGAAGTCAGGAGCTTAAGAAAATGAGCCATCCTGGCACTCCTGGACCTTCTCATTTTCCAGGGATTAGCCAGACAGCTGGCCAATCCAGGTCTATTGATGTCCCTCTAGTAACCTTGGTGCCAATGTCTGGTGAAAACTGCTTGGTGGTAGGCTGCCTGTCAATACTTGTCATCTCATTCAGTCCTCACAACAACCCTGTAAGATGTGGGTCCTAATGTTATCACCATCACATAGGTGGGAAACAGGCTCCGGGAGTTCTGTAACTTGTATAAAGTCACAAAGCCAGGAAGTGATGGGGGAGGTGAGATTTAACTTGGAGTGGTTTGACCCCACTGTGGGTATGCCTGATTAGATAGTACTGCTTTGCCCTGAACTGGGCTGGTTGGTCATTTGTGAGTGCTGTGATGTCTGAAGCAGGAGTGACTGCTCGCTTGAACTTGAGGCTCCTTGTTCCTATCTTCTGGGCCCATGCTGCTGTCCACCTTTTGGTGGGATCAAGCCAGGTATATCATGAAGCTGCTTTGTGGACTGTGATACAGTCCTTGACCTGGGCAGGCCTGCTCTGCTTGGTCAAAGTGTGGCTCCTCCTTTTGGGAGACCCTTAGGCTGTAAGACAGCAGATGTTACTGAGTGGGATTGAATGGTAGCAGTATCTAGCAGAAAGTGTGTTTTGGGTTTACGTCAGCTCTGCCATTGACTGGTGGTAGCATGTCAGGTATACAGGAAACCTCTCAGCCCCCCTTGCCTAGCTTCTATATCTGAAATCAAGATGATTATCTAGTTTGCAAGACTTTGGTGAGGATGGGATGGTAGAAATGGAAGATTTTTGGAAATGTAAATGGTGGTTGGCTTAGTTCCCAAAAAAGCAGTGCCTGAGGCAGAGCATAAGTGCTTAATGCCTTACTGGAAGGTGCAGGGCAGCAAGGGTAAGGGAAAATTAACCAGAGGGAGGGAAGGATGGAAGCAAGCTGGCCAATTTGCACAGAGACACAGTCATTGTTCAGCTGTGCCAAATATCTCTGGGTGATCTCTACAGAAACTCCATGCTGCAGAATAGTTTGTCATCCAAAGCCTGAAGAGGGAATTCATCTGCTGACCTCCTTCTGTGTTCTGTCTTCATTGGTCAGAGTTGCCTCATAAGAGTTCTCTCCCTGCGGCTCCTTGGTTGCACTACCAGGGCCCTCCAGCAGCCACTGGGGAGGCCAGTGTGGCACTTCTGTGGTGTGTGGAAGTAGGAGGAGGAGCCAGAGACTTGGGGCCTGCACAGTCGCCTTCACTGGGTCTGAGGCCCAGCAAGAGACCCAGGGTCCAGGAGACTGGTGAGGCCAAGAGAGTGTGAGGTGGTGCATCAGAAGCATCCTGTGTAGTGCCGTGTGGGTCTTGTCTTTGTGTGTAGTTGCTTATGAGTTAGTCTCACTTAGACTGCCAAGTCTCTGCCAAGACCCTGACTGAAGATCCAATTTGGTCTTTGCATGTTGATTTTTACAGCCTTCTCTGCCTGGCTATTGAAGCAGGAGGCTTTGTAGTTTTGATCGTACCCAGGTGGGAAGTATAAATCAACATGTTCATATACCTGATAGTGAAGTACAAGTATGGATATAGATGAACATCTGGGTTTCAATGAAGAAAATCCTCAGCGAAGAATATTTTCCATGAAAAGTAGCATCTGAGGCTGGGAAACCTAGAGTCATGAGATGGGACTGGAATGGGCTGTAGGGCCATGTCGTACAGAGTCAAAAAGACCCTGGGGATCAAGGAGTTTGGACTTTATCCTAAGAGCAGTGGAGAGAAAGACCACAAGAGGAGCTGCAGTAAGCTATGCTGGATACTTTGTAGAGCAGAGGTTGGTGGGAGTTGGGGGGTGGGGTTGCGGTGCACCAGATGTGATGACAGTGAGTGTAGGTAGGAACCAGGATGGCTGCGGGAGGGAATTGGAGGTGGCTCAGACCACGGTGATGACTGAGGCCTCACATTGGGTGAGGAGAGAAGGGTGCTTCTCAACCTTCTGGGGAAGTCAGCTTCTGGGCCTATTGGACATCTGTATGCTTAAGTGCCGGGGCCTCCCTGAGCTTCTGCACAGCTCACAGGTCCTCTTGACTCTGCCATCCCAGAGTTGGCCACACCACTGGGAGGCAGGACCACTGGGGGGCGCATTTTGCTCCTTCACAAAAGGCAGGCAGCTTCTTGATTAGTGCCTGGTAAGACTTGCTTGTACTCAGCAAACCCATGTTCTGTCTCTAGGCTGTTAAATACATTGTTAAAATTCAAGCTGTTGCATTTGGGTTGCAGCTGCGAGCTTGGCAGAGGTTCATGCCTGATGAGGTAAGGGGAGAAGCTAAGGACTCTGCTGGTTTGCAGCTGGAAACCTCTTTTCATGGCCATTTGGCCAGATTGTAAATGTCCTTTCCAAAGAGCAGGCTTGTTGGGGCCTCTGATTGTATGTCTTGGAATTGCCCTGTGCTTAGAAACAGTGCTGGTCACCTGGTGAGTGAATCACTGTCACTGGGGTGTTGATAGGCTTTGGAGGATCTACCTGTGGGGGTCCAAACTTGGGACTTCATATGCATACAGTGTCCATTCTTAAACAATCCATAACAATCCATTGTGTGGGAAAAAATGTAAAATCTTGTGATATTGTTTCTGACTTAAACAAGTCTGTGGCAAAGCATTATTTGTTGGGTGCCTGATTTGGGCCAGACGTGTTCTAAACTCAGGGTGCAACACACATAAAATTGCATATTGGTTTTCTCCTCAGGCTCGGGTGCCACTTTGTTTTTTGTTTTTTTCTAAAAGGAGGTTTGACATTGCCCATTTCCAGGACTATTCAGCATGGATTTCTGAGTGTTCCTGGAAAGGCTTTTGGGAGCACTGGACACTTTGTGGGGGCACTGGGCATGCACACACATTCCCACCTACTGTATCCTATCAAGCTTTGGGTGTGGGTATGAGATCAGATTGAAGGGCAGGCAAGTAGGTGGTTGGCCTTTCCCACACTCTGGGACAGTCCTTCTTGGATGCTGCTTCTTCCCAACCTGACCCTAGTTAGTATCTTTTTTTAGTACAAAGTGTTTAGTGTTCAGGGCCAGGATCAAGAGAAGTGTTGGGGCTCTAGGGTACCGCTGCCTGAGGTGGTAATGTTGGTTTTGGCAGTCTAGGGGCTGCTTGGGAGTAACTGGCTCTCTGACCAGTGGAGTCATCTTGCTCTCCTCCATCACAGCAGGACTTTGCAAGCGCTTAGCAAGCCATTTCCCAGAACCCCATTTGAGATTCTCTGGGGCTCTGCCTCCAGGCTGGTATTTGTGGATGGGCTCAGTCTAAGCCAGATAGTGCATTCCAGAGAAATGACAGCTGGAATTCATGTAATGAAGGAACCTGGCTGCTTTTTGCTGAGTGCTGTAAGGCATGAACCATGGACTGGATCACCAGGGTGATTTGAAAGGAAAGGAGAGGCATCTCCCTCCCTTGAACTTGTTACCCGATCTCTGAAGAGATATGCCACTGCAGCTGGTGACACAACAGGGGGAAAGCGCTGGGCTCCCCCACTTCTGGCCGTGTCTGGTCTGGTGTCTTGCCTGGGCCCTGGTCTCCCACCACCCCATCCTGACAAGGCAGTTGGCTGGTCTCTCACTGTCCACAGATAACAGCCTCTTGGCCCTGAATTTTACTGTTCCTTCTTTTCACCTACAGAAGGTGCTTTCCTGAGCTAGTTAAGCCTCTTGAGGTATAAGGAACAGACACTACTCCCTGTATAGGGGGCTCGTGTGAACAAGAAGAGAGGCTTTCAGAAATCCTGGGGTGGTGATGCAGCGTGGTGAGGCCTGAGAGGAGATGTGTGGCTGGAACACGGAGGGCCTGGGCTCCACCTGAGGTCTGACGGCCTGCTCACCTTCACTCAGTGACTTGCTCTCCTCTGCTGCCCTAACTCCATAAATTGGTCCTTTAGCCCAATACCCTGCAGCAGGTTCTGGCCTAAAAGATCTTGCTCTGTGTATCTCCTGGTCCCCAATATCGAGGGCACTGATGGGCATGCTCATAGCTCTGCAGACATTTAGCAGGGACATGAACAAATGCGGCCATTTACTTATTCACTCCTCTTAATAGAGGAACTGTTTTAGGGGTAGGGATTGTGGTTGGGCCTCTTTGAGCCTAACCTGGAACTATAGTAGATTGGAGTTTCTTCTGAGGTAAGGAATGATAGTCTTGGCTGTGGGTGTCTGATCGACCATAACAGGCAAAACCCTGATGAACTAGCATTAGCTCAGACTTGGAATTCAGTCAGGTAAGGCTTACGTTTTTGGGGGAAGCATTTGTATTTTCTTCATTTTCCTTGTTTTCTCTTAGTACATTTCTGGGGGGTTTGGCTGAAGTAGAGCAGGAAGAGAAGGGGCTGGCAGAGTGGGGACTCAGATGGGAGCTGGTCCTTCAGCATGCTCTGGGCTGCGTGGCTGAGCTGGAAGACCATGTGCAAAGCTTCCGTTGTATACTTAGGTTCACTGCCAGTGGAGCTTGCCCCATGTTGTGCCTGCTGCCTTCACAGCTGAATTGCGCTATTTCGAGGCTGACTAGAAGACAGAAGCTGATCTCACACCATGTCAGCTGCCTAGCCTAGCCCAGAGCTTTGGATTTGTGTGGATGGTTCATTTTTGTATCCCTGGTGCCTAGCTTAGTGGGTAGCCCGTGTGGATCTTCAGTAAATATTTGTGAATGTGACGTGCCAGTGGGGATGGTGTCTGGTGAGGTGGCAGACAGGAAGAGTGGTGTCTGCCCAAAGTGCCTGCTTCCCAGACTGCGTCTGCTGTGGCCAGGTGCACACTGTCAAGGGGAGTGGTTTTATCCCCCTGCTGGCCAACAGCTGCTCTATGCCTCGTTTCGGATAGGGGCTCCCTGCTGCATACTGTGTCAAGTTCTCTCCCTGTTTCTTGTGTACTTTCAGTCTTCTTGTGTGCCGAAGTTACCTGTGTGTCCCCAGCACCCGGCACCATCCTGACACACGTGTTGGAGAGAAAGACAAATAAGTCAAGCAGGCTGTGAAATGACAAGTTGTGGGTCGGAATCTTGGACTGATAAGCTATTAGAATCAGAGGTGACTGCCTCCCACACAATTCAGCCTTTCCATGTTGCCTTTAGATACCAGGAATCTAGAGGGCAGGGTCTCTCCCAAGGGTGCATGGCCTCCCAGAGCAGGGAGCATTGAGCACACATCCCTCGTTGTACACCTTGGCCTCGTCGCACTGCTGATTCTGAATATCCTCAGTTTCTATGTACTAGGTCAGAGTTTTGGCATGTTTGGCGATGTCTGTCTGTGTGCACATGTGTAAGTATCTCTCACCTAAGTTACGTTTTTCAACTGTTGATCCAACAGCTGTCACTTGAATGCCTTGCAGACACTACTCTCTGTGACCATGAAACGCTGGGTGTCCACATTGCTCGTGGCCTGGTTTGCTGTCCTGGGCCGTGTGCAGGCTGAATTCTTCACTTCCATTGGTATGTGCCAACAGGACTGTTGTCTCCCTGAGCAATCCTTGGCTCAAGTGCCAGGGAATATCACCACCTAAGTCCTGTTCTTACTCAAGATGGGATGGCTCACCCACTGATTTTGAACAGTTCAGGGGAAAGTGGAGCTTGTGGAGCTGCCGTTTCCCCTTCTGAGGCCCTGGTGACCTGAATGTCCTTCCTAGGAGCTAGCTGTCTCAACTGGGTCTCCTCCCTGAAAATTGCAGGCTGCTCATGGGTTTCCTGGCCTTTCTGACCATCTTTCCCCAGGGTCAGAGAGTGGTTCTGAGCAGAGAACCCTTAGGATGTCCATGCCCTGGTGACAGGATCCAGCCGGTGGCAATAGGAGAATGAGATTTGGGGCTTCTTCCTGAAGGCATTCCCAGTGCGCTTATCTCACTGGCCCCTTAGAGCCTCCGCCTCTTTCTTACAGAAACTGGGGGCCAGGACCCTGTGAGTGCCTATGTCCCCTTTAACTTCCACGTCCCGGTGATCCCATGAGAGTTGACATGATGGTGGCCCAGAGGACATACTTCTGTGCTGGTGTTCTGTGCCCCAAGGAAGGAGGCTGGATGCCTCTCATCTATTTCTTACTGGTTCTGCCTTTTTTCTTTCTCTGCAGGGCACATGACCGACTTGATTTATGCAGAGAAGGACCTGGTACAGTCTCTGAAGGAGTACATCCTTGTGGAAGAAGCCAAACTCTCAAAGGTTAAGAGGTATCTGATGTCCTAAATCCTTCCCCCCCCCCCCCCCCCCCCGCCATAACCCCCCTAGGGTGCACATAAGAGGAAGCCCTTGAGAGAACGGTGAGGAGCTGGCCTGGAGGCTACTTCATGCCAGTCCTCTGGAGTGACTCAGTGCTTGGGTTAAGGACTCCCTGCTTTTCCCTTTCTATTTAAGAGCCTTTTTACATACATTGGTGTACCCATCCCTTGTCTAGATTAAGGGGCTTGCAAGTGTTAGTGAGGAGTTGCTGTTTTCATTTTTTGTTGCCTCTTGAAGGGTCCTGAATCTCACCGGAGAAATTGCCATAGGTTGAGACCTGTGTGAGTGGGCGTGTTAGTCTTCCTTTTGTTTTGTTTCCTCAGCTGGGCGGACAAAATGGAAGCCTTGACCAGCAAATCAGCCGCTGACCCTGAAGGCTACTTGGCCCACCCTGTAAATGCCTATAAATTGGTGAAGCGGCTGAACACAGACTGGCCTGCGCTGGAGGACCTTGTCCTGCAGGACTCAGCCGCAGGTGAGGGACGGTGAACGTGTACTGGGTGGGCCATTATGTCTGGGGAGTGTGTATCTGAGCCTGTCCTGGGTCTGAGAGTGTTGATGGGCATGTGCAGTATGTGAACATGTAGTCCTGTGTTCTCTGCTCGTCCACCTTCTGTGGTGCACAGAACCCTCTGGCCTTCTCCCTTCTCTGTGCAGACCTATCAGTTGGCTGTCCTTGTTTTTAATATGTAATGTAATTAGGTCTTGCCTTTTCCTGCATTTTCATTTCCTTTTCGGGGGTACTTTTTTAAATCATGCTTTAGTAATATGTTTTCATAGAAAAATTAGAAAACAAAATAATCATGTAAGAAAATTAGAATTCTTTTTTTTTTTTAATTTTTTAAATCTTTATTTATTTTTGAGAGAGAGAGAGAGAGACAGAGCATGAGCAGGGGAGGGGCAGCAAGAGAGGGAGATGGAGAATCCAAAGCAGGCTCCAGGCTCTGAGCTGTGAGCACAGAGCCAGATGTGGGGCTCGAACCCACGGACAGTGAGATCATGACCTGAGCTGAAGTTGGATGCCCAACCGACTGAACCAACCAGATGCCCAAAGAAAATTAAAATTCTTAATCTAGCTGGTTGGTGATAAGCACTATTAAAATTATAGTCTTCCAGGGTGCCTGAGTGGCTTGGTCATTTAAGTGTCCAACTTAGGGTCAGGTCATCATCTTGCAGTTTGTGAGTTTGAGCCCTGTGTCGGGCTGTGTGCTGACAGCTCAGAGCCTGGAGCTTGCCTCAGAATCTGTGTCTCCCTCTCTCTCCACCCCTTCCCCACTCACACTCTGTCTCTCTCTCTTTCAAAAATAAATAAACATTTAAAAAATTAAAAAAATTTTTTTTCGGTCTTCCTACAGTTAGATTTACATAAAAAAAAAAATGGACCCATACATATATTCCAGGGGATGCAAACTTATTTGCTTTGAGGGACCAAATGAATTAACAAAAGTGTGTTAAGTGGACTGGGTAGTGGGGCCAGCATAAGCTAGGGATCATGGGCCTCATCTAAATCCATTTCCATTCATATATTTTAGAAACAAAACATATCCAGGAGCACCTGGGTGGTTCATTCAGTTCAGTATCTGACTCTTGGTTTTAGCTCAGGTCGTGATCTCGTGACGGTTTCAGGAGTTCGAGCCCCACATTAGATTCTACATTGGTAGCGCAGAACATGCTTGGGATTCTCTCTCTCCCTCCCCCACCTTCACTGTCTCTGTCTCTCTTAAAATAAATAAACTTAAAAGAAAAGAAATGTATCTGTAGGCAGATTTGTGCCGTAAGCGTATAGTGTTTTTCTGAATTTTCAGTTTCTCTCTATATACATTAAATGTTATATGACATGGTTTTATGTATTTTTATTTTTTTTTAAATGTTTATTGATTTATTTTTTGAGAGAGAGATACAGAGCATGAGTGGAGATGGGGCAGATAGAGAAGGACACATAGAATCCAAAGCAGGCTCCAGGCTCTGAGCTGTCAGCACGCAGCCTGACGCAGGGCTCGAACTCACAAACTGCAAGATCGTGACCTGAGCTGAAGTCGGACGCTTAACCAACTGAGCCACTCATGTGCCCCAAATGTTATAAAACATGATTTTAATGTCTGGACAGTAATAAGTGAAACTGATCTAGTGTAAAACTGGTCTAGTCAGTGGAAGTGGGATTGTTTCCAAATTACCAGCAATCGTGCACGTACATCTTTGTGCCTATCTCTGATTATTTTCTTAGGATAGATTCTTAGAAGTGGTTTTTGCAGGTCAGAGTCTGACTTTTCTTAAAGCTGTAACTATGCTTAGTGTTTTTTACTATGCTGGTATTTTCTGTGTTCTAACATTTTCCTCTCAGCAGGAGATGGTGGGGCAGGCACGGATGTGGGCCCCCCTGACTCTAGCCCAGACCTTAGCCTCCTGGACTCACTGCCTCTTCTCCCTGAGTTGGGAGTGCTGATTAACTTCAGACTGGTTGTCTCTGGTTGAGGGAGTTCAGCCCATGTGGCCAGACTGGGCTGGGCTTGGCTGGGGGCAGGGTGGCCTCTGGGGAGGGATTGGTGAGTTCAGCCAGGCTGGAGCTGTGCCCAGTGAGCTCACTGCCTCCAGAAGCCATGACTGCCTTTCCCAGCCCCCTGTCTTCCAGCCTGGGGCTGTAGCTAAGAACTGACTGTTCTGTCTGCACTGCCGTAGAATAAGAATAAGCCTGCCGGGGTGACCTTCTGCTCCCCAGTCTTGCTGTCTACACCCCAATCCCCACTGTCAGCATCTGGTTCTTTTAGAAAACATTATAATTACCAGAAGGCACACAGGACAGGCCTAGAGAGCAATAGGTTGTTTTCACCTCTGACTTTGAGAATTCTTGCCTCTGAGATGAGGGGGCATGCTGATGGTGTGGCTTTTTCTAAGGGCATGTTTTCTTTTTCCTGAATTCCAGACTATTAGAGTTCCTGACTGTGCAGCCACGAGGAAGACAGGATTACAGCTTCTTGGTCCTTGGGTCCAGGGATGGTTAGAAGTGGGTGTTTCAGTCTGAGGTTGTGAAAGTAGGTGGTCATGGGTACTGCTGTCCTGAGGAAGAGGCCAGGGAAGAAAGGGCCTTGGAGCTCCCCCTCCCACTTTTCAGCTCACAGGCAGAATTTAAACCCCTGAATCATCTTGGAAGGGCCTGGCCTCCACCTGGAGGCCTGAAATTGTAGTAGGTGTATATCTTGCTGAAGACCTAGGGCTTGGAGCCCAAGAATAGCCTCCTTGGGTACTTCTGTGGTCAGGAGCTGTCCTGGCTCCAGCCTGGGGTCTTGAGCGCTACACTCTGGGAGCTCATGCTCTGAGCTTACTGTAGGTCTGAGTGGCATGAGTCCCCTAGAGAGAGAGCCAGAGCCAGTGTGGTCTCTCAGGGTAGCATGCTGGACTTGGACAGCCCCACCTCAGTGCTTGGCCTGGCCAGATGGTCCCCCAGTCCCTAATCTGGGGTGTGGAGACAGCACCAAATGCTTCCAAGACTGTCATCATCACCTTTCTGGATGATAAGGGCCAGTGATCAGTAATGAGTGGCCAGCTGGTTCCCTGAGTTGACCACCTTTGTCCCTTGGGCTCCTTAACCTGGAATGGGGGCTAGAAATGTGTTTATCTGGCCAGCCCAAGGATCCTGAATCCATGTGATTCATTTTCCACTAAGCGGTCAGCAAGTCCTCCCTGAGTCGTCTTCTGTGCCCTTTTCAGTTGCTGTCTCTGTCTTCTGTCCCTTCTGTCTCTACTGGGTCTGAGTGCTTTGGAGCCAAGACTCCCAGACTCTCACATGTAAACCAGTGTGTGGGAACATTTTTGTTCATTCCAAATGAGCAGTCAAGGCAGACAGTACAGTGAGGAGTAAGAAAGGAGATGTCTTAGCGGTCCTGGGTGGGTCAGTTCGTTAAGCGGCTGACTCTTGATTTTGGCTCAGGTCATGATCTCCTGGTTCATGGGATCGAGCCTCGTATCGGGCTCTGTATTGGTGGCATGGAGTCTGCTTGAAATTCTCTCTTTCTGTCCCTCCTCCATTTGTGTGTGCATGCTATCACTCAAAATAAATAAACTTAAAAAAAAAGAGATCTCCATGGACTGGAGTTATCAGGGTGGGCTTCCTGGAGGAGGGGCAAGCAGTCTTTGAGGGAAGGGGCAGGGAGATTGCACTAGTTAGAAACCCTCCAGTGGGTACCTCTCTGATCCCAGGTGGAATTGTGCCCTTGGATCAAGGGTAACTTCTTGTTCTCACTCTCATTTGGAAGGTTTTATTGCCAACCTCTCTGTGCAGCGGCAGTTCTTCCCCACTGAAGAGGACGAAATGGGAGCTGCCAAGGCCCTCATGAGACTTCAGGACACATACAAGCTGGACCCAGACACCATTTCCAAAGGGCAACTTCCAGGTACCTTACCTCTCAAGGCTTTACCTGTCCAGTGTGTGTGTGTGTGTGTCTGTAATGGCATCTGAACAGGGCTAGAGCTACTGCCAGTTTGTGGTGGGCGGACTGTCAGGCATGCTGTCAGCACTGGTGGTGATCTGTCTTGGGTTTCCCATGGTGCCAGTTCCCTCACTCCCTGGCAGCCGCCTCCCATCAGCCCCTCCCAACCTGCCTCCCACACCCTCTCCCCTCCCCTCTCAGAGAAAACTAAGGCTGCTGCTCAGGACCCCTCAGACTCTGCCCCCAGAGCACTGCTCAGATCTGCTTTCAGACCTGCTTCTGTCCCCACACCCTCTGATTTCTTTTTGCCAAAGGCTGATCTCTGGACTCACTGCCCTGCGTCCTGTGTGTCCTCAGTTACAGTCTCTGCCCTGTTCATTCTTGGCCCACCTCTCTTGGCTCTTATCTGTGAGCTCACACGCACTGTCTGTTCTTACTCATTTTACAAACCCCTCCCTCAGGATTCAAGGCCCTTTGAGTCTATACTGCTGATGGATCTCTTTGCCCTCCTGGTTAGATTGCTGGATAGCCATCCACATGGTCTGCACTTCTTGGTTCTCATGTCCTCCTAAACATGCAAAGTCTGGCTCTTTGCCCCCCATCCGCCAGTCTTGCCCCTGCCAGGTCACCAGTGGCCACTCAGCTGCTAAAGCCATTGGATGGGTTTCAGGCATAATGTTCTTTAACTTTTCAGCAGCATTTGGCACACTGATTATCCCAGTGTTCCTGATACTCTCGCTCCTTTGAATTCTGGGGCACTGATCTCTCTTCTCTTTTCAGCCTTTTGTGCTCTCACTTTTGCCCTCTCTCTCTCTCACTTTTGCCCTCTCTCTCTCTCTCTCTCTTTTAAACAGGCCCCTTTCCCATGATTGCCTCAGTATGTTTACAACAAGACATATTGGGCTTAGGGGACTGTTAGAGACCAATAAGCCCAGGGATTCACTTAGACCCTATTAGACCTTTGATACCATTCACCTATGGGACCCTGGAGGAGGCATAAGCCCAGGGTATCACAGTGTGTGGGAGAAAGAGGCACTCTGTTGTTGGCTAGTCAAGGATTAGAGTTTTGGCTCTGAGGAGTCTGGTGCGTCAATGGGAAGCAGTGTAGACTTCTTACTCCTGCCTCAATCAGGTCTTGGAATAAGCCAGGCCATGAGGCTACAGAGAGAAGGCCCCTCAGGGCACCTGCAAGATCTGTTCACCCTATAGCTGTCAGAATGTTTGGTAGGAGGAGAGAACCACACTCAAGCATTGACTTTGTACATGTAGTTAACAGACCCATGCATGTCCTGGAGGGAGAGTGAGGGGTGGAAGGGAGTTCTTCCCCAGGATTCTTTTACCTTGTGTTTTTCCCTAAGCACCTTCTCCAGGTGAGCCCAGCCACTGCCATCATTTGAGGCATCACCTGTACCTGGATGACATCCAGATTGTGTTTCCTATCAAGGCTTGTCTCCTGAGCTTCCAACCAGTGTAGGCAAATGCCTGTGGGGCATCTCTACTTGGGTGTTTTGTGGGCACCTCCAAAGTCACATGTTCCAAACTGAAATCCTCATCTGCTTTTGAAATGCCTCTCCTCCTCCCTCACTCCTTACCTGAGCAAAAAGCACCTCCATCCACTGGCTGCCCAAGTCAGAATACCAAGGTCTGTGGATTCTACCTCTCTTATCATGTCTTCTTTACTTGGAGGCCCTAACTCCAGCCTCATGGAGCCTTATTTCTCAACTGTATTATTGAAATATGTCATTTTGATCTGTCACGTCACTCCTTAAAAGCACTCTCCAGGTAGTCACAAGCACATATCTGTTTATATCAGTTCCTGATCACAAAGCTTAACTTTAACTGCTAAACCCAAATTCCACCTATGTGTGATCTTTGAGTCTTGCATGGAGCCCTCTCCCTCTCTTCCTTGTCCATACTGCGTATTAAATTTGTACTAAGCTACCCACCCCTCAGCTCCTTTACCCATCCCACACCCTCTGCCGAAGTACCTTTACCCACATCTGCTGGGTCTCATGTCTGATTGCCCTTCAGTACTCAGGTCAGCCGGTACTCTGCAGGGAGCACTCTCCAGCAGGTAGACTTTTGATTGGCTTCTGGGGAGGATGCTGAGTATCTGGGAGCTATTGTTGACATTCTTGGCGTTTGTGAGACATGCTGATAGTTGCTACTGATTATTAGCATCCTGGGGATCATAGAAGACATCTTTATGCATTATCTCGTTGAATTCTTGTTCAAGTCCTCTAAAATTAATGGTGTTTACTTTAGACGTAAGGGGACTGAGAGTCAGAGAGGCTACGTAACTTATTCATAGTCACACAGCTGGTGTTTGCCATAGTGAGGCCCACATAGACCCAGCTTTGTCCATCTAGCTCAGCTGCTGTGTTATACTGACTCCATCACTGTTAGTTCCTGGGCCTACAGAGCCAAAGATCTGTGCAGGCCCAAGGATGATGGCCTGGGGCTCAAGGAACCCCTTCATCTCTGGCCTGTCTACTAACTCCACCTACCCTCCTCACCTTCCTATCCCACGTTGTCTGTCGCTGAGCCATCAGGGCAAACAGACCCCAGTCTCTGAAGTACCCGACCCATTGCAACAGGGGTTTTATTGTGGACAGAGCCCCATCTTGGACATCAGGCAGAAAGAACTCCCTCTGAGGCAGCACTTCCATGTCACCCATGCCTAAGTTGTTAAGAGAGTTAATGGAGATTCCCTCACTTTCCAGGGAGGGTCACAGCTCTTCTTGCCTCTTCGTGAGACCTGCTTTCTCACCGTTCCCTGAGGAATTCACTCATGGTCCCTCCCACTTTGCCCCCACCCTAAATCCTACATGTTTCTGTAGCTGGCATACCATATCTTGTCCTTGACTTGAAACTACCTTCATTGTCACTGTACAGTGCTGAGCCCAGGCAGGACCTGTAGAATAGATGCTCACCAAGGTCCCCGCCACCTAATGGTCAAAGCTGACACTGCAGGCTTGGCTCTTGACTTCCCTTGGCATCTGCCCCACAGCACTCCTGGCATTATTTGTGCCACTACCTCTTAGGTCCTTCTCAGTGTTACTCTTTGTCCTTTCTCTGCAGGTGATCTGTGGGGTTCTGACCTTAGCCACCTTCCCTACTCTTGTCCTGTACTCTTGCTGGAAGTGATTATCCTCATCTGTGGCTTTAGCTGCCACATAAGTTCTTTGTTTTATATTCACCTAATTTTTCTCCCTCCAAGTCTGTCTGATATGGCCAGCTGCCCAACAGACATCTCCTCTGTGGCTCACAGGACCTTCATACTCTTCTGAATACTACTTTCTGGGCTTCCTGGGTTTCTCCACAACAAAGGCCCCTTCCCACATGGGAGAAGGGGAGACTGCGGCTGGGAGATTGGCTGTGAACTCCAGTTTGAGGCAGGACCAGCCTCTCTGTGCTCACTTTGAAGTGCATGGTCTGAAGCCATGGTGGAACTCAGCTGGGATGATGCTCTCCCACCCCCCACCTTCCACTCATCCAGGCTTCCTCAATGTGGGTATCTTTCTGCCAGCGCAGAGGCTCTTTGGAGACTGACCATTGGCCTCTCCTGCTGCAGGAACCAAGTACCAGGCAGTGCTGAGTGTGGATGACTGCTTTGGGATGGGCCGCTCAGCCTACAATGAAGGCGACTATTACCATACGGTCCTGTGGATGGAGCAGGTGCTGAAGCAACTCGATGCTGGGGAGGAGGGCACCACAACCAAGGCCCAGGTGCTGGACTACCTGAGCTATGCTGTTTTCCAGTTGGGTGACCTACACCGTGCCCTGGAGCTCACCCGCCGCCTGCTTTCTCTTGGTAAGGATGTTATAGGGGAAGGTCAGAGCTGATGGGGAGCTGGCAGGAGAACTGGTCACTCTGCTGGCCACTGTCCTGGGACTGAGCCAGTCTCACATGTCACCTGGCCAGTGACTAATGCCTTAACTGCTTTCAGGCCTATTCCAGCTGCCACCTAGTTCTTTACTCACCTTATTTCTGGCCTTAGCCCTTGCCCAGTTGCTGATGGATACCCTCAGACCTGTCGTCCTTCACACTCCCTTTTTAAATAGGAATCCAGTGCTGCAGTGCCTCTGCTGCTCTGTGGGATAGAGAGCCTTCACGGTGTCAGGAACAGCTCAAGAGGCACTTGAGGGTTTGTGCAGTGACAGAGGCCTGCCCCATTAGTTAGAGGTCTGAGGTCTTACTGGTGGGATTTGGTATGGCATTGGTGTTTAGAATGTCTTGTGGTGTTGGATTGAAGGAGATCAGAAGCACTGTGTCTTTTTCTTTTTAAATTTGGATTTTTAAAAATGTTTATTCATTTTGAGAGAGACACAGAGAGAGAGAGAGAGAGAGAGAGAGAGTGCGTGCGCAAGCGGGGGAGGGGCAGAGAGAGGGGGAGACACAGAATCTGAAGCAGGCTCCAGGCTCTGAGCTGACAGCACAGAGCCCGACGCGGGGCTCGAACCCACAAACCATGAGATCACGACCTGAGCCGAAGTCGGATGCTCAACTGACTGAGCCACCCATACGCCCCAGCAGTGTGTCTTTAAAATCTATCTGTTGCACCTCTTACTAACATATGGAATTATCACAGTCAAGAATTTCATAGACCAGCTGCTGTTTTTCATGAGCCTTGAGTCTGATGCCCCCTAGCGTATGATTGTCCTGTAAGACTGATGTGGGCAGAGAGCTTTATAGATCCTTTCATGTTAGTAAGGGCCTTGGACCGGGAGTCAGGATGCCTGGATTCCTTTTCTGCATAACCTTAACCTAAATCTTTTAATATCTTTGGACCTCAGTTTCCTCATCTATGGAGTGGCACAGTAATCCTGTCAAATGTACTCCTTTGTGTTATTGAGGCACACAAAATGAAGCTGTGGCATTGTTGTGGCTGTTCTTTTTGCCAGTATTTCAGCCTGCCTTCTTGTTGTGATCAGCATGTGATGCGGTCACTAGTAATGGGTGCACTCTAGGGCATGGGTGTAAATGACTCAGCCAAGTGGGGAGGAGGCAGCAAGAGTCTGTACTCCTTCTCTAGACCTGTGCCCATGGGCCCCTTGTGTGGCCGGCTAAGTGTCCCCCAGTCTATTGTTCCTTTCACATCTCTGATGGAGCAGGGAGAGCCTGTGTCAGTTTCCCCGCTTTGACCAATGAGCCTCATTAGGTGCTGTGGAAAAGCAGAATGCTGCGTGCAAAGTGAGCTGCCGGGAGAGAAAACCACTTACAGGATAATTTCTCTAAGCAATCTAACAGATGTTTGTGGTTTCCTTTTCCTTCTTGTTCTTTGCTCTTTCTAGACCCGAGCCATGAACGAGCTGGAGGGAATCTGCGGTACTTTGAACAGTTGTTGGAGGAAGAAAGAGAAAAAATGTTGTCAAATCAGACAGAAGCTGGGCTAGCAACACAGGAAAGCATCTATGAGAGGCCTGTGGACTACCTGCCTGAGAGGGATATCTATGAGAGTCTCTGTCGTGGGGAGGGTGTCAAACTGGTGAGAAAACATGGCTGGGTCCTACATGTGGACCTAGATTTCAGCTCTGGATGAGCACATTTGGGGAGGGTGTTCCTGTGTGTGTAGGCCGTTTCCTCAACTTCTTCCCCAGTTCTTTGTAGCCTCTGCTGTGGCTGACCTATGGGTGTTCTCTGATGTAGGATTGTGAGACTGTCTCCCCTGATGATCCAGGCAGAGTTTCTTTCTTTCTTTTTTTGAACTTTATTTATGTATTTTGAGAGAGAGAGAGAGAGAGACAGTGTGAGTGAGGGAGGTCAGAGAGAGAGAGAGAGAGAGAGAGAGGGAGAATCCCAAGCAGGCTCCACACTGTTAGTCCAGAGCCTGATGTGGAGCTTGAACTCACAAACTCTGAGATCATGACCTAAGCCGAAATCAAGAGTTGGACACTTAACCAGTTGAGCCACCCAGGCACCCCACAGGCAGAATTTCAATCCTCTAAGTTATTACCAAGCTCCCCTTCCCATCCCAGCATGCCCAGCTTCTGCTTGACCCATGCTCTGAGGAAAACCATGAGTGTGGATGTGGCCCAAAGGGAAGTTGTGGTCTGTGTAGTAAAGACACAATAGTAGCTACAGCTTAGTCTCAGGTGTCACTGGCTTTTGAGAGCCTTGGGATTCCATTGCTTCCTCCAGGAGGCTAAGGTGTGAGGCGGTCTCTGGGCCTTTTCCATTGCCCATGTCTGCTTACCTCCCACTGGCTCCTCCACCTGGAATGGGTTCTCCCCAGTGTCAGCCCTTCTGACCTTCTAATATCTCTGTGAGAGGGGTCAGGGATCACCCTGTGCCACAGCACTTGTGGACGTGAGGAGTTCTTGGAAGAGGAGAAACATTACATGATTTGTGGCGTATCATTTCTCTCAGTCAAGCTGAGGGGCTCTTGTTTCTTCTCTGGTGGGGCAGAAGGGAGCAGCTGCTGGACACGACATGTGAGACCAGCCTCTGCACCAAGCCAGCCTGGGTCCGAGGTTTAAGACGCACTTTGCTCAGGACCTCTCGCTCTGTGTGCTCTCCAGACTCCCCGGAGGCAGAAGAGGCTTTTCTGTAGGTATCACCATGGCAACAGAACACCACAGCTTCTCATCGCCCCCTTCAAAGAAGAGGATGAGTGGGACAGTCCGCACATCGTCAGGTACTATGATGTCATGTCTGATGAGGAAATCGAGAGGATCAAGGAGATCGCGAAACCCAAAGTAGGTATCTCTGCACTTCCTTCCTGGCCACCTCATCCGTGGTACCATGGAGTGATTTCTTTGTTTATTCAGCTGGCCTGTTCTGATATGCAGCGTGAGTCTGCTGTCTGGGTGCTGAGGTACTGCACAATTTGACCTTATGGGTTCCTGGTCCAATGCTGAAGAAAACTGAAGGAACCAATGTGAACAGCCAGGTGCTAGGACAGAAGGCCTCACTGGTTTTTACTAGTTATGTTGTTCAATTAGGTCTCTAGTGTTAGTTTATTATATGCTGAAGTACTGATCATAAAAATATATTTTTTAGTAATAGCTAATGTTTACTGAGTTCTTAAGTATGGCAGGCCCTGTTCTGAGTGCTTAACGTATATTAACTATCACGTCTCTTAAACATATTATGTCATTGTTTTCATTTTACCCACGAGGAAACAGACCTGTGTAGTTTGCACCTGGTTGCTCAACTGTCTCATTCTTCTTTGGGTTTTTAACTGATTCTCTTAGATTGCCCAGACACTGTTATCAACTGCAAATAGGGAAAATTTTGTTTTCTCCTTCCCAGTAATTATAGTTCCTCTGTTTTTATCTTCTTGGGAACTGCTCAGAACTTCATGAGCATTGTTAACAGTATACATCCTGGTCTTGTTCCTGAATTTCCTGGGGATTCCTATGGTATTTCACTACTAAGTATACAGTTGGCTGTTGGTTTTTGTACATTTGTCATCAGGCTATGAAATTATTCTTATATTTCTAGTTCATAGAAGACTTGTTTCTATTTGACGTCTTTCAAAGAGAGCCATTTGGTGTTATGTCTCCACCCTTCTCTTATCATTGGTGATTACAAGGAGGGATTTAGTTAGATCCTGTATTGCTGTGCTCCTAATAGACTGGTAGTGGCCAGGAGGCCCAACACTTGTGGAGAGACAGAAAACAGGTTCCTATCCTGGCCCCTGCACCTCAATTTGAAGCGACCTTGGCTTGAGGTTCTAGGACATCGAGCACTCAGAATCAGCCGTTGATGTTGCTGAGGGATGGTGTAGCCAGTGCGTGTGGAGAACAGGGACCAGGACCTCCCTTTCCACTCCCTGGGACAGCTGCAGAGTCAGCCAAGGAAGAAAACTGTTTTCCTGGTTGCCGGGCAAGAGAGGCTTTGTTATGCCATGACCTCCTGAGACATTCCTCACTTGTCTTTCAGACCAAGGCACTGTAGCATTTCTGTGTGTGTATTCACGATGGGTGTGTGTGTATACATGTGTGTGGCAGGGGAGGTGTAGTGGGGAGAAAACTTGTCTTTGAATAGAAGCCATGACATGTTGGCCATTAAAAGCTGACCTCTCCTTTCCGGAGCCTGTGAGGGACAGATGCTATTCTGGCTTTGAAGTAGGAACCATGAACTTAACTTGGTCTGCAGGGAATGCCTGGCAGCTGCTTTTTTGGGTCCCTGGCCTGCTTTCAAAATAGCCCTGTCTGTCTCTTGTAGCAGAACACAGCTGCCCACAGCCTCATTGTGGATGGATGTCCAGCGAGCACCGAGGCTCAGATGTTTGGGTGGGGTCTGACTGCTGCCGCACTTGTTATCAGGAGGAATCGTAGTTGGGAGTTTAGGGAATCCCTCTGTCCTGGGTGCGCTGCCGTGTTGCCAGAACTTGCTGCAGCAGCAGTGTCCCTGTTCGGTGATGATCTGGCCAATCTTCTGGTCCAGTCACACTTATCCATCCCTTCTGCCATCAACTCTTGGCCTGACCTCTGCCTTGACCTCCTCAGTGGCCTCCTTGTTACCACTCTGGCCCTTCCCTAGTTTTCCATGAGGTGTCCACATTCAGATTGTGAGTGTCCCTCACCTGCCTTTCCTGTTTCTCATTGGCCACATGCTTGCTTCCAGGCCCAGTCCTCACTTGCCTCTTTGGCCTACTCTCATCTCTTACATCTAACTTCTAATCTACAGTCATGGTGCCACACCCATATTCATCTCTGGGCCTCTGCATTGCTATTCCTTCCCTGTTACTGTAACATTCCCCTACTTGGCTAACTCCTGCTTACCCTTCAAGTCTCAGCTAGGTGGTCTTCCCCTGACCATTCCTGACTGTATAGACTAAGCTCCCACAGACTGTAAGCTTACCCCACTCCCAGCTCTTACCATGTTGTGCTGCAATTAGGCAGCTAGTCTTTTGCCTTCTTCACTTGATTGAGGTGTGTGAGGGCAGGGGCGATGTCTTGGTCACCAGTGTAGTGCCAGGCACATAGTAGGTACTCATTAAGTATTAATTGAAATTAAGGGGAAGTGATGTTGGGGTGGGGGTATCTGGGTCTGTGGTCCTACCCATGTGAGGTCATTAGGATGGCCCACAGTTGAAGCATGGTGGGGCTGACTTTGGGCAGCCAGGTGATTCTTGGGAGCATCATTGCACCTGTCTGTGGAGACTGAGGGGGAGATGAGGTAGGTTAGGGGTATTTGTGTATGTGTATGTATGAGTGTGTATGTGGAGGTAGGTGGCTTCCAGGCATTAGTTCACATATTTCAACTCGTAGAGTCCTTTCTGGATTCTGTCATCTGACCTTGTAAGGCCCTTAAGTGAGTAGAAACTGTGCTTCCTATCTTTCCTCTTCACAGCAGTGGGAGTCCGGTGTGAGCTGGTGCAGCAGGAGGGTGTTTGCATAGGTTTCTTGGCACAGGAGGCTGCTGTGGTTCAGAAGGCCTCAGGCTCTGGGATGGTAACACTGTCTGAATACAGTGGGAGCAGCCAAGCACAGGTGGTGTTCAGTCAGGGGCAGTTTGTGGGCCTGGTGAGAAAGCAGTCTGTCCAGGCAGATGAGGCAATGGATAAAGAAGACTCCACAGGTGTAATTCTGCAGACAGCACAGACCTGGGCAGCACCCAGGGCTAGGCAATGACCGAGTGGGGCAGCAGCAGAGTAGGAATGTCGAGGCCTCAGACTACCACCTTGCCTAGCTTGCAGGATCACGTTGCCTTGGCCGGGGCCACTGCCTGAAAATCTTCCTCCCTTGCTGGTCTGACTGGTGGGTCTGGCCCCAGTCTCTCTGGGAAAACACTCAAGACAAAGAAGGATAAGTGTGCCTCTCTTCCTGTCTTCCAGCTTGCACGAGCCACTGTTCGTGACCCCAAGACAGGCGTCCTCACTGTGGCCAGCTACAGGGTTTCCAAAAGGTTAGCAGAGGTGATGGCGGTAGTGGTGGTGGGAGGGGGGTGGCTGCTCAAGCCCTCTTTCCAGGGCTTCCTAGTCTCTACTCAAGGGAGCTTGGCTTGGCTTGTCCTACTTGCTGGCACCATCCCTACTTACAATACTCACCCTGTGCTGGCCCTGATTCTGGGGACAGAGTGAAGGATCTCACCTAAGCTGCCTTCCCAACCTTCCTGTTTCTCCCTCTTTTGACTTAGCTCATGGCTGGAGGAGGATGATGACCCTGTTGTGGCTCGAGTGAATCGTCGGATGCAGCACATCACAGGGCTAACAGTAAAGACTGCAGAATTGCTTCAGGTATGGCTGGTCCCTGTGACCCTGTGGTTGGGAAGTGTGTATTTCTGGCTACATGGTCTCCCAGGGTGCCCATGACCAGGCTTAGGGAGGCTTGCCCAATGAACTGTATGACTGCACAACGATATGAATATGAAATGACCTTACACAGGGAAGCCAGAATTAAGCATGCCTACTGTCATTCCAACAGTTAGCATTCAACAAATGTTGATTATCTTCTCTGTATCCAAGTATCGTAGTAGGAGCTAGGGATCAGTGGTGGGCATGGCAGGCCCGTTGTGTCTTCTTGACTTTGGAAGCTGAGTTGTTTTAAGGACACTTCTAAGAGAGCTGTAAATACCTTCAAAGGTCTTGGTTCTGATGCACATGATTCACATGCACTTGGAGGTGACGTGTCCTGAGATACATTGGTAGGAAAAGTGAGAGGCCTGGAGAGGCTGGTGAGAGTGGAGTGCTTTTTTCAAAGTACCCCCTGTGGAACCCTGGCTTCCTGCCTTTATTTCCAGGGTGATTGTAAAGACACATGAAAGCTGAGTAAAGCTCCTAATTAATGTATTCTCTGTAGTATATTGAATTCAAATCAGTTCTGGCCATCCTCCCTTCTGAACATTGGAACTTCTGGGTACTATTGTAAAGTGATGACCTGTTGGCATTTTTTAAGAGTCCCCTGGGTCTGTCTTTATGGCTAGAGTTTCTCTGTATTTCAGGATTGCTCCTTTCATCTTGATGCTTAGCATTTGGATCTGATCAACAATAGATTTCATTAGAATATTGAAGATCATTTGGAAAAGGTTCTCTGAACTTTTGCCGGATACACTCTAGCAAATCACTGATTTTTTTTTTTCCTATAGCTGTGACACCAATCAGAAAACCAATTTTGAAAGTCTTCTTTATGGATTTGTTTGAAATCCACTAATTTTGTTTTATTTTATTTTATTTTAGTCTATTCTAGTCTATTTTATTTTTTATTTTTATTTATTTTTGAGAAAGAGAGAGCACACACACAGACAGGAGAGGGGCAGAGAGAGGGAGACACAGAATCTGAAGCAGACTCCAGGCTGTGAGCTGTCAGCACAGAGCACGACGTGGGTCTCAAACCCATGATCTGTGAGATTATGATCAGTTGGATGCTTAATCAGCTGAGCCACCCAGGCGCCCCCCCCAACCCCACCCCACCACCAGTTTTTGAAAACTTGCTGATTACCTTTCATTCTTGTGAAAGTTTTATATAATCTTTAGTTCAGCCCAAGCTAGTGTTGAGTTTGTAAGCTTAATTTAATTTTAATGTAGTTCTGTAAACAAGCACATCGGTGGAGGATTTTGATCACTTCTCCTACTTCCACCTTTTTAAGAGTGGTAGGGACTTTCAGTGCACTTGGTGCATCCGTGTTGGCTTTGTTGTGATCCATATCTTCGTGGAGCAGATTTGTTGTCGTCAAGACATCTGCCACTGTTGGAGCCAGTGTTAGGACTCTCACTGCCCCCATCGAGGATGACATTCTGCTTCATTGGCTGATTGCATGCTTTAAACCAATGGGCTGAGAAGAGTGGGTGGGACTCTGATCATGGTGCCCTCCTGGCTGGCTTCCCTGCTACACCCTCTCTACCTTATCTCACATGAAATCTAAAAGGCAGAAGCTTCGTACTTGGACTAGCTTATCTGCCACAACCCTGGCTCCATCTTGTCAGGCCTGTCATCATGTTGTAGCTCAATTGATGACTGGGATCTGAATGCCAGGACTCCCTATGGAGGGACTCTTGATGTTGGGACTCTTCTGGAAGACCCAGACCACAGCTGCCCGGGGGCTGAGGCCCCGTTTTTGTTTGCCTTCTTCTAGGAGCTGTCTTGGCATTTCCTTTGCCAGCCAGCAGTGTTGAAAGCTTTGACCCTACATGGTCTGGGGGACAGCAACTTGGGTTTCAGCACTTGCTTCTAAGTGCTCATTCCACGTGGACCATTTAAAGTGTCATTAGAGCCTCGGCACCAGCAAAAGTCTCTAGTCCCTGGTCCTTCAGAATATTACGGGCTTCTGGAAAGGAGCTGATGCTTATGCTCCCTGTTGATACTCTGTCACTTGTAGTCGATGTTTGCTATAGATCTTTTGGAGGAGAAAGGGCAATTGAGGCTTTCTTATGAATTAGACGAAGGCTTGTCTGATAGTGGAAGAGATGCTACACTGGCAGGATTGAAGACACTTATGACTTGATGTCTCAGCCTTACTAGAAAAGTAATTTCTGACCATTTTTGTGTGTGTCTTCACTCTGACCTGAATATCATAAATACCCATGTCTTTCAAATGACTGACTCTTAATACTTTTGTAACACCACATCTAAAGGTTAAAATGAATACCTCCTCACAGGAATCAGTTTTTGTTTGTTTGTTTTATAGAGATAGTGCATGCATGAGCAGAGGAGGGGCAGAGGGAGAGCAAGAGAGAGAGAATCTCAACCAGCCTCCACACCCAGCACAGAGCCCAATGTGGGGTTCAGTCTCAAGACAGTGAGATCATGACCTGACCTGAAATCAAGAGTCAGACGCTCAATTGACTGAGCCAGCTAGACACCCCAAGAATCAGTTTTGATGTACGGTTGCTAGTTAATTAAAGTTGTGAGTCTGGGCCTGGAGTTTGCCCAGATGGTGAATTTGATTGCAAATCCAGAAGCTCCCATGACACTTGCTCTTTGGGGATAGTATTAAGTTGTGTAGACACCATAGCATCAGCACCATGATTGAACTGTAAAAAGATGAGTCCGTTAAAATAATGCAGCTTCTTTCACTCCATCCTATCCAGCTGCAAGCTTAAGCCATCCTATATGCTCCCTGTTTGCTCCCAGCAAAGGGGAGTATTGGAAAATGCAGTCATACACTGCAGTTCCAACAGCAAGCAGTGATCAAATTTTGCAGAGTGCATAGCTACAGTAATCACAGTCATATTTAAAATTTTCTTTCAAGTTCCCAGCTAAACTGGACCCAAAGAAAGTGTTTGTAATATTTTATCAACAACTGTAGCACTTCCCTCCTTACATGCACCTTCAGCCTTTGGGCCACTGGCTGAACCAGGCCTCCTTGCACTGTTGACAGGATTTCCCAGTATTTCTGGTACAGGAATCTTGCAGGCCGAGGCAGCGTATGACAGCGTATTTTCATCCCGATTGTGTATCAAATTTTATTTCTTTGGACACTGAAAATCATGCTGTCCAAATTCTGCCCTTCCTCACATTTGATATATATTTTCTTTTCCAGTAGGAGGATTTCCTCTCTTGAAAAGTACCTCTTCTCTCCCGCATGTCTGTAGGTCTCTATTATTGACAGTCTTGGAGTATCTCACATCTGACTCTTGGAATCACCAAAAAGGATATGCAGAAAATGCCAGCTTCCTAAAGACTAATAGCTGTGCCCTAGAGGTTTTTAGTGTTTCAGTAAGAGACAGTAGCCAAATGCTCCCAGATAGACATTAGTGGTACCACTTGATCTGTCAGCTTCCATAACAAATTATATGCTTCTTCTTGAACTTTGTCTATCAATCTGGCTACTGTGGCTAAAATAAACGTTTGTGACTTAGGACTTACATTGTGGTGATAAACTGTTCAGTCAGGTATTTACAGTCCATAATCTAATTACAGTAAAACCTTGGTTTGTGAGCATAATTCATTCCGGAAACATGCTTATAATCCAAAGCGTTTGTATATCAAAGCGAATTTCAAGAACCATTGGCTCACTTGTGATTATGTATTATTGGGTGTCACATACTGCTCATATCGCAAGACATCACTTGTTATCAAGTTGAAATTTATTAGAAACGTTTGCTCGTCTTGTGGAACACTTGCAGAAGAAGTTATTTGCATTCCAAGGTTTTGCTATAATGACATCTGGTAGTTGCTGAAGCTAAGATGGCTCAGGTCCTAGTCCAGGTCCAGACTACCACAGGGGCCACCATGGTAGAGCAGCGGTCATTGGCCACACTGCAGCTGGCTGCCCATGTCCCGCTGTTTCACTTGGATACAGAGCTACTCTGTACAGGGGACTGCTGAGAGAGGGGAGTCAGGTACGTTTGCCCTGCTCACTTTGACTAGGAACAGCAACTGGTACACAGTGACACAGTGGGGGCAGGAGCAGTGTCAGGCACCGAGTCACTCCCAAACTAGCCTAAAAAGAAAGTCCCTGTCTTGAGTTTCTTGTTGGCTTTCCTCTGGATTACCTTCTTCTTATCTCTCAATCAAGTAGGGCCCAGGCCAGAGCCTACCTCAAGGAAAGCTCTGTCTGCTGACATCTGAGTGTCCCTGAAGCCCAGAGCTTCTTCCCAGTGGCCTATCCTGTTGTGTTGGGAAAGCACATTTGTGCTGCAGCCTGACCGTTGGACACAGCTGTGGACACATTTAGTTTTTTTTCT
Organism: Herpailurus yagouaroundi; assembly: GCF_014898765.1. Lineage (NCBI taxonomy): Eukaryota > Metazoa > Chordata > Mammalia > Carnivora > Felidae > Herpailurus > Herpailurus yagouaroundi. The sequence goes on along the minus strand of NW_024412423.1, from coordinate 19,392,426 downwards.
GCCAGTGCTGGCAGGGTATAGTTAGAGAGGCTGCACTTGGAGATTCAGGTTGTTTTAGTTGTTAGGGGGAGATAATATCCCTGGGGAGAGGGCCTGCTCCAGGACCGTTCATGCTGCTGACAAGGTCCAACGCTGTTCTTTCCCACCAGGTCGCTAATTATGGAATGGGAGGACAATACGAGCCACACTTTGACTTCTCTAGGGTAAGGCCCAGACCACGGGTGCTTTCAGAGGCCCTGCTCCAGCTGGTGAGAGAAAGCTGGAGCTTCTAGGAGCACTTCAACCTCTACATCAGGCCCCCCTGCCTTACCAGGACCACCTGTTTGTTCCTGGAGAAGTCCAAATCTGGAAGCATGGGACCTGTGGAGCCCAGTGCAGCCTGGCTGTTTCCCTGTGATGTGGGGAGTATTCCCCCTGCCCCAACTGTCACTTTACCATGATTGTAAAGCATAGAACCTCACTAGGTCTTAGTGAAAGCTGTTCCTGCCCCCCTTCCCCTGTGCCCCAGTCAGGGTTTCCTTTGCAGTAATGATCCATGGTCCAGGCTGATATATGGAATACATGCTGAGTGCCCTTCCTTGATCCTTCTGGCCCCGGTCCTGTGAGTGGGGGGTGGAATCATCTGCAAACGTGTGTGAAAGTTGTTGTTTGTTGCAGCGACCTTTTGACAGCGGCCTCAAAACGGAGGGGAATAGGTTAGCGACGTTTCTTAACTATGTAAGTATTCGGGCCAGGTCCACCTGTTCATTCTCACTTAATTTTATAGAAAAATGAGCAAGATGCTTTCAAGCGTTTAGGGACGGGAAACCGTGTGGCCACGTTCTTAAACTACGTGAGTATGATGCATGCAGCTTATGGGTCTTCAGGGGAAACTGGGTCCAGAGTGCTATCTTACATTCATTTCTGTGAGGCCTGATATCACCAGCTGTTGCTTAATGGCTGAGCCCTTCTGGCCCTCAGCTCTCTTCTTGGCTGGAGTAGAGAGTTTACCTTTGTTCCCATCTGTGTGCTTAGCCACACCTATGACTTTCACGTCCTTGACCCTTTTTAATGGGCCCACTGCTAGTCAGAACTTTTGAGGTGAGTGCCCTGGAGTGTTCTTTCCTTGGTGGCAGAGTGAGGAGCCTGCCATGAGGCGCTTTTAAATGAAAGCTGCCTTTGTTTACCCAGAACTCAGTGGCCTGCCTCCCACCTGCTGCCTGTGCTCCAGCCACATGCCATTGGGTTTACCTGTCACGTGAGGAACAGTTTGCTTTCCCCTATGCTTGGCCCACTTTAAAGAGGCATACAGACTGTCAAGTAACTTAGACACAGAAACCCAGGTCCATCTTTTCCTTTAGTATCTCATTTAAGTGTTTGTGTATGTTTATTATGTCCCGGGGATGGCCATGAACATGCTGGTGAGCAGGACACGTGTGGCCTCTGGTGGGGCTTATGGTCTAATATGAGAGACTTGCTTTAAACGTAGAAGTAATTATTTAGTTACCATGGTGATAAGTGCCTTAAAAAAGCTGAGGTTCAGACACAGCCTCACTGGGGAGTAATGTGTCTGTGGAGACTTGAAGGTTGAGTGGAAATTAGTTGGTGGAACATGCTTCCTGGCAGAGGAGTGAATGTGTGGAGACCTGGAAGAGGAAAGGAGCTGGGGATGTTGGAAAATGGAAGAAGGCTGTTGTGACTCAGAGGCAGTGCATGAGGTGAGAGTTGCTAGAGAGAGAGAATGGCTTCTGAGAGTGACAGGGCCTTTGGGTTCTAGAAAAGAGCCTGGATTTGATCCCCAGCACTATGGGAAGCCATCAAAGGTTTTCATCTTACTCGTTTACCATATGTCTGTTGAGTGCTCTTTAGTCTGTCTGGCATGCATCCTGTGGAAATATTTTTTTTACTCCACCTGTTAATACATTATAGACAAAAAAAACTTGGAGGAAGCCAGCCAGATGAAAGAGAGGTAGTGCCTTGGGCATGAGTTGAGGCATGCTTTGCGGGCTCAAGTGTAGTCTCCCTACCGTGGAGCCTGTGGTCCATTTAGTTTGAGGTGTCTCTGGGAGAAAGCAGGGCCCGCAGAGCTTTACTCTGCCTGCTCACCTAGCTGGCCCTTAGGGCTGCCATTCTGGGAAGATGAAGGTGTTGCTAGAACCAGAGAAACAGAGCCCACAGTGGGGGCCACCAATGGTATTGGAAGCAGCAAGGAGCTCCGGGTCAGGGCAGATCACTGGGCACAAGTGCCTTAGGAATGGCCCAGGCTGGGAGGGGATACAAGGGTGGGAGGTGGGGGAGGTCAGTCAGGCATTTTCCGTGTACAGACTGGGATTGTTCCCATCTGAGGATGGCCAGGATGTGGGTCTCCTGCAGGGCTACAGCTCTCAAGAGCCCTTGGCATGGAGCTGTCCTGATGAACCACACAGGTTAAAGCAGGGTTTAGAGAGGGGTAGTGCATGGGGAGATCCTTTCTTGGGTGGCTGACTGGCTGTAGAGCAGAGCCTTCAAGCAGTGCCACTCCTGCTCAGAGAAGGGTAATCTGCATGCTTGTGTCCTTTGTGACTGAGTTGCTCAGACAGCTTTGGGTATAGAGGCCAAGCTCTATGCCTTCTGTTCTCAGATGAGTGATGTGGAAGCTGGCGGTGCCACTGTTTTTCCTGATCTGGGGGCTGCCATTTGGCCTAAGAAGGTGAGTTCTAGTCCTTGTGGGTCACAGGTTGAAGCACAGCTCAGACCTTATTCCTTTCTCCTCTGAGTTCCATTCCCTGGCCTGCTTGACTCTTACTCTGAGGGGTCTTAGCCCCTTCCTGCCTGAACTCTGACCTTGGGGCCCCAGCTTCCACCTGGGGATATGGATAGGGAGGGAAGTCCCTTTGGGGGAAGGTGGGTTATCAAGCATCCACCCCCTCGTGAAGGGTGGATGCTTTCTGGGGTGCTTGCCTGTTGCTGGAATCTCAGAGCCCTGTCCCTTTGTATGCAGGAAAGTGAGGGTGTTTTTGCTGAGAGAGGGTCTGTGGTATTTGGGGTCAAGTCACTGAGCCCAGTATCTGTGGGTGTTGTGTGACAGGCTGCCTCCTTTTCCTAGGGCACAGCTGTATTCTGGTACAACCTCCTGCGGAGTGGGGAAGGTGACTATCGTACGAGACATGCTGCCTGTCCCGTGCTTGTGGGCTGCAAGTGGGGTGAGTGGCTTGGTGGCCTCAGCCTGGGCTCTTATGGTCAGCCTTAGACTCTGAGTTGGGAGATACCTGCTGCCATATGTTTACAACGCCAAGGCTATCTTCCTTTTTGAGTTTTTTTTTTCCCCCTGCTAAGTGGTTGTCTCATCCAGCCATGTAACTAACCACAATGCTGGTTATGTGTCAGGACAGGTGGTTGGGAATACTCTCAGAGATGCCCAGAGAACTGAAGAAGCCACAAGGAAGAATAGCTGCACAAGCATAGTAGGTCTAGGATGGCTCCCCAGAGGAATGGACTCTGGCAAGGGGTGAGGGAGCAGTGGGGGAGAACTGGAATCACAGAGGGGAAGGAGTGTCCTAAGCAAGCAAGGCTAAAACCACCATCATAGGTGTGGGGACCAGCCACCTTTGTCATTTGCATAAGGGGAGGCCTCTGGCACAGGGGCCAGGAGATGAGGCTCAAGGCTGGGACCACAGGCTAAAGCTTGAGCTTTGAGCTTTGTTCTGGAAATAGTTGTGGTGAGCCAGGGAGAGACTTGAGTGAGGATGACAGGAAGTGATTGCAAAGACGTGAGTTTATATTGTCCTGGAGAAGTTGGGGATATTAGTGGTAGGTTCGCAGAAAATTAAGCAATTAGAAAATAAATGGGGCAATTGCTGACTAAAAGGGCAAAGAAAATGTGCAACAAATGTCAGCATATACTGCTAGGTGGCTCAGGTGTAAGTGACACTTATATGACATAATGTAGGCACTGAATATTAATTTAGTTAAAATTTGTGACTTTATTGGGAAGATAAAAGACACTAAATATATGTGTTTTAGGGATAGAATGAAAGAATTCGAAAATTGAAAGACAAGAGATAGCACTATAAGCATGCTACTTAGAAATAAGTGGTAGAATATCAGAAGAAACAACTAAAGGAATTGAATGTCCTCTAGAAGTGGAGTTTGGCAGAGAGGGGATGGGTAGGAGATTGCTGTTTATCACTCTAAGCTTTATAGGCAATTTGCTTTTTTTCAACTAAGTATATCTTGTACTTAAATTCAAAAGCTCTCTGACTTCAGTAGTATGTGTTAAGGACACAGCTTTAGGTGCAGTTGGGACACAGCTCTAGGTGACAGGCAGTGTTAGCACCAGCTCTGCTACTCTGCTACCCACAGCACACAGATTGGATCTGCTGGCCCCCAGGTCCTGAGGTTGATGTCCAGGCACCCATAGTCCTGATGGTCTTCCTCATCCTTAGCTTCTGTATCTCAGTTCCATCCCAGTAATACCAAGCTGCTTGGGGTCCTTGACACCAAGGTGGTTCGTGCCTTGATGTTTTTCTTGTCCTGTTCCCCCTTCTTGGACCCTTTGATATAGGAGTCATCTGCTTGTCCATCATCTGCCCTGGATAACTCCTGTTCAGCTTCATGTCCCAGCCCTGGGTCTCCTCTTCCCTCACATGGTTAGATGGATAGCCTTTGGCTCAGTTTCCATGGCAGCATACACATACCCATCTTTTATCACTGGCAGACATTTGTACAATTAATCTTTTCCTATAGGTCTTCCTTACCAGCTCATGAACAACTCGAGTATGACAGCATGTCTTACTCATGTTTGATTATCAGGCCCCAGTCCTGGAGTCATCATGAAGGAGTCATTAATTTTGGATGTTAAACTAATCAACAGGATTGTTAACATAACTTTATTTCTGTTCACAGTCTCCAATAAGTGGTTCCATGAACGAGGACAGGAATTCTTGAGGCCGTGTGGATCAACAGAAGTTGACTGACTTCGTTTTCTGCCCTTCTCCTTCCTGGCCCCACAGCCTCTGTCATCCTCAAGTTCAACATGACAGACACCTTTGTATGTTCCAGGCCTTGTCACTTGGATCTTAGTTGGAGTGAATGTTTGTCTGGACCAAAGGGAGAGCCGACTGAGGAGGGTTCTGGGTGACCTGGGTCCCAACCTTTCTGGTTGGCCTGTGCCACCTCTGGCCACAGAGTTTGAGTCAGAGTGGCTACTGCAGAGTCAGGCTGTCTAGCACCTAGCAAGGTGCCTTTGTACCTCAGATGTTTTAGGTGTGAGGTGTTTTAGTGAACCAAAGTTTTGATACCTTGTTTACATACTTGTTTTTATGGCATTTCTATCAATGTGGCTTTAACCAAAAAATAAAATGTCCCTGCCAGAAGCCTTAAAGAGCCTTATTCTGAGTATTTTTTAAGGTGGGTGAGCTTATACCAAGTTCACTATTTCCTGTGCATCTCCTCTGTGTAGGTGGACTCTGGGTAGTGTATACTTGAATGGCAAAACCTTGACCACGGGTTCTAGATATGGTTTCAACACTTAGATTTCCAAGCTTCAGTATCCTTTTTGGAAAGTGAGGGAACATAATCTCTCCTTGACTCCCAGAGAACAGAGAAATCATGTGTGTTCATGACTGGCTGTTATAAATTGAAATTTCTTATTTAAAAATTTTGAGATAACATACACAGAATTGTTCACAAAACACAGATGTACAGTTTAAAAAATATGAAGGTGAGTGTGAGCACCCAGCTGACCACCACCTGGGTTAGAGAAGAGATCATTTTCAAATCTGCACCTCAGGAGCCCCTTGTGAGCCTGTTCTGGATCAAATCTCCTGTCCTGCTTTCAGTACCTTTGTGGTAACCATTGTCTTGTGGTTTATGGTACTTATTCCTTTGCTTGTCTTTGTAATTTTACTACCTATGTCTACATCCCTAAATAAGTAGTTATTTTTTTCCCCTGATTTTGTACTTTTTATAAATGGAATCCATGTATTTTTGGGGCTTTTGCCTTCTTTTGACAGTTGTTTTTAGTATTCATGCTGTTGTGTAGCTGTAGTTTGTTTTAATATGTAGAGTTGACTCAGTTTTTTAATGTATATTGTAGAACAGACAGTACATAATATAGCCAATATACTGTTGATAGATATTTGAGAAGGTTTCACTTTGTATACTACGAATAATACTGCCATTTGCATATTTATACATGATTCCTGGTACACATAAACACATTTGTGCATGCAGAATATGTATCTAGCAGTTGAAGTATGGAATCTTACTAGTTAGTCTTCAACTTTACCATATAATGTATTCCAGAGTGATTATGCACATTCTCATTAGGAGTGAATGAGAGTTCTTGTTATCTCAGCCTTCTCCGATACCTGGTAATGTCCTACTTGTGCATTTTAGGTAACTTGTTACATGCATAGTATTGTCTATTTTAGCATCATTAATGATATTGAACACTTTCTTGTTAGTCCTCATGTTTATGTTTTTTCAAGTCTTTTTCTTACTGATTCACTGGAATTTTTAGTATATTATAGACATAAGTTCTTTGATGCTTATACATTTTGCAAAATATCTTCCTTTTTCTAGTTTGTTGTTTCACTCTTAGTTTTGTCTTCTGATGAAGAGAAGTTCTCCATTTTTACACCACATTTATCAAGCTTTTACTTTTTGATTTATGCTTTTTATATCTTGTTTGAGAAGTTCTTTTGTTCCCCAAAATGATGAAGGTACTTCCTGTATTCTTTTCCAAAATCTTTTATAGCCTTGTCTTTTACATTTATGCCTCTCACATACTTACATTTTATTTTTGTTGGTGCAAGGGTCTTCTTAAAAAGATTCTTTTTTATATTTTGTTAGGATAGAATAGGCTTATGCTACCTACAGTAATAATATAACCTCTCAGTCTCAGTGGCTTAATATATAAAACTGTCTCTCATGCAAAAAAAAAATTGCTGGGTTTGGGCAATTGCTACTTATCTAGTGCCATTTAATCTTCTAGTACCTTCCATTGGCAGATCCTAACAGGATGCCAGCTGGTAAGGGAATATGGGAAATGGAATTTACGGAGTTGCAACTCCAATATAACAGCAGAGTATAGAAAGATTCACTTAGAGGGGCACCTGGGTGGCTCATTTGGTTGAACGTCTAGCTCTTGATCTCAGCTCAGGTCTTGATCTGTCGTCAGGTCATGAGTTCAAGCTTCACGTTGGGCTCCATGCTGGACATGGAGCCTACTTAAAAAAAAAAAAAGATTCCCTCAGTGCTGAGAACAGAAAAATTATTGTCATGCTAGGTGTGTTTTTTCCACTGCTTGACATTCTTTGAGCTTCTTGAATACTTGAATGTGTACAATATTATCTTCAATCAGTTTCAGAAAGTTATTAAACCATTTTCTCTTTCAATATTTTTTACGTTCCTTTCTGGAACTTGGATTAAAAGTAAATTAGATTATACCATACGTTTTTTTAGTTCTTAACCTGCTTTCATATATTTTTAAAACTATGCTGTATTTGGGGGTAAATTTTACAACTGTTTTCCAGTTTATTCTGTTTTCTGTTAAATTCATTTACGTGTTTTTCTTTAAACAGCTTAAAGATGTGATTCCATTATAGGCATGCTTACACCATTTCTGTTGAAAATTCAGCTGTCTTGTCCTTTTGATGCTCCTTTGAAGGTAATTTCTTCCTCATCCCCTCCCACCTGCTTTTAAAGAGTTTTCTTTGTTATGGTTTTCAGTAGTTTTACTATGACTTGCCTCGTGTGATTTCTTTTTGTTATTTTCTGGCTTAGAGTTTACAGAGTTTCTTGAATTTGTGGGTCATCTTTAGTTTTGGAAATTTCTCAGTTATTATTCAAGAATTATTTGTCTCATTTGTGTGTGTGTGTGTGTGTGTGTGTGTGTGTGTGTGTGTGTGTTTCCTCTGGGATTCCAATAATCTGAATGATAGAACTTTTCAGTTTAAGCTTTCATACCTCCCATCCTTTTCCCACTTGTGTTTCAGAGTAAATATTTTCTGTTGACCTGTCTTCCAATTCATTTATCTCTTCGGCTAACCTCATCTATTTAGTTAATTTTAGTTCTTAACATTTTTTCGTTCTAGGATGTGTATCCATTCAATTACTTTTAATAGATACTAATTCTCTGGGGAATTTGTCTTTTGTTTTACTCATTTTTTTTGGACTAATGAATCACTTACTTTAAAGTTCTTCTCTGTTAATTCCATGATATAAATTTTCTGTGGATCCTTTTCCTCCTCTTGGTTTCTTATCATTTAGTCCATTCTGTTGGTATGACTGATAATTTTGACTGGATGCTAGACAAATTATAGAGGCTCTGGATGGTGACAACCTGCTACATAATGGATTCATTGTTTTCCTTTTTCTAGGCAGAGTGGGGATTGATCATCTTAATCTAATCAGAGTCTGAGCCAACTTGATTAAGGCTAATTTGCATTTTTGTTTACCTCTGATATACCTTCATTTTCCCCTCTTATATATTAGTCTTCCAGGGGTTTTCCAATTGAGAGCCCAGAGTGTTCACTGGATCTGTCCCTCTGGCAGTTTTGAAGCTCAATCCTTGTATCTTTAGTATCTAGATATTGCTGCAAATTTTTTTCTTTTTAGAGGCTTTTTTGCTTCTTAACTTTCCATTCTGCACACCTTCAGAATTCAGAAAATGTCTTACTGAGTTAACAGGCTGAGTGGTTGACTAAACTCTTCATCTCTCCCTTCCATTCACTATTCCAACAAATTACAGTCTAGGTTTGCCTTTCAATACCCCTTAACACTGACAAGACCTCTGATGGTTTCTCTGCCTGTTAGCACCTGCCCATTACTTGGGTCGTCTATCTGTGTTCTCAGTCTTTGCCCCATGCCTACAATCAGAACATGATCTAAGGATAAAAGAGGCTATGGACTTTTGGCTCACCGACTTGAGATTCATTCTTCCCTGGGATCTTCATGCTCAAGTCTTTTTTGTTTCAGCAGTCCTTTGATGCCTTAAAACAGATTTTTAGGAGATTTTATCCAGTTTTCATTGTTACATTTGACATGAAAGTTGATCTACCAGATGCTACTCCATCTTAACTGGGAGTGGAAGTCTCTTGTTCTCTTGAGTTTTTAAAATTTGTTTCATGTGAAATAAAACATAGATACAGAAAAACTTGTCTTTGGTATCTTTCTTTGCTATATAGCATAACAAGATGTTCCACATTGCTTTTGAGCATTTCCTGCAGTGAGCATGAAATCAACCGTTAAGGAATCTGTTATGTGTTGGTGCCTACTATCAATCCCACTGTGGTCTTGGAAACAAATAAAGGATAACATTAGAGACAGGGAACTGTTTTCAGTAATTTTTATTAACCTACTTAGTTTAGCATTAACATGTTCACCATGGCACCAAAGAGTTGGGCGTTTTAGTATGCCCAACTGTTGGGATGTTATAGTCTGGTATTTCAAACTCACAACTTAAAAAAAATTTTTTTTTGTTTTAATGTTTTGTTTTTTTTTTTAGGCGGGGGGAGGGGCAGAGAGGAAGAGGGAGACACAGAATCCAAAGCAGGCTCCAGGCTTCGAACTGTCAGCACAGAGCCCAATGCGGGGCTCAGACTCATGAATCATGAGATCATGACCTAGGTGAAGTCGGATGCTTAACCAACTGAGCCACCCAGGTGCCACTAAACTCACAACTTTTAACTAACAAGCTGGAGGTCATAAAGGTTAGGTAAGACACCTGAGGTCCCATGAGATTTCACTGATGCTAAGTGAAAAGCCTGGGAATCAAATCCTGATCTGGTAGCTTCCCAAAGCCTTTACTCAAAGTAATTCATATTTTTCATCGATTCAACAGTTATTAAAGATCTGATATGGAAATAAAGATAAATACTGCTTTTAACTTTAAATAATTTGGAGTAATGGAAGGCATTCTTAAATAGATGTGTGAAATAGGAGAGGTATGATAACAGAACCAAGTGCTTGCGTAACAGAAGAGTGACTGTCTAATTTAACCAGGAAGCTGGCACTACAGTAGGCAACGTTAGATCTGGATCTTGAAGCACACTCAAAGTTTGCTTTCTCTGCCATCCCAGTTAAAAATACATGCATATGGCTTTAAAATTAAGGAACATGAGCTTACCATGAATAATTCTTCCCCACCCTACTGCTTTCTTCTTGTATCCTTCCTAGAGGAACCTCTATCCATAGTCTATTTTTAATTTTTCTGACTGTAAACCATATACTTACAAAGTACATGTCTCTTGATTTTAACACTTTGGAAATTTGAAAGATGATCATCTAGCTATATTCACTATCCTTCATTACATCTCACACTCCCTTTGCTACTTTTTGATAGTTCTATTATTTATAGCCCTCTCATTGCCTAGTAACATAAACCTCTTTTTTGTTGCGTAAGCCTAAGCTGTATGTCTGACAGTCTAATATGTGAGATAAAGATCTAGACTAGTGTTTGACCAAACAGCTGGTCACAATAACATGTCCTTTTACTTCCAGACTTCTGTCAGTTATACTTTAGACATTGTTTTAGTTTCCAGGTTAAACAGATACTAAATGTTGAAAAACCAATTACTATGTTTCTTAATTTAACTGAACTTATTATATGTGATGTAGCTATCCTAAAAGGGAATCTGTGCCTTATTTGTCTAATAAAATTCAATATAAATTTACAACTTGTATGTTTCCTAGGGCTGTCATAATAAAACATCACAGATTAAGTGGCTTAAAAAGTAGACATTTTCTCACATTTCTGGAAGCTAAAAGTCCAAGATCAAGGCGTGGGAAAGTTTGGTTACTTCTGAAGTTTCGCTATTTCACTTGCAAGTGGACACTTGCTTACTATGTCCTTATTCTGGACATCCCTTGGTCTGTGTGTTGTCTATGGCCTAAACTCTTAAAAGGACACTAGTCATGTTTAGGGCCCGCTGATAATGATCTCATATTACCTCTATTACCTCTTTAAGGCCCTAAGTCCAAATACAGTTGCACTGCATTCCAGAGTACTGGAGATTAGGACTTCAACATAGGAATTTTAGGGGAACATACAGTGTTACTAGGAAATCATGTTAGATTTGAAACACTATTGGGAATAAAGTGAGTGAAATACTTTAACTTATTCTTTGTATGCCAGATGTAGCCATCATGAACAAGTGTGCCAGATTTTTTTTTTAAGCTTATTTATTTATTTTAGGAGAGTGAGACAGAGTGTGTGTGTGCACGGGAGGGGGAGAGAGAGACAGAACATCCCAAGAAGGCCCCACACTGTCAACGCAAAGCCCAATGAGGGGCTCGATCTCAGCAACTGTGAGATCATGACCTGAGCCGAAATCAAGAGTCATTAAGTGTCTGACTCCACTCAGGTCATGATCTCATGGCTCATGGGTTTGAACCCCAGGTCAGGGTCTGCCCAGGGTCAGCTAGGAGCCTGGAGCCTGCTTCAGATTCTGTGTCTCCCCCACTCTCTCTGCCTCTCCCCCTGCTTGTGCTCTCTGTCTCTCTCTAAAAAATATATAAACATTAAAAAAAAAAAGTTGGATGCTTAACGTACTGAGCCTCCCAGGCACCCCAAGTATGTTATATTATTAAATACGTTTGCATTAAGAATGTCTTAACAATAGACGAAAGTTTTATTTTATTTTATTGAAGAGATAAAAGTATATAGGCTAGCTAATAAAATTCTTAAACTGGAAAAAGTATTGACAAAAAAAAAACCTTGGAAGCCAGGATCATGATAGTGGAACAAATATAGCGGGTGTCTATACAAGAGTATACAAGCCATTATTTGCCCAAATAATTATGCCAAATTTGTTCCTTGTTCACCTCATGAAATAATTTAATGTGAAAAAATGCTGTTTTCAAGGAATTCCAATATAACCAGTTTTAGTATTGGACAAAGGATATACATGTATTTTGTGACTTCAATGAGCAGGTAGAATATTATGCCTGTTCTAAAAACTACATTAAAACACTCACATGAATCCTAAGGGGCATCAAGGTCAAATGCAATCAAAGTACTTCACACAAATAACAGATACCTGTTAAAAGAACATTAAATGACAAAATATGCTGAAATAGAAAGCATCTTGATGTAAGAGATTACAAATTTTTATGCATTTTATCTGTATGTGATGATATTTAGAAAAAGTTAAAGGTTTACAATAAAAAAATCCATGACGATATACAACGCTGCATTGCTAGCTTAAGAGAAGGTCTATCCTTTTGTTTGTAACAAATAAGAGTAAGTAACTCTGAAAGTATGTTTGATTAATGTAAAATATTAGCAAGAGATAAGAATATATGTCCTGAACTTGAAAATGAAGAGACTGGAAATGTACAAACCACCTGATGAGTGTATCAACTACTATAGGAAATGTGTTTATCAAATAGAAATTAAAGAGATCATGGATGTTCTAAAAATGGAGACGTCTTCAAATATTTTAAATTGGGGAACTGTTATTTCTATGGAGAACAGTTATTTTCTATGAATACATCTGATTTACAAAACACAACCTCTTAAATAGTAGTCTGATTATTTAAATCCTGTGGAAATTTCCATCTGAAGTAGTTTTAGGCAGCAATTTTGTAATAAAAAATCAGGAGTGTATTTGGATCCTGTAAAACAGATTCACAAATCATTCTTGGTGGAATCCTATCCAAATATAGATGTGGTCTAGAGAAATTTTTTTAAAACACTACCATTCACAGTGGTGGCATCCTACAAAGTAAGTCTCAATAAACTAATGTTAATTAAAAATTATTTAGATTTGGACTTGGTCAAGAGAAGTAAATGTTAAAAAATTTATTTATGAGCTTCCATATATATATTTTTAAATGTTTATTTATTTTTGAGACAGAGAGAGACAGAGCATGAATGGGGGAGGGTCGAGAGAGAGGGAGACACAGGATTTGAAGCAGGCTCCAGGCTCTGAGCGGTCAGCACAGAGCCCGACGCGGGGCTCGAACTCATGGACTGTGAGATCATGACCTGGGTGAAGTCAGACGCTCAACCGACTGAGCCACCCAGGCGCCCCAAGCTTCCATATATTTTTAAACTTTGGGTATAAATAAAAATATTTAAAATAACATGAATTTTAATATACCAACTTCACAGTTCTTCAGTATTTAAAACTAATCTTTAAGAACAATAAACATTAACACACACGTATGTAAGAGGCAGATGTTTCTTTTGCCTCAGGCTCCAATGATTGGCGCGGTACTGTTCCTAAGTTTCCAAACCTCGCGTGTGAATTGTAGCGTTTCTGCTGCCAGCCTTAGCAAATAAAAATACAGGACACCCAGTTAAACTTTAATTTCAGGTAAACAACGAGTAATTTTGCCTGAGCTATACGCCACAAAATTATTCGTTGCCTGTTAGAACTTCAAATTTAACTGGGCATCCCATATATGATCTGGCACCCCTAAACATAATTACGTTATGTGGTTGACAGAGCTGCCTGTTTCTTGGTCCAATGTTACTGTTCCTCCAGCGCCCGACTTGTCACTCCGGCCGCTGGTTTTGCAGTGGTGACTCGGGATCACACACCGGCAGTCCAGTGTCATGATGAGCGCCGGTGGACACCTCCGATCCTTATCAGGTCCGGGAGAACCTGCCTTGGCATCCATCACCCTTCCTGATGCCTCTGCCCCAGCCACACTACCTTCTTCAGCGCTATTTTGTTTGCTAGTCCCTCCTCCTGGGATGTTCTCCTAGGTAGTTACTGCCCTCATTCCCTTCAGGCCGAACAAATACCACTTTATAGGAAAGGCCTTATCATTCAGGGGACTAATGACTACTAGGAAGGAATTTTTCACTCATCTCCCTTCTCTTTTCCCTGCTTTGTTTTTCTTTACAGCAGTTACCGGCGCCCGTTAAATAATATATTTACCTGCTTATAAGCTTAAGGCCAGTAACCCCCACCTGGAACAGAAGTTCCTGGAGGGCGCTTCCAGGAGCTCAGTACCCGGAAGGAAACTTGTGGGAGGTGCCAGGAGGGGGCGGGGCTTGTTGTGGCAGCTTCCGGAAGGGGCAGTGCCAGAGGATTCTGGAAAGGCTCTGGTATTCCCAGAGGTGAGGCAGAGCGGTGGTGTGGGGGAGTGGGCCGTGGATGAGACTGTCGTTGTAGCTGCTGTGGCTTAGGGCATGTGTCCGCCCCTCCCTTCAGGCCTGTCCAGTCTGAGCAGCCGCTCAGGACCCGCAAGGCTCGGCCGGGTGGGCCCCGTGGGGGCTGTATCCCGTCGAGGGGCTTTCTCATTGACAGGTGGAATAGAGGGTGCACCCTGAGGAGGGGTGTGGGGGTCCCCAGTGATGTCTTAGCCAGCATTTGCAAGGCTGAGGATGCTTTGTGGAGTTTTATTTAAATTTTGTACAGATTCTTTATGCTTTTGAAACCGGGAAAATAATTTTGTTGGAAAGCATTTGAGGGTTCAGAGAAGTGGTAGGAAAAGACCACGGGTATTGAGCAAAGCCAAAATTTTGTGTTTTGAGGGAACTTTTCAGTACCTTTCTGAAAATGCTTTTGTAATGTGGAAGATCCGCAAACCCCCAGGAGGTCTACCTTCTCTGATATTCCTCTCTGAAAAGTCCTTCTTTCCTTACCTCATGAATTAATGCCATCAAAACTTAACTAAAGTAATAACCAAACCCTCCCTTGTACGTTATGGGCTCAGAGCTGTCAATTTCTTTATCTTCTTGGTTTCACTGGCAAGCACGTCCCTTCATTTTTTGACACAGTGAGTCTACGCCACCTAACTCCCTGAAATTGTGTGGTCAAGTGGTCGGGGTCCTCCTAGTGGCCAAATCTAGGTATTTTTACCTTTTTTTTTTTTTTTTTTTTTTTTCTCCTGTTAACAGAAGCACAGTTAATGATTCTTGGTTCTTCCTTTTTTACCAACTTCGCTTTCTGGTTCTTCACCATTGGCCTACCTTTCTCCTGTATGTGTTTCCTGATGTAATTCCATTTTCCTTTTTAGAATACTATCCTGTAGGAGGATGCATCCTATCCGCTCCTGATACTTTTAACAACTGTTTATAGGCTTATGGTTTGTTAAACTATTTTGTTGGTTTGTTTTCAAATCTTTCTCTTAAGTTTATTCCTATAGCCTTATATCCATGTTCCTAGTGGATATATCTACCTGAACTTCCCACATGAATGTAAAGGATAGATGGGAATTATTAAATGAATGATTGGGGTGCCTGGGTGGCTCAGTTGGTTAACCGACCAACTCTTCATTTCTGCTCAAGTCATGATCTCATGGTTTGTGGGGTTGAGCCCCACATTGGGCTCTGTGCTGACGGTGTGGAGCCACCTTGGGAGTCAGTCTCTCTCTCTCTCTCTCTCTGCCCCTCCCTCACTCCAAATAAATTAACATAAAAAAATAAACGAATGATCATAAATAGCACTCTAGGGAGGAAAAAATGCACTTAAAATGACTGTTAACCCTTGGGTGACAGACCTTGAGAATGTTATGAAAATCAAGGACTTTCTCCTTAAAAAGCTGCACACTAATTTTTACCTATAGTTTCAGAACTTCCCAGACTTAGTGTAGTTCATGAACTCAGATCTGGATTAGGGCTTTCTGAAATAATGACAAAATGCAAAAGTGTGTTTTCACAGATAAAAATTAGATTTAGAAGCTTACAATAAAAATACATTGTAGTCTGAGCTTTATGGACCATTTACCTAATTTAGTACTTCAGACTCACTTATGGAAACTTAATCTTTGGAAGCAGCATCAAGAATGAAGAGTCTGGAGCCCAAGCATGAGAGTTTCTGATTAACTGTGGTTTGTGTGTTTCGTAGTCCAAAAGGGATCTACCTTACTTTGGTCAGAGGCCAGAGTGCTACAGACCTTTCAGAAAATGTTTGCTAGGGAGACTGTTGTCTGCTCCTCTCCTGAGGACCAAAGGACAGCTGAGGTTCTGAGGCCTACTGCTCTCTGAGTAGGCAAGAATGACAGAGGTACAAGAGACTTCTGCGGTTTTATTCTAGCACAGCCTTTGAAAGGAACAATCCAAATGACAGCCCTGCCTTAGTTTAAAGCTAGGTTCTCTTTTCTGCTTATTATGGATCTTTGATAAGAAATACAATTGCTGAGAAGTCTGTTTTGCTTGCTGTTTGCTACGAGCATTGTGAGGCCTTTCCTGAATGTAACCCGCTGTGTAGTAGAATGGGTTGTAAACCTTCCTAAATGTAGTCTGATATGTAATGGAATGAGTGATTGTACATAAACTAATCGGCATTTCTCGCTTCTGTAAACCTGCTTGCTTAGCACATTCCCCACCTACCCTACCCTCTTCCCCCTTCCCCCTTTTTCCTCCCGCCACAAGTAACGGACAAAGCCTTCCCGCCAAAGGACAGACAAAGGACGCCCAATCAGAGAACAACAAATGTCCTTACTTTAAAATCAACTAATCAAGCCCCTCATAATTTGAAACCTCCCCTGTGCTATTTGTCTCTGTCTATAAAAAACGCTGTACCAACCCTGATCGAGGCCTCTTGCGTCACCGGCAGAGGACCAGGTTCGAACCTGCAATAAACGACCCTTGCCGCTTGGCTTTGACTTACGACTCTGGTGGACTTTTGTGGGAGGTTTCGGAACTTCGGGCATTACACCTTCCTTTGATGACTGGTAGGACTAGTGATTTCTCAGTTCACAGTTATTCCTTTAATGGTGAGTGCTGCTTTGAGATTGACCTCACTCTTTACTAAATTAAATCTCTTTCATCTCTTCTTGTGCCAATAGGCTACTTAATATTTCTTTATTATATTTTGTAAAGATGAGATCTAAGGAGACTTTAGCCACTCTTTTTTTTTTTTTCAATTTTTATTTATTTTTGGGACAGAGAGAGACAGAGCATGAACGGGGGAGGGGCAGAGAGAGAGGGAGACACAGAATCGGAAACAGGCTCCAGGCTCCGAGCCATCAGCCCAGAGCCTGACGCGGGGCTTGAACCCACGGACCGCGAGATCGTGACCTGGCTGAAGTCGAACGCCTAACTGACTGCGCCACCCAGGCGCCCCATAGCCACTCTTTTTTTAAAGCCTTCTCTTGGCTTTCATGATCCCACTGTCTTCTGTTTTTTTGTTGTTGTTGTTTTGTTTTGTTTTTCTGTCTCTCTGGGTACAACTTCTCCGCTTTCCTGTGGTCCTCTTTCTCACTTCTCAGTTAGGGTCAGAGTTTCTTTGTAGCCATTTTGCTTTCCCTGAAGGCTCATCATTGCAAATACTACCTATGTATTGAGAACTCTTTAATTTTTAATTCTAATTTTTACCGTTTTCTGGCTAGAAGCTGCAGCTCAACTTAAATGGCCCACAAGTTCTTCCATCTTACAGTATCCCAAACCAGGCTCATTTTATGTCCCTTAAATGGTTCTTGCTTCTGTTTTACCTATTTTTGTGAATGGCAAAAATAACTTTCTCCTAGTTATAGATTTTTGTTCTAGATTCCATCTTATCCCTCCACTGCTCTTAGTAACTATTCATGTGAAATAACTTTCATTCTTTAACTTTAGCAAGAAATTGATTTGTTTCTATTTCGTTTTTAATATTCACAGTTTAAGAGTTTAGATGTATACTTCCCATTTTATCCATGAGGAAGTAGGCTTCCTTTTTAAATTATTAATTACAAAAAAAATTATTAATTACATAAAGAACATCTATGTACTTGATCCTTTTAAACAATTTAGACAAAACAGAAACAGAGAAAGATGTTACAATGACCTCTTCCTTCATTTTCTTCCTATCTCTACAGCAAGTGGTTTTCAATTGGGAATGATTTGCCCTCCAGGGAATATGTAGCAAGGTCTAAAGATAATTTTGACTGAAGGTAATTTGGTCATGACTGAGAGGGTATTATTAGCATCTGGAGGGTGGAGGGTAGGGGTGCTGCTAAATGTCTACAGTGTACAGAACAGCCCTGTGACAAAGTACCATCGGTCCCAAATGTGACTAGGGCCAAGGTGGGAAACCCTGTTCTAGAGGAAATCACTATATATCCATAATGTACTGTCTAATGCTGTAAACGCTAGCCACATGAGGCTGTTTAAATTGAAATTAATTCAAATTAAATAAAATATGCAATTCCTCAGTTAGATTCACTATGTTTTAAGTGTCCAGCAGTCATATGTGGCTACTGAATTGAATAGATTATAGAACCTTTCCATTATTAACAGTAGGTTTTATTAAATATTTTAGGCATATATTATACAAAGTATATTTTACATAAATAGAATCACATCATACATGTTATTCTACAGTTTACTTTTGTTAATAATATGTCTTGAAAATTTTTCTCTTTTCTGTTTTTAGTACATATAATTAAATTTAGTGGTCTTTTACCTCTCTGACCTCAGCCGCAGCAATATCTTACTTGACACATCCCCAAAGGCAAGGGAATTAAAAGCAAAAATGAACTATTGGGACCTCATGAAGATAAAAAGCTTCTGCACAGCAAAGGAAACAATCAACAAAACTAAAAGGCAACCAACAGAATGGGAAAAGATATTTGCAAATGACATATCGGACAAAGGGCTAGTATCCAAAATCTGTAAAGAGCTCACCAAATTCCACACCTGGAAAACAAATAATCCAGTGAAGAAATGGGCAGAAAACATGAATAGACACTTCTTTAAAGAAGACATCCAGATGGCCAACAGGCACGTGAAAAGATGCTCAACATCGCTCCTCATCAGGGAAATACAAATCAAAACCACACTCAGATATCACCTCACACCAGTCACAGTGGCCAAAATGAACAAATCAGGAGACTATAGATGCTGGAGAGGATGTGGAGAAACGGGAACCCTCTTGCACTGTTGGTGGGAATGCAAACTGGTGCAGCCGCTCTGGGAAACTGTGGAGGTTCCTCAAAAAATTAAAAATAGACCTACCCTATGACCCAGGAATGGCACTGCTAGGAATTTACCCAAGGGATAAGGGAGTGCTGATGCCTAGGGGCACTTGTACCCCGATGTTTATAGCAGCACTCTCAACAATAGCCAAATTATGGAAAGAGCCATTCATCAACTGATGAATGGATAAAGAAATTGTGGTTTATATACACAATGGAGTACTACGTGGCAATGAGAAAGAATGAACTATGGCCCTTTGTAGCAACGTGGATGGAACTGGAGAGTGTGATGCTAAGTGAAATAAGCCATACAGAGAAAGACAGATACCATACGTTTTCACTCTTACGTGGATCCTGAGAAACTTAACAGGAACCCATGGGGGAGGGGAAGGAAAAAAAAGATGTTAAAGTGGGAGAGAGAGCCAAAGCATAAGAGACTTTTAAAAACTGAGAACAAACTGAGGGTTGATGGGGGGTGGGAGGGAGGGGAGGGTAGGTGACGGGCATTGAAGAGGGCATCTTTTGGGATGAGCACTGGGTGTTGTATGGAAACTAATTTGACAATAAATTTCATATATAAAAAAACAACAAAAAAAATAAATTTAGTGGTCTTTTGAGATAATTCAGTTTTATAATTTAACAGTATGTAATTTTACTTTTTAAAAAGTTTTTGTGCTTGAATATGATATGCATTCTTTTTTGTCTAGTTTATTTTACTCAGTGTTATGTTTTTAAGATATACCCATGTTGTTTTTGTGTATCTGTAGTTCATTCCTTTTAAGTACTTTATAGTATTCCATTGGATGACTGTATCATAGTTTATTTATCCATTCTCTTGAGGGACCTAAGAATTTCTTCCACTTTGGGGATATAATGTACTCCGGTCTGAATATTCTTGTACTTGTTAACTGTACACACATCTCTATTCATTTCTTGCATAGGAATGGAGTGATAGTGTCATTGGAATTTACTAATTATGACACTTTCTCAAAACAGTTGTATCTTCCCTCTGACCAACTATGTGTGAGAGTTCCCATTGCACTGTCACCTTACCAGTATTTTGTGTTTGTCAAACTCTTATGTTTCAGACTTTCTGTTGGCGTGTGATTGTATCCTGTAGTTTTGTTTTACATTTCTCTGATTATGAATGATATTGAACATATTTCATATATGTATTGGCCACCTGGATATTCTTTTATGAGTTATTTTTGAGTCTCTGATGCATTTTTCTATTGATTTATTTTTTTACTAATTTGTAGGAATATTTGACATATTCTGGATACAAACTTTATACTGTTTATATATGTTGCAAAGATATTCTCTTGTTTTAATGGCTTGCCTTTTCTTTCTTGGTGGCATTTTTTTTTTGAAGAGAAAAAAAAGAAAAGCTTTCTTCCTAAGATCATTCCCCGATAGCAAAATAACACTACAAAAATGCTCTGTTTAAGTGGGCTTGGTTCTTCATTTCCAACATTTACAATCACTTCAATATAATCTGAAAAGAAAAAAAATTGTGTGAATCATTGTGTAAAATTAATTTTTTTTTCAATATATGAAATTTATTGTCAAATTGGTTTCCATACAACACCCAGTGCTCATCCCAAAAGGTGCCCTCCTCAATACCCATCACCCACCCTCCCCTCTCTCCCACCCCCCATCAACCCTCAGTTTGTTCTCAGTTTTTAAGAGTCTCTTATGCTTTGGCTCTCTCCCACTCTAACCTCTTTTTAAATTTTCTCTTTTTTCACATTGTATTCCAGTTTTGTTTTTTGTGTTTTTAAAAAATAATTTTTTTTACATTTATTTATTTTTGAGAAACAGAGTGAGACAAAGCATGAATGGGGGAGGGGCAGAGAGAGAAGGAGACACAGAATCCGAAGCAGGCCAGGCTATCAGCACAGAGCCTGATGTGGGGCACAAACCCACAAACTGTGAGATCTTGACCTGAGCCGAAGTTGGACACTCAACCTACTGAGCCACCCAGGATGTAGCCACCAGTAAATCATCATCAAATGACTATACTTGCATATATCCCTTAAAATTTTAGAGCATTGATTTCTTCCCAACAGTAGGGAAATACTTGTTTTATCCTCTATAGTGTTTAATTGAATGCTGTATCAGAACTAGTTGATACTGACTTAGAACTTGATTATTCACTTTTTAAGCTCTTCTTATCCTTAGTACACAATAAGTTACTGTTTACTGGGTGATGTAGGGCAAGTTAACTTAATGACACTGTGGACTAATTTCCATAGCTATAGAAATTGGACACTATGTCAATTCCATAATTTTGTTATTATAACAAAAAGCCTATTGCTTAGATAGAACAGTTGAAAGAATTTGTAAACAAAAGGACTAAGCAGATGATTGAGTTTTTGCTAATTGGTCCGGTCAAGGGAGAGAATTATAACGACTATAGATTTCTGGTTGATTTATAGCATCACCTCAGAGAGATGGCACCTTACTCCTTGGTCACATGTTATTACTGAAGTATTTCTTGGTGCTGGGGGAGTAAGGATGGTGTCATCAGCCTGACTTCAAGTTACTAATAGGGAAATGAGTGTCCTGCCCATTTCTTTCAGTGGACTAAGCATAGATATCCTTTAGTGAAGACTTTCCTGGTATTTCACATAATATAAGTCCTTCATCTTTGTTCTTTTTAAAGCTTGTTTGGCTATCCTGGGTCCTTGATTTCCATATGAGTTTTAGAATCACCTGGTCACTTTCTGCAAAAATGCCATCTGAGATTTTGGTGGAGATTGTATTGAATTTCTAAATCAATTTGCCAACTTAATATTAACTCTTCTAGCCCACAAAAACAAAATGTTTTCTTTTCACTTAGAGTTTTAAAAATTTCTGTCAGCATTATTTTGTAGTTTTCAATGTAGAAGTCTTATGCTTTTGTTAAATGTTTCTATGTATTGTATTCTTTTAAATGTGTATATATTTATTCAAATTTCCAGTGGAATTAACAGGCAGCATTATATTAGTTTCAGGTGTACAATATAGTGATTCAGCAGTTCTATAAAATATTCTGTGCTTATCATGATAAGTGTATTCTTCATCCTATTCAGCCTGTTTCACCCATTCCCCCCATCCACTTGCCCTCTAGTAACCACCAGTTTATTCTCTATAGTTAAGAGTCTGTTTTTTGGTTTGTTTCTTTTTTTCTTTGATCATTTGTTTTGTTTCTTAAATTGCACATCTGAGATAGATGATTTGTCTTCCTCTGACTTATTTCACTTAGCATTATACCCTCTAGATCCATCTATGTTTTTGCACATAGCATAATATTCATCACGCATGTGTGTGTGTACGTACACTGCATTTTCTTTATCCATTCATCCATGAATGGACACTTGGGTTGCCTCCATATTTTGGCTATGGTAAATAACGCTTCAGTAAACATAGGGGTGCACATATCTTTTCAAATTAGTGTTTTTGTATTCTTTGCAAGTACCCAGTATATTTTTTTAACCTCTTTTAAAATGTTTTGAGGAGGGGCGCCTGGGTGGCGCAGTCGGTTAAGCGTCCGACTTCAGCCAGGTCACGATCTCGCGGTCCGTGAGTTCGAGCCCCGCGTCAGGCTCTGGGCTGATGGCTCGGAGCCTGGAGCCTGTTTCCGATTCTGTGTCTCCCTCTCTCTCTGCCCCTCCCCCGTTCATGCTCTGTCTCTCTCTGTCCCAAAAATAAATAAAAACGTTGAAAAAAAATTTAAAATGTTTTGAGGAGCTTCCATACTAGTTTTTACAGTGGCTGCACAAGTTTGCATTTCCACCAAGTGGCAAGAAGGTTTCTTTTCCTCTTCATTGTCACCAACACTTGTTGTTTCTTGTGTTTTTGAGTTTAGCCATTCTGACAGGTGTGAGGTGATACCTCATTGTGGCTTTGATTCACCTTTCTTTGATGTTGAGTGATGGTGAGCATCTGTTCATACGTCTGTATGTCTCCTTTGGATAAATTGTCTGTTCATGTCTCCTGCCCACTTTTTAATTGGATTATTTGTTTTTTTGTGTGTTGAGTTGTGTAAGTTCTTTATGGATTTTGGATACTAAACATTTATCAGATATGTCATTTGTAAATACTTTCTGTCACTGAGTAGCTTATCTTTTTGTTTTGTTGATTGTTTCCTTCACTGTGCAGAAGGCTTTTATTTGATGTAGTCCCAATAGTTTATTTTTCTGTTGTTTCTCTTGACACAGAAGACATAGCTAGAAAAGTGTTGCTATATTCTTCTTGATGCTGTTGTTAATTGAGTTGTTTTCTTGGTTTCATTTTTGAAATGTTTGTTGTTAGTTTATATAAATACAGTTGATTTTTGTGTATTGATCTCCTCTCCTGTGAATTTGCTGAACTTTTTGACCAGTTCTAATAGTTTTCTTGTGAATTCCTTGGATTTCCTATTTGTAGTCTGTAAATCACAGTTTTATGTTTTCCTTTATAAGTTTTAAAAATTATCTTACTGTTTTGGCTAGAATTTCCAGTATAGTGTTAAACAGAAGTGGTAAGAGTAGACATCCTTCTACTGTTCCTGGTCTTAGCAGGGAAGCATTCTGTCCTTCATCATTAAATATGATGCTAAGTTGTGAGATATTCATACATATTGTTAAAGAGAAAATCATAGGCCCATGATGGAGTTACTTAGGCTAAGGCCCCATGTCAACAAAACAAGACTTAATATCTAACTGACCTAGTTATAGGCTTTTGAGAATTTAACCTTGAATCACTCAATGGAATATCCTGGGCAGTATTAGGAAATGTACTGAAAACCCCATTCCATTCCCCTTAGAGAGGTGACCTTGCTTAAACAGTGCATTCCTGGATAATAAATTCCTTTTTATATGCCTGGTCTTTGCTTTTAGAAACCTTCCTTTTATTTAACTTGGGTGGAATTCCCCTCTGCTTGCTAGATGGAATGCAGCCTGATTCATGAATCATTTAAAAAAGCCAATTAGATCTTCAAATTTCTTGATAAAATTTTGTTTCTTAACAGATTTGGTGACAACATCAGGATACCAAGTGAACTTCTGACGGCATTTGGAGACAAGGAGAAACACAGGCATGGCACTCCGAGAACTCTTTTTAGTTCATAGTCTATCTCGTCATTTCTGAGGGCTGTTGGTAAGTCCCTCTTGGTTTTAGCTGCATTCTGTTTTGTGTTTAAGTTATTGTTCTAATTGTTTTTCCAGTCCAGGGTTAATGAGTCATTGTAGCCTGACAGAGGAGGCTCTGATGGAGCACTAGTCTGTAGCCCTTGGTTTAGTCTGCAATTCCACATTAGAATCCTTTCCCATTTCCCATTTGCAGTCCTCATTTATTGGGGTTTGCTAGCTTAGTCCATGCATTGAATTGCTTGTGGTGCACATGGGGACTTCTTTTGGCCAGTCCACAGTGACATATTTTGGTTAGTCCTGATGTGCTCCAGTGCATGTTTATTTGTCTTGTTTTTTGTAAATAAAGACTATTGCTAGCCGGGATCTTGGAGGCCAAAAAGCTGTAAAAGTTGCTGGGCAAGGGTCAAGCATTTAAGAGCTGTTGGGAAGCAAGGAAGCAAGCATTCCTAACAAAAGACTACCATGTTAGGATAAGCTGGCTACAGAACTGGTTAGGTTGCTGGTAAGTCACTTGCCTCAAGAAAATGTCTGTGCAGTGAGGCATGCTGTAAAACATGCACAATCCCGAACTCAGCACCATATCCCTTTTAGGTATTAGTTCAGCTCCCAGAGACCCAAAGGCTTAGCTAATGGGATCTTTAAATTCTAGAGTCAGGTGCATCACCTTCCAGCACACATGATTATTTTATGTCTAAAATCTGTGGTACCAGGAGCTGTGAATATTTACAAGAATGGCAACATTTTACCAAAAACAGCCTAGAATTACAGTGGCCATTATGGGGAACATTCCAGTTGTGACGAGATGGTTCACTTCAGAAGTGCATTTGAAAGTAAGGATTCCTGAATTAAATGAATGGAATGGAATATGTCTTTTAATTAGAATGCAGAAACTTCCAAAAGGCTCTAAGGTTCTAAAATAGCTTTATGCAGAGATTCATTACAGAAGGCTAATGAATAATTAAAAACACAAGAGGAACCTAAAATAAAGTATGATATGATTGATGTGACTACCGCTGCTCTTCTCTATTTTTCTTTACCTGAGTACTCACATTTTACTAATTTTCTCTCTGAATTTCTACCCTTGAGAAACTGTTAAACAGTTACCTTTTATTTATTTTTATATTTTTATTTAAAAAAATTTTTTAATGTTTATTTATTTTTGAGAGAGGGAGCATGAGGAGGGGAGGGCAGGCTCTCTGCTGCCAGCACAGAGCCCATTGCAGGGCTCAAACCCACAAACCATGAGATGACCTGAGCTGAAACCAAGAATCAGATGCTTAATGGATTGAGCCACCCAGGTGCCCCTGAACAGTTGCCTTTTAAAATTAAGTTACCTCTGGGGCACCTGGGTGGCTCAGTTGGTTAAGTGTCCAACTCTTGGTTTCAGCTCAGGTCATGATCTTGCAGTTTCCCTAGTTTGAGGCCTACTTAGGGCTCTGTGCTGGCAGTTCGGACCCTCCTTGGGATTCTCTCTCTCCCTTTCTCTCTCTGCCCCTCCCCCACTCACACTGTATCTGTCTCTCAAAACAAATAAATAAACTTAATAAAAAAATAAAATTAAATTAAATTATCTCAAGGTACATATCAACCCCCTCAGTTACCTTTCATCTCTTGGAGAAAGACAGAACTAAGAGCCATAGTTAAAGAATTTTTAAACTTATGGAGGAAGCACAAAAATTTTTTGAAGAATTTATAGTTTTCATTGAGGCTTCTAGAAGTGCTGACAATACTGACTCATTCTTTGGCCCTCCATTTTGTTTGGTTCACTTGATGACCTCTCTTAGGGCTATGGGCTCTTGGTCCCTTGGAAGTTAATATACATATGTTAGAAATGCCCACCAAGGCTAGGATATGGGGAGGCTTGTTTTGGCCTCCCATGAATCTGTTAGAGATAATACAGTCTTTCCCCTTCTTGATGAGGAGGTGGTGCCATAAGATGTAATTAAGGGTTAATCTGAGGTGCCTGGGTGGCTCAGTTGGTTGAGCATCCGACTTTGGCTCAGGTCATGTTCTCACTGTTAGTGAGTTCAAGCCCCACATCAGGCTCACTGTTGCCAGTGCAGAGGCAGCTTTGGATGCTCTGTGCCCTTTTCTCTGCCCCTCCCCTGCTTGCGTTCTCTCACTCTGTCTCTTTCTCGAAAATAAACATTTATTTAAAAAAGGTTAGCTGTAGGGGCGCCTGGGTGGCGCAGTCGGTTGAGCGTCCGACTTCAGCCAGGTCACGATCTCGCGGTCCGTGAGTTCGAGCCCCGCGTCAGGCTCTGGGCTGATGGCTCAGAGCCTGGAGCCTGTTTCCGATTCTGTGTCTCCCTCTCTCTCTTCCCCTCCCCCGTTCATGCTCTGTCTCTCTCTGTCCCAAAAATAAATAAACGTTGAAAAAAAAATTAAAAAAAAAAAAAAAGGTTAGCTGTCTGGTGCGTGCAAACTCTCTGAGGTGTTTTGATCTCACTACGTTGTTATTCTGTGCATCCTCTTCCTCTATAAAATCTGTGGACTAAGGTTAAGACCCTGCAGAGAATAACTGCACAGCTGGATTGTCATCTGCTCAGTTCCCCCTGTCAGTAAGTTACCCTGATAAGGAAAAATTATGTTATAAGATGGCTGACAGGACTGATAGGGGAATTCCAGTTGCCACCCCAAGACTCCACTTCTGGGTTCTTCTCCCTACGCCACTTGCCACGTGCACCAAATTACTTCTGATGTGGAAGTAACAGACTATAAATTGTCTCCCATGCTTGTACTCGGGGTTCAGACCTCTGGAGAGCAATCTCCTCTGAGCCCGCCAGTGTGAAATAAACCTCCTGCCTTCCAAGATCTCCAAGTGCCACTTGGTTCTTCTGCCAGATGATCCAGACCAGGTTCCATAACAACCCCGAATAAAACTGTGTAAACTCTATGGAGTGGCTTGCTTTTTTTCCAGTCTCAAAGTGCCTTCTCACTTTGGGGGATGCTTTACTGTCCTTCTCTCACCTTCTAACAAGGCCTGTGATCCCGAGCTGCCAGATCTTTATCAGCTTGTGCACATGTTGGTCGAACCTGGGGAAGCCCAAAAATGGATGCAGGAAGCAAGATGGCAAACCCTCAAAGATGATATTCAGGATCCTCAACCAAAAAGGGCTCACAAAATAGCAACTGAACTTTTACAAGCCATTCCCAGAGTTTTCCCTGCTTGCACTTATTGGTCTATTATTCAAGAATGCAAATAAAAGAAAGATCTGTTGCAGACTTCAAGGTCCATTTGAAAGCATTCTTCCAATGGCGTTCTGTTCAATACAATTAATAAGTGTACCCAATCTCTCTAGCTGCCTTATTTGTAAATGGATTATCCCCTGACATTTGTGGATTAATAAAAAGACAAAATAGGATAGGAGGCCTATTTTGAACTCATGACCATACTGAAAACTTTGAAAGTCTTTGGACCAAGGTCATAAACTAATGGCCTTACAACTACAACTGCTCCTAGGCCAGAGACCTCAGCTAACACTGAGCCACCCATGTTGCATCCCCCTGGGAGTCCCTTATCAATAAGCTGGCCCAGGAGCTGATGTCTCACTTGTAATTAATTAGGGCACTGGCGAGAAAAATTGTCCTATAAGGTCCTATACAAGTTTATTAATAATCAGATACCTATATGGGTTCCTCCCAAAACTGACAGGGACCTTCCAGTAAACTACTACCAGTAATATCCTTAAATAGCCAAGGAGAATGGTGAATATGAGAGCTATGTTTTCTACTTTAAACCCCATTCTCCTAGGACAACAATTCCCTTGGAGTGAAAGAGAAGTTTCCATACTGGGGGGTATCTAATAAAGTTCAGAGAGAATTTATATCTCAACAAGTACAGATGACTCTGGCCCCTTTCATTGAAAAACATTTCTTTCTCCCCTGTGATACAGGATAGCCTTGGTCAGTCTATTAGCTAGAGATCTCCTTTCTAAATTCAAATGTGAATACAGTTTGCCTCCAATGGTGACTTCACCTTAGAGTTCCCTTACTAACCTGAATCTTATTTTTAATGTTCTTCTTTTTTTTAATATTTACTTTTTGCATGGGAAGGAGGGGCAGAGAGAGAGGGAGACAGAGAATCCCAAGTAGGCTCTGCACTGTCAGTACAGAGCCCAGCATGGGGCTTGAACCCATGAACCATGAGATCATGACCTGAGCCAAAATCAAGAGCCTAATGCCCCCACGTGCCCCAGATCTTTAATGTTCTTTACAATCTGTCCTTGATACAGAAGATGGATTCCAGCAGAAGTTTCCTAATTTAATTGAGGTGCCTGGCATTCATTGGGCTACTTTGATTACTGACAATGGGAGAATAAAAAGTGTAGAGCATATAAACATTCAAATAGACAAAACCTAACCTCTTCCTAAATTGCCCCAATAGGTGTTAAAGCTTGAGGCCATACAAGGTATCACACCACTAATAGAAGACCTAATTATCCAGGGGTTAATCATTCCCTGTACTAGCTCCTATAATACTTTTTTTTTTTTTTTGTTTTTGTTTTTTTTGGTCTTCCACAAACATAGTGGGAGGGAATGGCAATTTGTCCAGGACTTAAGAGCTATAAACAAGGTAGTTATTTCCTGTTTCCTCGTTGTTCCAAACCTGAATATTCTTTTGTCACAAATTCCACCAGAGTCAAAATTGTTTATTCTTGGAGACCATTTTAAGCATTCCTGTAGATTCCAATAGTCAGTATCTATTTGGTTTTACTTGGAACAGTCAACAGTATACTTGGACAGTTATGCCTTGAGGGTTCGTGGAGGCCCTTTCTTATTTCTCCTAAGTGCTCCACCAAAATTTAAGTACACTCCAATTCACTGGGAATTGACCCTTTTACAACATGTGGATGACTTCTTGTGGTCAGTTACGAAAAGGGCTTCCATAAAAGATTCCATTTAATTGCTGTAACAGCTAAAAAACAGTTACCTAGGTCATAATCTAAGTGCTAAAGGATTCTAGCTATCTTCAAAAAGAATTAAGCCAAGCTAGGAGTTTCCTAGATCCCAAACTTTGTGGATTTTTAGGTCTACCTGGTTATTACAGACAATGGGTTTCTAACTTTTCCTTATTTGTTTCCTACTTTGTGAGCTTACTAAAATTTCATTCTTCACATCCTTTCCTGGGACGATAAATATGAATAGGCCTTTATAAAATTAAAACAAGCCCCACAAGAGCCACCTGCATTAGGGCTATCTATTCAAAACCTTTTACCTTATTTGTACAGGAGAGATAACCAAGACCCCTGGCTCACACAAAAACATGGCAGTAAACATAGAGCTACTGCCTATTGTAGCAATCAACTTGATTGAGTTGCTTGAGCCTGTCCATACTGCCTTAAGGCTATACCTGCAGCTGCAAAATTGGTAGAAGCCTCCACAGATCTAACCTTAGGAAATGACATTTGTTTTAAAACTCTACCAGCTGTCAGAAGCCTTTTAACTCTGAATTAACTCAGTATTTCTATGCACTGCCCACTAATCTTTTATGAGATCTTTTTGTTTTCACCACCTAATCTACATGTAAAATGTTGTAACATTCTCAATCCTGCTACATTACCACCCCTGCATAATGAAGCTGAGCCCCATGATTGTGAGGTAATTAACATACCATTTCTTAACACCTCATCCTTATTTATAAGACACACCTTTAATCCTGATCTAATTTTGTGTGTTAATGGATCATGTCATAAAAATGAGAAAGGGAATTTCAGGCTACTGTGCTGTTACCACCCAATATGAACAACTGGAAAAGAGAAATCTCCCACAAGCTAACTCATCCCAAAAAACAGAACTCCATACCCTTACCAGAACATTCTAGATATCAAAATGCCAAATTGTTTATATTGATAGCCAGTGTGCCTTTGGGGTCGTTCATGATTTTGGAATGTTATGGAAACAAAAAGGTTTTCTCACATTCACTGGGACTCCAGTAAAAAATATTCAAGTAAAACAGTTTTCTAATGCTATTCTTCTACTTTCTGAAATTACTGTCATCAAAATTGAGGCTCACACCAAAAGGACTGAAGCAGAATATCAGGGAATGTTCTAGGTGAGTTTCATGCAAAGCAGAAGCAACAGAATCTGTAAACGTTCATCTGTAGATATTCATTCTGCTCCTGCAAAAAATGACCTCTTTTGCCTCATGTTCTTATGACACGGCAGTTGTGTGTTCCTGAATTAGAAAGATTAAATGGGCTGTAAATTGAATAAACAGTGAAGGCTATGAGAAACCCAAGTTGGTTCTTCTAGTTACTGAGCAAATCCCATTGTTTGGTTGTTGCATTTCTTTTCCCCCCATGGTGGGAAACCATGATGACTCAAATTACAAACATTGGTGAGGAGACTTCCATAAAATTTCAAAAACAGTCTATCAGCAATGTCTGACCTGTCAGGTCTGTAATCTTAGAAAAACTATTTATGTTCCCAGAGCCCTCAAACTTTCTCCCTCTGGACCTTTGGAACACATGAGCCTGGACTTCATTCATTTCCTCCAGGTATGGGTTATCAGTATGCTCTTGTTACTGTATATATGTCTCCTGTGATGAGGCTTTTTGGGGGTGACAGTGGGGTTCATGGGGTCTGGAGCTGATGACCAAGAAAGAATTCTTGAAGACATCTTTGGTGCAAAAAGGTGATTTTATTAAAGTATGGGGACAGGACCCGTGGGCAGAAAAACTGCCCCTGGACCATGAGGAGAGACTGGTTACATACTATGGGGTTGGGGCAGGTAAATTCCAGGGGAAGTTTCCAGTGAGATTTTCATAGGCTAAAGAAGACTTACAGGATAGTGGAGACCTAGCTGTTGTCAAGCCTGGTTGTTTTCCCTCTAGCAAAGCATTAGCATTAAGACTGTAAGGAGTTCCCGGAGAGGCTTTTTACTCTGCCTGCCTCATGTATTTGTCAATGGGTTGCAGGTTATAAGGAAAGTTAGTTCTATCTGCCATTTCCTTCTGCCTTTGTTTTCCACATCACTATGGACAGGTGGTGGAGACTTAGGTCCTGCAGGACTATGATCTCTATCAGTTAACCATTTGTTTTTACCCTTTTCCTTTGTTCATGGGCAGCCAGGAGTGCCCAAGGAATATCACACATATCCCATCTGGTTGGGTGGGAGAGGGGTGTTTGTGGCCTGTCAGCTTGCCTTATACTCCCTCATCATCCTGGATGGGTTGAAGCTTTCCCTAGCTGTCAGGTTGATGCCCTTACGTAGTAAAGAAACTATTATGCCCTTACGTAGTAAAGAAACTATTAGAAAACATGTTTCCATTTGCAGTATACCTTACATAATTTCCAGTGATTTAGGCACCCACTTCACAGGGCAAATCCTACAAGTCTTAATAATGGCCTTGCAAACATTTTAGGATTATCAGTGTCCCTAGCACCCTAAGACATCAGATGAGGTTGAGAGAACTAATAGGATCCTCAAAGTTAAAATCTCTAAGCTTGCTGAAAGAAACTGTTATGGAAACTGGTCTGGATCACCCAGCAGAAGAACCAAGCAGCACTCGGAGATCTTGGAAGGCAGGAGGTTTATTTTACACTGGTGCACACCAAGAGGAGATCATTTTCCAGAGGTCTGAGTCCAGAGCATCAACAGAGGGGACAATTTATAGTATGTTACTTCTGCATTCCTCATTAGTAGTGACAGTGGCAAGCGGGTAGGAAGGAAATCCTGGAAGGGGAGTCTTCAGGCAGGGACTGGAATTCCCTTAGCAGTCCTGTTGGCCATCTTGTAACAGATTTTTCTCTATCAAAACTATACTATACTGCCTTGAGTATTATCTCTAGCTCTGCTGAATATTCACAGTACCCTCTTTGGGAAACAAAATTCACGCCATATGAGATAGTCACCCTTAGACCATTGTGTGTTGGCATACAACCTTCTGTTGGTCTTCTGTTATCCCCTGCTAATATAGCCAGCTACTGTAGATCTTTAATGTCTTATGCTAAAGCCTATCATTAACAGGTTAAAGCTTTACCTGACCTCAGTTCAAAAGATCCTATTGGTCATAGGCTAGGGCCTGGATACTAGGTATTTTTTTTCATCTTTGTTTTTTTTTTAATGAAATTTATTGTCAAATTGGTTTCCATACAACACCCAGTGCTCATCCCAACAGGTGCCCTCCTCGATGCTCATCACCCACTTTCCCCTCCCCCCAACCACCCATCAACTCTCAGTTTGTTCTCAGTATTTTTCCCTCTCTGTAAGTTTTTTTTCCCCCTTACCCTCTCCCATGGCCTTCTGTTAAGTTTCTCAGGATCCACATAAGAGTGAAAACATATGGTATCTGTCTTTCTCTGTATGGCTTATTTCACTTAGCATCACACTCTCCAGTTCCATCCACGTTGCTACAAAAGGCCATAGTTCATTCTTTCTCATTGCCAAGTAGTATTCCATTGTGTATATAAACCACAATTTCTTTATCCATTCATCAGTTGATGGACACTTAGGCTCTTTCCATAATTTGGCTATTGTTGAAAGTGCTGCTATAAACATTGGGGCACAAGTGCTCCTATGCATCAGAACTCCTGTATCCCTTGGGTAAATTCCTAGCAGTGCTATTCGTAGGTCATAGGGTAGATCTATTTTTAATTTTTTGAGGAACCTCCACACTGTTTCCCAGAGCAGCTGCACCAGTTTGCATTCCCACCAACAGTGCAAGAGGGTTCCTATTTCTCCACATCCTCGCCAGCATCTATAGTCTACTGATTTGTTCATTTTAGCCACTTTGGCGTGAGATGGTATGGTTTTGATTTGTATTTCCCAGTGTATCAGTGTATCACTGTGGTTTTGTATCAGTGTGGTTTTGATTTGTATTTCCCAGTGACATTGAGCGTCTTTTCATGTGCCTGTTAGCCATTTGGATGTCTTCTTTAGAGAAGTGTCTATTCATGTTTTCTGCCCATTTCTTCATGGGATTATTTGTTTTTCGGGTGTGGAGTTTGGTGAGTTCTTTATAGATTTTGGACACTAGCCCTTTGTCTGATATGTCAAGGACAAATGTCTTTAAAGCCTACTAAGTACTGAGCACTTTGTACCAGGTATCACAATATATTATAAATATTATTTTTTATTCAATTCCCAGTGCACACTATTCAACCTGTTCAACCAAAAAGCCATTGATTCATCTTCGACTTTTCTTCTCCTTTTGTGATACACATGCAATCCCTTAACTATCACCTCTATCTTTAATATGTATACCAAATGCAATCATTTCTTATTACTTTAACCATAATCACTCTCATCCAAGCTACTATAACCTCTCTCCTGAATAAATGCAATAGTTCCTTAGCAGTGCTTTCCTCTACCTTTCTGCCTCTATAGTCTATTCTTCACGAAGGAACCAGAAGTGTTCCCCCATGGTCTCCCTCACAGCAAAATCCTGAAGTCCTTGCCTGAGACTGCAAGGCCCTCCATGCTCTGGCATATGGCTTCTTCATCTACTAAACCCCTCCATCCTTCCTTGTCCATTCCAATGACCTGTCCTTTACTATTCCTCAAAAACATCAACTATTCTTCATCCCTAGGTAGTTTATATTTATTATTCCTTGTGCTTGAAATGCTTTTCTTTATTGCATTCAGGACTCTACTCAAAAGTCACTTACCAAAAAAGGGCATTCATGTTCTTTCTCTATAAAATACTATATTCCAGCATTTTCTATACCCTTAGGCTGGTTTATTTCTCTTCACAGAAGCTAATCAGAAATAACTGTTCTTCCTGTCTTTTGTAAAAATCTAAGTGAGACTATGCTCAGGGCTTATGATGACAATACGAGTAACTTCTGAAAACAAAACAAAACAAAACAAAACATTGGTAAAGGGAAGAAAAAGACAAAAGTTTAGTTAAGAGAACTGAGTACTACCCTTACAAACAGTAACTCTAAGAAAGAATTAGAACTCAGAATTGATGGTTCTGTGGTGTACCAAAAGGACCAGGATTCCTGAACCCCCGGGTGGCACAAAAGCAGAAAATTGTCATCTTTTTAACAAAGCACTGTGCATGTGGACAAACATCTACATACTATTAGCAATGATCATGACAAAGTCAAAGTTAGAGGCCTTCCTTCTGTTTTTCTGGGGTCTTTGATGACTCAGTCCCCATGATGACTGAGAGCAAATTTCTCACCACAGCAGGAAAGAGGGCTAAGTCAGATTTAATTTGAATAAAAATTTTCAGAAATGTTATTTCTTGCTTACCAGGCTTTAGATTCAACTTAATACCCATAAATTGGATCATCTTTCTTCTCTTCTTCAAATATTTAAATGATTCCATACTAAAGTTTGTAGTTTTTTTCTCTGTTCTCTGCTCTCTTTTCTCACAACTTGCTGGCTTTCGTTAGTGATATACTTGGATTCCTTTCTCTTCATTTTTTTTTTTTTTTTGTCTATTACTGGTTTTTGATTTGTGGTTACCATTAGGTTTATATATAACAGCTTATGCATATAGCATTCTATATTAAGTTAATGGTCACTTAAGTTTGGAACCATTCTACAAGCAATAGAGTTTTACTCCTCTCCCCCACATTTAAGGTATATGATGCATAACTTACATCCTTTTATTTTTTGAAACCCTTCACTGATTTTATAGATAGACTTAATTTTACTGCTTTTGTGATTCCTACCTTTCTTTCTCCAGTTTATAGTCATTCTTTCCCACTCAGAGTCCCCTTTAACTTTGTTGTAAGACTGGCTAAATGGTGATAAATGCCTTTAACTTTGGTTTGTCTGGAAAATTCTTAAAAAAAAATTTTTTTTTAATGTTTATTTATTTTTGAGAGACAGAGAATGAGAAGGGGAGGGGCAGAGAGAGACAGAGACACAAAATCTAAAGCAGATTCCAGGCTCTGAGCTGTCGCACAGAACCTTACATGGGGCTCAAACTCACGAGCCATGAGATCATGACCTGAGCCGAAGTCGGACACTTAACTGACTGAGCCACCCAGGTGCCCCTGTCTGGAAAACTCTTTATCTCTCCCTCTATTCAGAATGATAGCCTTGCTGGAGTATTCTTGGTTGCAGGTTTTTCACTTCTAGCACTTCAAATATATCATTTCACTTCCTTCTGGCCTGCAAAGCTTCTGCTGAAATTTCAGCTGATAGCCTTATGGGGTTTCCCTTCTGTATAACTGTCTTCTTTTCTCTTGCTGATTAAAAAAAAAACTCCTTGCCATTGCTTTTTGCCATTTTAATTACTGTGTGTCTTGCTATGGAACTCTCTGGGTTCATTTTGTCAAGGGCTCTCTGTGCCTCTTGGATCTGGATGTCTGTTTCCTTCCCTAGATTTGGGAAGCTTTTAGTTTTTATTTCTTCAGATAAATTTTCTGTCCCCCTTTCTCTCTCTTCTCCTTATGGAATCCCTTTAATGCAAATGTTATTATACTTGATGGTGTCACTGAATTCACTTAATTTATTTTTATTATTATTACTTTTCTCTCTTTTATTCAGCTTGATTTGCTCCATTACTCTGTTCTCCAGCTGCTGACACATTTTCTGTTTCCTGTAGTCTACTGTTTATTCCACCTAGTGTATTTTTCATTTTAGTTATTGAGTTCTTCATCTCTGATTGGTTCTTTTTATGTTTCCTACCTCTTTTGTTAAGGGTCTGAGTCCTCCACTCTTTTCTCAATCCAATGAGTATCTTTATGACCACTACATTAAATTCCATATCAGGCATATTACATATCTTCATTTCATTTAGGTCTGTTGTTGTAATTTTGTCTTGTTCATTTGGGATATATTTTTCTGTCTCCTTAATTTGTCTAAATCTCTGCATCTGGTTTTACAAGTTAAGAAAGTGCCTCCTGATCTTGAAAGTATGAGAAAGAGACCCTGTAGCATCCTGCAGGGCAGTGTCCCCTCTTCACCAGAACCTGGCATTTTAGGGGTGTCTCCTGTGTGTGTTGCCTGAGACCTGATGTTGTGGCTGAGTCATATTTGCCTTCAGTCATCTGCCATCGCTCTTTTGCCTGCCAAGAGGATTTGGTCCCTATGTCGTTAGCGAGCTAGTCTAAAGCTAAACTGGACTTGATTTGGGTCAGACTAGGCATTTGCCAGAGCTGCAGTAGAACCAAAGTGCAAGGTGTTTTCACTGTGTTGTCCCCTGAAAAGTTTTCATTGGTGGGTGGGACCTGCAGTCGTATCAGATGTCTGGCCCCAGCCCACTGTTGGGGCTACAGGTGAGTTGGTGTGTGTGGTTTTCTTCCATTCTTTTCTGGGCAAGATAATTTGGGGTGGTGCTGAACTCTATTGGGACTGCTTGCATACTGCCTTGCCTGTGTGGCACTGCTTTGGAAAGACTACTGCAGAGGCCAGGTTGGAGTGGGTGCATCTGCAAAAGAGCATGGCGGTGGGGCCTGCAGTTAGCAAGCTAGGTGGAGAGTGTTTGTGCTATGCTGGTTCCTGCCGATATACAGGCTGGCGGACAGGGGAAGGAAATGACACCCACCAGCTCTTTGTTCCTAGGTAAGTCACCTAAAGATCCTTGCCCCTCCAGCACATTCTCTGAGATTAATAAACAAATATCCCTCCCATACACCCCAGGCATTTTCAAACTGCTGCTTCAGCGAGGCTGTTTCTTATGCTGTCTTTTTAAGGCCGGGCACCCTCATCTTTCAGCTTTCCCAGAGCCAAGCCCACTGATATTTAAAGTTCCAGTTGTTAAGCCCCACTAGTTTTAAGAACTCAGAAGTTAAGGGGCATCTGGGTGGCTTAGTTGGTTAAATGCCCAAGTCTTGGTTTTGGCTCAGGTCATAAAGTCATGGTTTGTGGGTTCAAGCCCCATGTTGGGCTCCCTGCTGATGTTGCAGAGCCTGCTTGGGATTCTCTCTCTCTGTCCCACTCCTGCCCTGCTCATTCTCTCTCTCTCTCTCAAAATAAATAAATAAACTTAAATAAAAACCTCGGAAGTTAAGCCCCTCTGGTTTTCAAAGCCAAATCTTAAATGGATTTGTCTTCCCAGTGAGAGTCCTCCATGTCTGGGGTGCCTGGCGTGGGGGTCTGCTCTTCTCTATGTCTGTAGTGTCCCTGTCTCTCCAGGGAGAGTCTCAGAGATCAGTTTGGCTCAGGACTGCATCTCTACCCTTGCTATTCTTTTTGATGTAGTCTCTTCTCTACATTTAGCTATGGAGAGTCTGTTCTGTCAGTTTTGGGTCATTTTCTGGCTACTTACACTGATGTAGGTATTATCTAGCTGTATCTATGGGATGACATGAGCCTAGGACCCTCCCACTTAGTCATCTTTGCTGGAATTCCCATAGTATATTTTGAATAAAATATAAACTCCTGATTATAGTCTTCAAGACTCTGCATGACCTTGCCATCTTTTAACATTCTAACTTCATCTGTCCCCATGTTCCCCTCTCTCCCTGTGTACCATACTTCTCTTTCAGTTATTCAAAAACGTCAAGCTGTCTTATAACTCATTTTGTTCCCTTTACCTACAATGCTATTTCCCCTCCTCTCTTCACACTCGGATTCATTCTAATCCTTAGGTTTCAACTTATATGTCACTGTCACAAGGAGGCCTTCCTTGAACATCCTATCTCAAAATCCTGTCCCAAGATTCTCCATCACTCTACTTCTTTGATTTCTATTAGCAAAATGCAGAGTTTTTCAGTTTGAATAAATAAAGCAAGATCTAAATACATACTGCACACAAAAAACACACTAAAATTAAAATAATCTTAAGACAATTTTGAGAGTAAAAGAAAAGTAAAAAATATACCAGGCAAACAGCAATCATAAGAGAGCTGAAATGGTTATATTAATACCTGACAAGATATATTTTAAAACAGGAACTACTACTACAAACAAAAAGGAGTATTTCATAATGTAAACAGGGTCAATATATCAGAAATATATCACAGTTATAAATGTATACAGACTTATATACAGCCCCCAAATACATGAAGCAACAACTGACATAGATAATTCAACAGTAGCTGGATATGTGAATATCTCATTCTTAATAACTGATAGAACACTACACAGAAAATCAGCAAGAATATAGAAGATTTGAACAATGTTACTGGAGAGTAGCAGAATATGGCACCCCAAAATATGCCATTTTGGCATAAGAATTATTTTGAGCTAAAGACACTTGAAAAACAAGAGATGCAAGAAAGGCATTCTGACCTTTCCTTTTTTTCCTGAAAGCAGCAGATAAAACTCCCAATGGGAAAGACACCCTTCCTATACCAGGAAGAAAAAAAAAATTCTCATCACCAAAGACTGAATAGAGGCCTAGACAAATCTATACAAACAGACCTTGTTAAAGTAACTCTTACCTTCTTTTAGTCTTCCACTTACTTTAGTTTCCCACAACTGCTACGTTGTTCAATCTGGTTTATAAGCACTTGAGCCTATCCACCTTTTGGGTCTTTATTTCCACATGGGGGCTCCCATGTAAATGTTAAGCTCTATGCTTTTCTCCCCATTACTCTGTTCTATATCAATACGATTCTCAGGCCCAGCCAGAGACCCTGAGAGGGTAGAAGTTTTAATTCCCCTACAATATCAACCAATTCAATCTGACATCTATAAAATATTCCACCAAACAGTGCTTGAATACACATTCCTTTCAAACAAGCATTCTCCAGAATATTTCATAAGCTGAATCATAAAATAAGTCTCAAAAAATTTAAAGAATGTTTATATCAAAAAAGAATGCTTTTCAATGACATGAAATTAAATTAGAAACTAAAAGGTAGCAAAAAAGGATATCCTTTTTTTGAGGATATCCTGGATATCCTCAGATATTTGGAAATTGAAAAACATACTTCTAAAATCCATAGATCACAGAAGAATTTGCAATGGACACTAGAAAATATTTTTAATTTAATAAAAACAAAAATAAAATTTTTGAATTTGATAAAAACAAAAATAAAATCTCAAAATTTATGAGATGTAGCTTAAAGCAATACTTAAAAGTAAATTTATAGCTTTAAGAGTCTTTATCAGAAAAGTGTCAAATCAATAACCTAAGCTTCTACCTTAAGAAACTAGAAAAAGAAGGGCAAATTATACTAATGAAAGCAAGCAGAAGAAATGAAATAACAAGCATAAAAGCAGAAAACAATGAAATAGAAAACAAAAAAAAACAGAGAAAATAAAGGAACCCAAATGTTAAAAATAGAATAGATGGACGGATAAAGACAAATACACACAAACGTACAGGAATGAAAGAAAGAACATCACTATTGGCCATGCAGAAATTTAAGGGATTATAAGGCAATATTATAAACATCTTCATGCCAATAGAACAGACAACTTGGATAAAATGGAAAAATCCTAGGAAGGTACAATTACCAAACCAAACTCAAGAAGGTATAAAAAATCAGAGAGAAGTCTGGGAAGATGGTGGAGTATGAGGATCTTAGGCTCACCTCCTCACACAGATACACCCAGACAACAGCCACATCACTGTAACTAACCCATAAAGCGAATCAAGGACTGGCAGAACAGACTCTCCACAGTTAATTGTAGAGAAGAGGCCACACTGGAAAAAAATGGTAGGAAGGGTGGAGTCCCAGGTGGGAACCAGACTAACCTATGAGACTAACTACAAACTCAAGGGATACCACAAACATGGAGAACAGAGAGGAACAGAATCACATCAGGCACCCCAGAAATAGGAGACCTGCACTGGGAAGACAGTCCCTGTAACATTTGACTTTGAAAACCAGAGGGGCTTATCTTCTTGAGCTTTTACAATCAG
This sequence comes from Herpailurus yagouaroundi, assembly GCF_014898765.1. Lineage (NCBI taxonomy): Eukaryota > Metazoa > Chordata > Mammalia > Carnivora > Felidae > Herpailurus > Herpailurus yagouaroundi. The sequence continues at coordinate 19,352,774 of NW_024412423.1, read as the reverse complement.
TGGGGCTTGACACCAGCAACTTTAAAACTCAGTAGGCTCAGGGGCTCCCAGGTGGCTCAGTCAATTAAGCGTCTCACTTTGGCTCAGGTCATGATCTCACAGCTTTAGGTTCAAGCCCCGCGTCAAGCTCTGTGCGGACAGCTCAGAGCCTGGAGCCTGTTTCAGATTCTGTGTCTCCCTCTCTTTATGCCCCTCCCACGTTCATGTTCTGTCTGTCTCATTCTCTCAAAAATAAATAAACTTTAAAAAAATAATTAAAAAAAAAACAAAACTCAGTGGGCTCAGCTCTGGGAGAGCCAGAGGGCAACAGGAAATAGTTCCCACCCTTTAAGAGACAGCATAACAAACAACTCCATTGAGAAATAGCAAAGCAGCAGCCATTTTAAAAGTACCTGCATTATATGGGAAGGGGATTTATTTACTAATCTCAGAACTTTGCTGGAGAGGCAGGGATCTTTAAGAGACTTCTCTGGGAACAGAATAGCTGGTTAACATCATTTCTCTCCCCAACCGTCACCCTCCAGCCTAGATATTCAGGCACCTTTGGGAACCAGTGTGAACCTATCTTGCTAATACCCTGTGCCCTGCTCCCACTTCTCCTGCCGATCAGCCCCATCTAGCCTGCTCCAATCAGCAGGAGTCCCTCCAAAGCATCTCATTCTGCAAGCAGACCTGCTAGTGACTAGCAGCACTCCAAACCGACTCTTCCCTTAGAGAGAGAAAGATAACTACACACACCAGTTTAAATGGATCCCCAGCAGTGGGCTCGATGCAAACATCTGATCTGACTGCTAGCCTGTCACCAACAAAAATCTCACAGGAGGCAGCACAAAGAGCCCTGTAGTTCAGGGTCACTGCAACCCCAACAGGCAGACTGGAACAGACATCTGGTGTCTCCACAGGCTTCACTCACCAATGAAAGCCTTTCTTGGGACAATGAAGGGAGACTGCCCTGAAGTGCCAGGTGACCACAGTTCCAAAAAATAGGCTGAGGGGAAGCATCTGGTCTGACCCAACTACAAGACCAAGACAGCCCCAGAATTTCCCTTTAACCACACACAGACCAAACCCTGCCCACAACAGGCAAAGAGGGCAATTGCAGCCAAGTTGACTGAAGGCAAATGCAGCTCAATCACAACAGCAGGGCACACACAAAACACATAGGGGACACCCCTGAAGCATCAGGTTCTGGTAAGAAGGGAACATCATGCAGGAAAGGACTACAGGACCTCTTCTTTATAAGGTCACTATTTTCAAGATGAGGAGACATAAGTGACCTTCCTAACACATGGAAACAGATGCAGGGAGTTAGACAAAATGAGGAGACAGAGGAATATGTCCCAAATAAAACAGGACAAAATAAGGCAAAACAACTAACTGAGATGGAGACAAGCAATATGCATGGTAGAGAATTCAGAGTAATGGTCATAAAGATACTTGCTGGACTTGAGAAAAAAGTGGATGATCATAGTGACACCTTCAACAAAAAGATAGAAAATAGGAAAAAGAAGCAGAGATAAGAAGTCAATAAATGAAATTTAAAATACACTCAAGAGAATAAATAGTAGACTAGAGGAAGCACAATAATGGATCAGAGAACTGGAAGACAGAGTAATAGAAAGCAACCAAACTGAACAGCAAAAATAAAAAAAGAATAAAAACTTGAATATGTTAAGGGAACTCAGGATATCATCAGATGTAATAACACTGGTGTTATAGGAATCCCCAAAGGAAAAGAGAATAAGGGAGCAGAAAATTTATTTCAAGAAATAATTTATTTGAAGAAAACTTCCTGAATCTGGGGAATGAAACAGAAATCCAGATCCAGGAAGCACAGAGATCCCCCAAAGAGGTCCACAGCAAGATACACAATAAGTAAAATGACCAAAAGTAGGGGTGCCTGGCTGGCTCAGAGGAGCACGTGACTATTCATCTCAGGATTGTGAGTTTGAGCCTCACATTAGATGTAAAGATTACATAAATAAATAGACTAACTAAAAAAAAAAAAAAAAAGACCAAAAATAGTGATAAAGAGAGAATTTTAAAAGCAGCAAGTGAAGAGAAGACAGTTACATAGAAGGCAAACCCCATAAGGCTATCAACTGAATTTTCAGCAGAAACTTTGCAGGCCAGAAGGGAGTGGCATGATATATTCACAGCACTTAAAGGGAAAAACTTGCAGTCAAGAATATTCTGTCAAGCCTATCATTCAGAATAGAAGGAGAGATAAACAATTTGCCAGGAAAACAAAAGTTGAAGGAATTCACTAAACCAGTCTTTCAAGAAACTTAAATAAAAGGTAATTCTTTGAGTGGAAAGAAAAGACCATAAACAGGAGTCAGAAAATTAGGAAAGGAAAAAATTTCAGAGGTATATATAAACATAACAAAAATAATAATCATTTACTTTGAATGTAAATGGACTAAGTGCTCCAATAAAAATATAGGCACCAGGAAGGTTATTATCATTACTAAAAGCAGGGTAATTCCCAATGTTTGGAGTGTACTTTGGAGCTATAGTCCCCCAACCCCCCCCCCCAAAAAATATCAAAATCAAATAAGTCAAAGAAAGACTCCATTGAAGGAGTCACCTTTTTAATTCAAGCAACTTATTCTGTGATCTTAGGTAAGTGACTTTCAACTTCCCCAGCAGAGTGAATCCAGACACAGCAGGTAGTGTTAGCCACACCACAGACACATCCTTGCTCAGCTAAAAGATAATCAAGAGTTGTTCTATTATTAATAACAACTTTGTCCAGAGAGTCTAGAGAATCTTTATTGGGAAGCTATTGTCCTAGCACGAGATGCTGCGGTATCTTCAACAATAAAGGAGAGGGTTTGTTTTGTTTTTAATGTTTATTTATGTTGAGAGAGAGTGAGTGCACAAGCAGGGCAGGGACGGGGCAGGGGGAATGAGAGAAAGAAAGAAAGAGAGAGAGAGAATATCCCAAGCAGGCTCCACGCTCAGTGCACAGCCCAACTTGAGGCTTGATCTCATGATTACAAGATCCTGACCTGAGCCAATATCAAGAGTTGCATGCTTAACCGACTGAGCCACCCAGGTACCCAAGGAGAGAGTTTTGATCATATTTTCATTTTCACTTACTCCTAACCAGGGAACACGGCCCTGTCAAAGGAAACAAATCCTTAATCATGAATGCCTCCTGGTAGTTCCTTTCTAATTTGACAATGTAAATCCAGGAAAGTTGGTCATTGAGATGTCTAGTTTCCTTGTGAAAAGTTTCTTTGTGAAAAGTTAGTTAGATAACCTAAGAAGCATTGCTCAGCTATGTTCCCACAACCGAGGCATTCATAGACCCAAGAATAATAACCACCATAGACATAGACAAACCCTGTCAGGGCACAAATCATTCCCATTAGGGTGGTAGGATTTCTGTGTTTATCTATTCAAGCAAGAGATCAGGTTTTCAGTGCATATGTGGAGAAAATCTAGCCTGAAAGAATGAGTCATTCTCAATACCTTGCAAAGATAGGTGGTGCTGGTGACAGCTCTTAGAGAGTTGTGGCAAATCTGATATAGATAATCCTGAGAAAATGGGGTGCAAGTGTACTAAGATTTATATAAGGAGTTGTCTCTAATTGGGTGCATACAGTTATAACTGAAGAAAGGTAAAATAAAGCACAGGTTGTTCTGACCATCAAAGGTGAACTTGGTAAGAGACTACTAATGGGGTTCGACTATAGTTTATGGTGACATTAGGAAAAGAAATTCATCACAGGGTGGACCAGGGGGGTCTTTAGCACCATGGACAGATAAAAATTTTTGATGACAAATCCAATAGGCTGGAAGGTTACCCCCTTAGCAATGGTCTGGGAGACACAAATTTCCAGGCCAATTACAGAGTAAAGGAAAGGAAGACAAGAAAAGATTCTGTTTAATTGAAGTATGAAATGTTGTTCTGGCATCTATGGCAGAAGCAGTCTACCTTGATGTCAGCTTCTCCTCTCCCTTGTCTATGTGATTTGGAGGTCTCCAGCATCTCTACACACTAGATGTCAGGTGGAGACTCCTCAGCTGTGAGATGATTATCGAAGGCTCAATGCTCCCACAGTCATAGGGCTCAATGCTCTAATGCATCAGTGTCAATGGTCAGGAGAATTTGGTAAGGTCATTTTCAGTGGGGCTCAAGAGCTATTTTACTTCGATGATGTTCTCAAAATACCTAGTCTCTGGACAACCTGGGAGAAATGGACAAATTCCTAAACACCCACACACTTCCAAAACTCAAGCAGGAAGAAATAGAAAACTCAAATAGACCATAACCAGTGAAGAAATTGAATCAGTTATCAAAAATCTCCCAACAAATAAGAGTCCAGGACCAGATGGCTTCCCTGGGGAAGTCTACCAGGCATTTTAAGCAGAGATAATACCTATCCTTCTCAAGCTGTTCCAAAAAATAGAAAGGGAAGGAAAACTTCCAGACTCATTCTATAAAGCCAGCATTACTTTGATTCCTAAACCAGACAGAGACCCAGTAAAAAAAGAGAACTACAGGCCAATATCCCTGATGAATATGGATGCAAAAATTCTCAACAAGATACTAGCAAATCGAATTCAACAGCATATAAAAAGAATTATTCACCATGATCAAGTGGGATTCATTCCTGGGCTACAGGGCTGGTTCAACATTCGCAAATCAATCAATGTGATACATCACATTAATAAAAGAAAAAATAACCATATGATCCTGTCAACTGATGCAGAAAAAGCATTTGACAAAATTCAGCACCATTTCTTAATAAAAACCGTCGAGAAAGTCGGGACAGAAGGAACATACTTAAACATCATAAAAGCCGTTTATGAAAAGCCCACAGCTAATATCATCCTCAATGGGGAAAAACTGAGAGCTTTCCCCCTGAGATCAGGAACACGACAGGGATGTCCACTCTCACCGCTGTTGTTTAACATAGTGTTGGAAGTTCTAGCATCAGCAGTCAAACAAAAGGAAATCAAAGGCATCAAAATTGGTAAAGATGAAGTCAAGCTTTCACTTTTTGCAGATGACATGAAAATGTATGTACATGACATGACATGTATCACTTTTTGCAGATACATGGAAAATCTGATAGACTCCACCAAAAGTCTGCTAGAACTGACACATGAATTCAGCAAAGTCGCAGGATACAAAATCAACGTACAGAAATCAGTTGCATTCCTATACACTAATAATGAAGCAACAGAAAGACAAATAAAGAAACTGATCCCAATCACAATGGAACCAAGAAGCATAAAATACCTAGGAATAAACCTAACCAAAGATGTAAAAGATCTGTATGCTGAAAACTATAGAAAGCTGATGAAGGAAATTGAAGAAGATACAAAGAAATGGAACATTCCATGCTCATGGATTGGAAGAATAAATATTGTTAAAATGTCAATACTACCCAAAGCTATCTACACATTCAATGCAATCCCAATCAGAATTGCACCAGCATTCTTCTTGAAGCTAGAACAAGCAATCCTAAAATTTGTATGGAACCACAAAAGACCCTGGATAGCCAAAGTAATATTGAAGAAGAAGACCAAAGTGGGAGGCATCACAATCCCAGACTTTAGCCTCTACTACAAAGCTGTAACCATTAAGATAGCATGTATTGGCACAAAAACAGACACATAGACCAATGGAATTGAATAGAGACTCCAGAATTGGACCCACAAAAGTATGGCCAACTAATCTTTGACAAAGCAGGAAAGAATATCCAGTGGACAAAAGACATTTGTCTCTTTAACAAATGGTGCTGGGAGAACTGGACAGCAACATGCAGAAGGATGAAACTAGACCACTTTCTTACATCACTCACAAAAACTCAAAATGGATAAAGGACCTGAATGTGAGACAGGATACCATCAAAACCCTAGAGGAGAAAGCGGGAAAAAACCTCTCTGACCTCAGCCGCAGCAATTTCTTACTTGACACATCCCCAAAGGCAAGGGAATTAAAAGCAAAAATGAACTACTGGGACCTCACGAAGATAAAAAACTTCTGCACTGCAAAGGAAACAACAAAACTAAAAGACAACCAACAGAATGGGAAAAGATATTTACAAATGACATATCGGACAAAGGGCTAGTATCGAAAATCTATAAAGAGCTCACCAAACTCCACACCCGAAAAACAAATAATCCAGTGAAGAAATAGGCAGAAGACATGAATAGACACTTTTCTAAAGAAGACACCCAGATGGCTAACAGGCACATGAAAAGATGCTTAACGTTGCTCCTCATCAGGGAAATACAAATCAAAACCACACTGAGATACCACATTCATGCCAGTCAGAGTGGCTAAAATGAACAAATCAGGAGACTATAGATGCTGGCGAGGATGTGGAGAAATAGGAACCCTCTTGCACTATTGGTGGGAATGCAAACTGGTGCAGCCGCTCTGGGAAACTGTGGAGGTTCCTCAAAAAATTAAAAATAGACCTACCCTATGACCCAGGAATGGCACTGCTAGGAATTTACCCAAGGGATAAGGGAGTGCTGATGCCTAGGGGCACTTGTACCCCATGTTTATAGCAGAGCTTTCAACAATAGCCAAAATATGTAAAGAGCCTAAATGTCCACCAACTGATGAATGGATAAAGAAATTGTGGTTTATATACACAATGGAATACTACTTGGCAATGAGAAAGAATGAACTATGGCCTTTTGTTTTTTTTTTTTGTTTGTTTGTTTTTTGTTTTTTTTTTTATGGTCCAAGGAAAATACAAATTTGCTTTATTTCAATACAGTAACTTCCTTCAGTTGGAGCACTGGCCAAAATTCAATACTGATACAAATATAAATTGCTTAGAAGGTCAAAATATATAATTTAGGCAAATTTTCTCAATTTCTTTTAAAGGCAGAATTTTTAAATCATATGAAACAATTAGAAACAATGTAATGTAAATCAACAAACGTGTAAAATAAGCCACAGTTCAAATTTAAGCTGAATAACATTTCCTAATATTGAGAACATTGCACATATTTTCAATAACTTAAAGGTCTACTCTTCCCATCTCCACTTTTTACTAGATTTAAATAAATCCAAGTATTTACTCATGGTAGAAGATTCTGCGTTAACTACAGCTGAGTTTAGCAGAAATATAGAAAACCATAAAGTTTTATTGAGCATTCCCAAATGAGCATGTACAGCATTCCTCGGAAGCCCTCCACAAGAACGGCTTTTCTCCTATGAGCACCTAAGGGTTGCTGCATGGTGTAATTCAACAGAATAGCAGACCAATGATAACTTACAGGAAATTCTTTCACCTATTAAGTGTTTCATTATAAAGCTACTACATTCGACCAATATTTTAAAAAATTTCAACTCCATTATGCTGCCATTTATATTACATATTAACTTAGTAACAAGCCATCTTTATGATGCCTTTATTAAACTGGAATAGAAAGATGGTACATTCTGGTTTTCACCTGTTATAGATTTGATTCAATAATTTGATTTCTATCTAAAAACTACATTTTCTTTCTCAGCACTGGAGTGAAAGCACTTTTGTGGTCTTTGACTTTCCTTTAAATGAAAGCATTATGGAACTTTCAGCAGTAAACATTATCTGGTTCCTACTTGAACCCCCATCTCTAAAGAAATGTGAGAGGGGATCTAGGGTAAAAGTCCTAAAGTCCTATTCAAGGCAAAAAGGTTCCAATCCCAAATTTTTCACTCGAGCAACTGTGTGTTATACCAGCTGTTCCATCACTGAGTAATAAATCACTGACAGCTTCACTGACGTCATTATTACATTTTACGTACTATTTTATACCCAAATATATGCATATAGAACATTTGCACAGATAAACTAGTGTCAAAAATTAAAAACTCTACATCTACAATGTCCTTTCCTCTGAAATCTATATAATTGTTAAGACTAGAAACCTTAACATCCTGGCTACACATTAAAAACCTGTTATGGAAAACTTCAGAACCTTCTCATAAAAACAAACACAGACTTAGAGTGCTTTTTTATTAGACCTAAAGGAGACTACTGAATACTAAATTCAGGTATTTACTAACTAGTGTTGATTTCTACTAGCCAAATAGCCCTAACAAACCAACAGCTGGAACAAGGATAGTTTTTCTTCAGCTATTATTAAGTTGAAACATTTTCAATCAAAGCCTTCATTTTTCCTGTAGACTTCAACATGTGCGGCCCAAACAACACTGTTTCTGAGGTGGCCTCTGATTCAGACTTTGGAATTCCTTTTTCAACTTCACCTTGACTATCACTTCGGTATCGAAAGGCAAATTTCTTTTTCAGAGCCTCTGCTATGAGGGCAGCAGGGTCGGTAGCATCCACAGGTTTGGGCTTTAGATCCTGTTCTGACCTTTTTACTGACCGAAGTTTTACACTGTTCATATCTTTAAGGATCTCTAGCATATTTGGCATATCCGGTTTCTTTGGCCTGCTCTTAACCTGAGTCTTTCCAGCACAGGCTTTTTTCTCTCTTCGTTCTTTTATCAGGTCAATAGCAGATACACTTTGGTGGAGCCCTGGTGTGGGGAGGGGCGGAGGAGGTGGGGGCGGGGGAGGTGGTGGGACAGAGGGTGGGGCCGCAGTAACGGATGTGGTCGAATCTGAATCACCTGCAATGAGATTTTGCTGTTCTTGCAGGGTCACAATTTTGGCAATCTGAGCTCGGAGAGCAGCAAGTTCATTTTCAAGGGCACAGATCTTCTGTAGTGCTTCCTCATTTGCCAGTGCTGTCTTCAGTTGAGGCTCTTCTGGAGACAGGTTTGGTAAGGAAAGCTCCCTGCTTGGCGGCTTCTCAAAGAAAGGCAGGCCATCCTGAAGGGGCTGCCTTGATCTGACCTCTGTCCTTCGTCTTGTTGAACACTCTTCTTCTTCGTTGGCTACCCATCCAACATCAGCAAAAGACACCACTGCATCCTCTCCTGGATGGCTAGGGCTCCATTCTGTTGCAGGGCTGGTAAGCTGAAACTGAACTCTTGGACACTGGATCAGAGATAAATTAGTACCAATTTTCCTTACGATACTTCGAGATGAACCATATGGCTTCCCAGACCAAAGTACCGATTGCATGCTTACTCCAACCTGTTGAAAAACCATCCTAATTAGGCGCTTAATCCAGCCAAGCATTTAGATGGCAAAGTCTCTCCAAATTTGCATTTCAAGTACTCCAGGCATACATAGCAGCACATGGTCCAATAAGCACACTCGGCCGCGAGGCAGCCAGGAGCCTTCTTGAGCTTCCCCTGCTTCCAGCTTCGAACTATGGCCTTTTGTAGCAACATGGATGGAACTGGAGAGTGTTATGCTAAGTGAAATAAGTCATACAGAGAAGGCCAGATACCATATGTTTTGACTCTTATGTGGATTCTGAGAAACTTAACAGAAGACCATGGGGGAGGTTAAAGGGGAAAAAAACTTACAGAGAGGGAAGGAGGCAAACCATTAGAGACTCTTAAAAACTGAGAATAAACTGAGGGTTGATGGGACATGGAAGGGAGGGGAAAATGGGTGATGGGCACTGAGGAGGGCACCTGTTGGGATGAGCACTGGGTGTTGTATGGAAACCAATTTGCCAATAAATTTCATATTTAAAAAATGATAAAATGCAAACAAAAATAAAAAATAAAAATTTAAATATTCAAATAAGTAGCTAATTATACAGTAATAATATCATCATAGAAATTAGGAAATATTTATCATAGAAATTAGGAATATAGTGGAATGAATATAACAAAAATATTATATATCAAAACCTGAGGTTGCATCTAGATTATCATTAAAAGATTTATATTGTATGATTCCACTTATGTGAGGTATCTAGAATAGTGAGATTCATAAATACAGAAAGTTGAATGGTGGTTGCCAGGGGCCAGCAGGAGAGAGGAAAATGGGGAGTTCTTGTTCAATGGATGTAGTTTCAGTTTTATAAGATGTAAAATTCTGGAGATTGGTTGCACATCAGTGTGAACATAGGTAACTTTAATGAACTGCACACTTCAAAATGGTTAAGATGGTAAATTTTATATGTATTTTATCACAACTCTAATTTTTTTAATTAATAGAGGATTTTATGAACAACTGTATCTAATAATTTTAAAAAGTTAAATGAAATATCTTAGAAAAATATAAATTACCAAATCTGAAAACATGAGTAGACGTATAATTCTTAAAGATGTAATGCAAAAACTTACTTCTGCCAAAAAAATATAGTAATCACTGTTACTTTAGTTCCTACATTCGCCCCTGATTGGCTTCTACCCGTCTCATCTTTCATCTCATCAGCCTAACGAAGAGTTGATAGGGCAGGTTGAATGCTGTTATCTCTTCATGTGGTCTCTAGTCACTTGGAGCTTTAAATCCCCTTGCTTCCCTACACCCACCCTTTGTTTCAGCCAGTCTGATCTCATCAGTTTTTCCCTAGTAGTCTCTGCTTTGAAACTGTCTTCATACAGCTTCTACCTAGAAACCTATGTTTTCACTTATTTTTCCAGTTGTCTATTTTTAGGGTCCATTTAAAATCTAGGCTGCTCACAAGCCTTGATAAGATTTAGAATGCTGTCCCACTTCCTAGTTCATGCTCAAAAAATGTGGACTTGAAAGTTCACATGCTTACTTTGAAATTAGTCATTTTACTGTGTCTTGTATTGGACTTTCCTAATTGTCAGCTGTTCCATGTATTCTCCTTGGGGTCTTGAGTGGTACCTGGACAGTTAGGGCATGAATCCAGGGTTCTTGAGGTTGGAGTAGAAAGGGACTGTTACTTTATTAAGAATGCTCACCTCTTCAGCTGGCTGAAGAAGACCAGACTCCAGTGCAGGCTCTGTGTCTGCTTGTTGCTTCCCTAGGGTTCTGCTTACAACTTGAATGCCCAGTTACTGGTACTCTTCCCACAATGTATAGTCAGCTGCCTGACCTATTGAGACCCGTTGGTAGTATCCTGGCTTGCTTTCTTTTCTTTCCTCTTTTCTTTTCCTTTTCTTTTCTTTTTTCTTTTCTTTTTAGAGACGGTGAGAGCTCAGGGAGGGGGCACGTAGAACAGGAGGAAGAGAATTCCAAGAAGGTTCCAGCAGAGCCTGACGCAGGTCCCGACCCCATGACCCTGAAATTCTAACCTGAGTCAAAATCAAGAGTTGAACGCTCAACCAACCGAGCCACCCAGACACCTCTCCTGGCTGTATTAACAATTATATATTTTTTCAAGTTTATTTATTTATTTTGAAAGACAGAATGCTAATGGTTTGGGGGGCAGAGAGAGAGAGAGAGAGAGAGAGAGAGAGAGAGAGAATCCCAAGCAGGCTCCACATTGTCAATGCAGAGACCAATGCAGGGCTTAAACTCACAAACTGTGAGATAATGACCTGAGCCGAAGTCGGATGCTTAACTGACTGAGCCACCAAAGCATCCCATATTTCTAAGTATAGATGAAAAAACCATACGTTCACATTACAAACAAAATGAGGACTATTCAGAAATATTTTAAATTAGAGATGCTTTTGGTAGAAGGTAATAACTTAAACAAAAAGATGCAATGTCACATGTAAAAAGAAATCCCAAGTTCAGGCAATTTTAGGGCTAGTTTATTGAGGCTCAACAATGTTATGAACTCAGGATGTTTTTCTTTTCTCTCTGCTTCCTTTAACATATCTGCTTCTCTTCAGATTAACTATCTTCAACCAAGATGTCTTTAATAGTTTTAGGTGTCACATTTAGACATAGCACAATATACAGCTAAAGAGTTATTGTTTACTTTTATTTATAACATTGAACAAACCTTTTCTGATGTCTCTCAGTAAGCATATGTCTTGACCTAAATTGCATTACTTGCCCATTACGAAACAAATGACTGGCCAGCGGAACAGCACCACTATGATTAGCTTAGAGCCTTGGACTGCTCAGTACATGATCAATTGATGGCCCTAGAATTCTTTGAAGCAAATTGCTCTGTGGAAGAGGGTGGATGCCTGAACTGAGTTATTTTTTTAGGAAGCTGGAAGGGGATTACAAGCATGACAGCAGAGTTGGCAACAACATGACAGTTGTAGGAATAAAGACAGTAGAAAGCATTCATAATCTACTCATTGGAGACAATCATGATGTCTTTGTACAGACTTTTTAAAAAAATTTTGTGTACAAAAATATCTACTTCTTTTAACCAAATTTAGTTAAATTAAGTTTTGACCAAAATTGGATTGTAATATTTTTTTAGAATATGACTTGGTAGCTGTTGCCTTTCTGTTAGTGAATATGGGTTTCATCATTATTTTAATGTTGCCATATTTTATTAAGTATGTATGTCATAATTTAATAAATTTTCTTTTCTTGAACATTTTAAATATTTAGAAAATGCTTCAGTGAACAATTTGTTAAAACATCTTTGCACACTTTTTTTTTTCCTGGAGGGAAAGCCATAGGAATAAAATTGCTAGAATCTGGACTTGTGGTGTTCTTTCAGAAAGATTACATGTAGCTGACAGTGTGTGGATGTACTTACCTTCTTTCCAACCTGATCAACTAGATATTAGTGATGAGTTTACTGATCTGTGAGGCAATGATAGCTTAGTCATTAAAAGCATTGGTTTTGGGGGTTTACCTACCTGGGATTATATCATAACTCTATTATTTACCAGTTGTATGACTTTGGGAAGTCATATAACTTAACTTCTCTGAGCTGGTTTTATCTGTAAAGTTGGAGGCGGGGAGGGTGTTCATACTTGATTAGTATTGATAGTTGGGAAGATTAATGGACAATGTTTTTAATTCCTTATTCTAGGCCCTGGTACATAATAAAGTCAGAATATTTGAGATGTGCTTTTAAAATTTATTATAAAATAAAATATCTTAATTTTGAATTAATTATTTTTACTTTCTCATTTTTTTTTCCCCCAACAAATCCCATAGCTGGGCTGAGAAAAGAGATGCATTGAAACTTGTAACATCTGAAGATAAGGAAGACTTGGGAAAGTTAGTGGATGTGTACTGAAGCATCTAAATAAGTTTAGTGCTGAAGCATCTAAATAAAGATTGGTTATTACTGGAGAGCTTTGTCCTTCAGGACCCATCCATTGGTGAGCTGGGTTGTATGTGTCTGGGTGCATGTGCGCGTTTGCATTAGCACACTTGGGTGTATGTGTGTGCATGTGCACGCTTGGGTGTACACATGTTTATGTGAGCTTTCCCTCATATTTCTGAATCTTTTTCTGAGCTTGTGAAGGTATTTAAGAATGTTTTCCTTGAAACTTTATTATATCTCACAAATCAAACTATCAATACGTCGAGAATTTTTTAGAGACTGGTATTTGATGTATTTTTATTTCTTTAATGTTTATTGGTCTCTTTAAGCTTCCTATTTCTTCTTCTACCAGCTTTTCTAATTTTGTATTTTCCAGTGTCTAAAATTTATTAGCCTATATCTGTTCTTATATTTATTCCTTTATGATATTAAATATCCTTAGTATTATTGGTTATTTTCATTCTTAATTCATTGCTGATTTATCTTTTATTTTCTTGGCCATTTTGGCTATTTTAAAATATATTCTTAAAGAATCATCTCTTGCATATGCATAACATAAAATATATTTATGCATAATATATATGCATATATAATAAATATATTGCATAATAAATAATATGCATAACATAATATTTATCTTTTTAACCATTTGTGAATGTGTAACACAGTGGCATTAAATACACTCACAAGACAGTGGTATACCCATTACCACTGCCTATTCCAAAATTTTTAATTTATATCATCTTTAGCATAAACTATGTAACAATTAAAAACAATACCTCTCCATTCTTCTACTAGCCCCTGGCAACTGCTATTCTGGTTTCTGTCTCTGAATTTGACTATTATATGTAACTTAAGCGGAATCATGCAATATTTGACCTTTTGTGTCTGGCTTATTTCAGTGAGTATGTTTTCAAGTGTCATCCATGTTGACAAAATTTCCTTATTTTGTATGAATTGAACAGCATTCAATTGTGTATATGCCACATTTTGTTTATACATTCATCTGCTAATAGGCAGATGACTCTTTCTCCCTTTTGGCTACTGTGAATAACGCTGCTATGAACATTGGTCTTTCTCCCTTTTGGCTACTGTGAATAATGCTCCTATGAACATTGGTCTGCAGATACCTATTTGGATCTCTGCTTCCAGTTCCTTTGGACATGTACCTAGGAATTATAATTCCTGGGTCATATGGGTCAAATGGTAGTCTTACATTTAACTTCTTGAGAAACTGTTTTCTACCAGGGCTGCACCACTTTATTTTCCACCTGCAGTGCAGGAGGGTTCCAATTCCTCTACATCCTTGCCAACACTTTTTATCTTTCATTTTTTATTTTGGCCATCCTAGTAAGTGTGAAGTAGTACCTTGTTTTGGTTTTGATTTGCATTTCCCTAATGACTAATGATATTGGGTACCTTTTCATGTACTTGTTGGCCATTTGTATATCTTCTTTAGAGAAATGTTTGTTCAAGTCTTTTGCCCATCTTTAATTACATTGTTTGCTTTGTTGTTGTTGAGTGTCAGGAATTTTTATATTTTCTGAATATTAATCCCTTACCAGATATATAGTTTTTAAATATTTTCTCTCAATCATTATTTTGTCTCCTCACCTTCTTGATAGTATCCTTTGATGCAAGAAAATCTTAATTTTAATGAAACTGGGTTTTTTGTTGTTGTTGTTGTCAGTCCTTTGGTTATATCCATGAAATTGTTGTCAAATCCAGTGTCATGAATATTTTCTCCAGTGTTTTTTACTGAGTTTTTATAGTTTTAGCTCTTAAATTTAGATCTTTGACTAAACTTAAGGGATTAAACTTATTGGATTTGGAGTTAATTTTTATATATGATGTAGGGTAATCATCTAATTTCATTCTGTTGCATGGGATATCCAGTTTTCTTGGCATTCATTTTTTAAAAATTATTTTAAAGAAATCTCTATACCCAGTGTGGGGCTCAGATTCACAACCCCAAGATCAACAGTCTTATGTTTTACCAACTGAGCTGGCCAGGTATCCCAACAGCATTCATTCTTAAGACTATCCTTTCCTTGGGATGGTTGGGTGGCTCAGTCAGTTAAGCATCTGACTCTTGATCTCAGGATTGTGAGATCAAGCCCTGCATTGGGCTCTGTGTTGGGCTCTGTGCTGGACGTGGAGCCTACTTAGAAAAAAAAAAAAGACTATTCTTGTTGAAAATCAGTTGACCATATATGTAAGGTTTTATTTCTGGGCTTTCTATACTATTCCATTGGTTTATGTGTGTATCCTTACTCCAGTTACATGTGTTTTTTTAATTTTTAGTTGTGGTGAAATATATATAACATATATATATGTAAAACAAAATTTACCATCCTTACCATTTTTAATCATACAGTTCAGTAATATTAGGTCACATTTATGTAATCAGTCTCCAGAAAGCTTTTTATCTTGTATAAATGGAACACCATTTGATAGTACTGACATATGAAAAATGACTTAAGTCTTCGTTTCCATCAACATGGGATATCTGCTCCATTTATTTAGGTCCCTTTTATATTCTTTTAGTAATGCTTTCTAGTTTTTAGTATACAAGTCTTTCACCTCCTTGGTTAGATTAATTCCTATTTAATTGTTTTTGATGCTGTTATAAAGGGAATTGCTTTCTTAATATAGTTTTAAGATAGCTCCTTGGTGGTATACAGAATCACAATAGCTTTTTGTGAATTTATCTTGTACCCAACAACTTTGCTGATAGTTTATTAGCATGACTATTTTTCTTTGTGGATTTTTAAAGATTTTCTACATAGGGTCATGTCATCTGTGAATAAAGATTATTTTACTTCTTCCTTTCCAATTTAGATGCATTTAATTTCTTTTAGTTGTTTAATGGCTGTAGCTAGAACTTCCAGTACAATATTGACTAGTAGTGGTGAAAGTGGGCACACATCTCTTGTTTTGGATCTTAAGGCGAAAGCTTTCAGTCTTTCACCAATAAATATGATGTTAGCTGTGGGTTTTTCCTAAATATCTTTTATGGTGTTGAGGAATTTTTACTGTATTCCTAGTTTTATGAGAGGGTTTTTTTTTTTTTAATAATAAAAGGGTGCTGGATTATGTTGAATGATTTTTCTGCATCTTTTGAGGTGGTCATATGTTTTTTCCTCTTTGTTGTATTAATGTGATATATTGTAATGATTAGGTTTCTTGTTATAATCTACAATCGTGTTCATGGAATAAATGACACTTTAATGTGAATAATCTTTTTAACATGTTGTTGGATTTGATTTGCTAATATTTTGTTGAAGATTTTTACATCTATGTTCATTTTGTTTAAGTTTATTTGTTTATTTTGAGAGAGAGCCCAATGCAGGGCTTGTACTCACGAACTGTGAGATCATGACCTGAGCTGAAGTCAAGAGTCAGATGCTTAACTGACTGAGCCACCCAGGTGCCACTTTGCATCTGTATTCATAAGAGATATTGGTCTTGAATATTCTTCTTGTAATGTCTTTATCTGGCTTTGGTATTAGGGTAATGCTGGCTTCATAGAATGAGTTAGGAAGTGTTCCCTTCCCTTCAGTTTTTTTGAACAGTTTAAGAAGGATTGGTATTTATTCTTCCTTAAATGTTTGGTAAAATTCACCAGTGAAGCTATTCTCTCTAGGACTTTTCTTCATTGAAAGGTTTTTGATTACTGCTTTAATCTTTATACCTGTTATAGGTCTGTTGAAATTTTCCATTTCTTTGTGTCAGTTTAGGTAATTTTTGTGTTTCAAGAAATTTGCTCCTTTCTTATAAGTTATCTAATTTGTTGGTATACCATTGTCACAGAATTCTCTTATGCTCCTTTTTGTCTCTGAAAGTTGGTAGTAATGTTGCCACATTCATTTCTGATTTTGGTTATTTGCATCCTGTCTCTTTTCCTTTGTCACTTTTGTTAATGCTTTCAAGGAACCAACTTTTGGTTTTATTGATTTTCTCCATTGTTTTTCTGTTCTCTATTTTGTTTGTTTATGATCTAACCTTTACTTCCTTCCTTCTGCTATCATTTGGTTTAATTTGTTCTTCTTCTAGTTCCTTAAGTTGTAAATCAGGTTGTCAATTTGAGATCTTTCTTTTCTCATGTAAGCATTGATAGATGTAAAATTTTCTTTTACCACTGTTTTCATTGCATTTACAAGTTTTGTTATATTGCATGTTCATTTCTCTCTATTTTCTACTTTCTCTTCTGATATCTTCTTTCACCAATTGATTTTTTAAAAGTGTGTTGTTAATTTCTCCATATTTGTGAATTATCCATTTTGCCTTCTATTACTGATTTCTAACTTTATCCTTTTCTAGTCAGAGGAGATTTTTTTTTTTTATGATCTCTGTCCTTTAAAATCTAGTGTGATTTATTTTGTGGCCTAACATATGATCTTTGCTTGAGAAGAATGTCCACTTAAGTATTCTGTTGTTGGAAGGATTGTTCTGTACATGTCTCTTAGGTCTAGTTGGTTAATTTTGTTGTTCAAGTTCTCTATTTCCTTACTCATCTTCTTTGTTTGATCTATCCATTATTGAAAATGGGATATTGAAGTCTCCAGCTATTTTTTTTAGAACTGTCCATTTTGCCCTTCTGTTTTGTCATTTGTTGCTTCATATATTTTGAAGATCTCTTATGAGCTGTGTAAATGTTTATAACTGTTATATATTCTTGATGTATTAAACCTTTAATTGATGTATATTGTCTTTCTTAGTCTACTCTAACTTATTTGGATTTAAAGGTTAGTTTTTTCTGCTTGCTCAAATCCTTTAAACCTCTCTAGTATTTTTTTTTTTAATGTTTATTTACTTTTGAGAGATAGAGAGAGAGAGAGAGAGAGAGAGCGAGCTGGGGAGGGCAGACAGAGAGGGAAACACAGAATCCAAAGCAGGCTCCAGGCTTTGAGCTGTCAGCACCGAGCCCATCACAGAGCTCAAACTCATGGACCGCAAGATCATTACCTGAGCCAAAGTTGGACGTTCAACCGACTGGGCCACCCAGGGGCCCCAACCCCTCTCGTATTCAGTTATTGTACTTTCAACTCCATAATTTCTTTGGGGCTCATTTTTGTAACATCTTCCTATTTATTGCCATTCTCACTTTGTTCATACATCATTTCCTGTCTTTTTTCATGTCTTCATTTAGCCTTTTGAGCATCTTAAAGAGAATTTTAAGTCTTTTTCTTATCTGGATTTCTTTAGATACAGTATGTGTTGATTTATTTTGTTCTTTTGAATGGGATACACTTTAGTATTTCTTTGTATGCCTTTGTTTTCTTTGTTTAAAATGGATTTATTTGGCACAAAAACAGACACATAGACCAATGGAATAGAATAGAAACCCCAGAACTAGACCCACAAACGTATGGCCAACTCATCTTTGACAAAGCAGGAAAGAACATCCAATGGAAAAAAGACAGTCTCTTTAACAAATGGTGCTGGGAGAACTGGACAGCAACATGCAGAAGGTTGAAACTAGACCACTTTCTCACACCATTCACAAAAATAAACTCAAAATGGATCAAGGACCTGAATGTGAGACAGGAAACCATCAAAACCCTAGAGGAGAAAGCAGGAAAGACCTCTCTGACCTCAGCCGTAGCAATCTCTTACTCGACACATCCCCAAAGGCAAGGGAATTAAAAGCAAAAGTGAATTACTGGGACCTTATGAAGATAAAAAGCTTCTGCACAGCAAAGGAAACAACCAACAAAACTAAAAGGCAACCAACGGAATGGGAAAAGATATTTGCAAATGACATATTGGACAAAGGGCTAGTATCCAAAATCTATAAAGAGCTCACCAAACTCCACACCCGAAAAGCAAATAACCCAGTGAAGAAATGGGCAGAAAACATGAATACACACTTCTCTAAAGAAGACATCCGGATGGCCAACAGGCACATGAAAAGATGTTCAGCGTCGCTCCTTATCAGGGAAATACAAATCAAAACCACACTCAGATATCACCTCACGCCAGTCAGAGTGGCCAAAATGAACAAATCAGGAGACTATAGATGCTGGAGAGGATGTGGAGAAACGGGAACCCTCTTGCACTGTTGGTGGGAATGCAAATTGGTGCAGCCTCTCTGGAAAGCAGTGTGGAGGTTCCTCAGAAAATTAAAAATAGACCTACCCTATGACCCAGCAATAGCTCTGCTAGGAATTTATCCAAGGGTCACAGGAGTACTGATGCATAGGGGCACTTGTACCCCAATGTTCATAGCAGCACTCTCAACAATAGCCAAATTATGGAAAGAGCCTAAATGTCCATCAACTGATGAATGGATAAAGAAATTGTGGTTTATATACACGATGGAATACTACGTGGCAATGAGAAAAAATGAAATATGGCCTTTTGTAGCAACGTGGATGGAACTGGAGAGTGTGATGCTAAGTGAAATAAGCCATACAGAGAAAGACAGATACCATATGGTTTCACTCTTATGTGGATCCTGAGAAACTCAACAGGAACCCATGGGGGAGGGGAAGGAAAAAAAAAAAAAAGAGGTTAGAGTGGGAGAGAGCCAAAGCATAAGAGACTGTTGAGAACTGAGAGCAAACTGAGGGTTGATGGGGGGTGGGAGGGAGGAGAGGGTGGGTGATGGGTATTGAGGAGGGCACCTTTTGGGATGAGCACTGGGTGTTGTATGGAAACCAATTTGACAATAAATTTCATATATAAAAAAAAAAAGTTAAAAAAAAAAAGAACTGGTTCACAGAGAAAACTTTAAAAAAAAAAATAAAATGGATTTATGAATTTTATAATGTAATTCTGGAAACAAGATTCTCTCTTTACCCCAGGATTTGAATATTTTGTTGTTGTTATTGTAAGGTATCTCTGTTCTGGGGAGCAGCCCAAGATGAAAGCTTAAGTTCTTCTTATAGTCTTTTCTGAGTCTGTGTCTTTTTCTGGCATGCATAATGGCTTTCTAAATTCCATCAAATATATAGCTTTTTTTAAATTTCAAGTTTTTATTTAAATTCTACTTAGTAACCATATATGGTAAAATTGGCTTCAATTGTAGAATTTAGTGATTCATCACTTACAAATGACATCTGGTGCTCGTCATACAAGTGCCCTCCTTAATACCCATCACCCATTTAGCCTATCTCCCATCCCCCTCCCTCCATCAACCCTCGGTTTGTTCTATATCATTAAGAGTCTTTTATGGTTTGCTTCTCTCTTTCTTTTATTTTTCCCCCTTCCCCTATGTTCATCTGTTTTGTTTCTTAAATTCCACATATGAATGAAATCATACAGTATTTGTCTTTCTCTGAGTTATTTTGCTTAGCATAATATACTCTAGTTCCATCCACGTTGTTGCATATGGCATGATTTCATTCTTTTTGATGGCTGAGTAATATTCTATAATATAGCTATAGATATACATATACATATACGTATATATACATATATATAGATAGATCTATCTATCTATCTATCTATTTATCTTTATCCATTCCCTTTCATCAGTCAGTGGACGTTTGGGCTCTTTCCATAGTTTGGCTATTGTTGATAATGCTGCTATAAACATTGGGGTGTTTGTGCTCTATGAATCAGTTTTGTCTTTGGGTAAATACCTAGTGGTGCAATTGCTGGGCCATAGGGTAGTTGTATTTTAACTTTTTGAGGCCCTTCCCTACTGTTTTCCAGAGTGGCTGCACCATTTTGCATTTCTACCAAGAGCGTAAGAGTGTTCCCCTTTCTCTGCTTCCTCACCAACATCTGTTTCCGATGTTGTTAATTTTAGCCATTCTGACAGCTCTGAGGTGGTATCATAGTTTTGATTTGTATTTCCCTGGTGATGAGTGATGTTGAACATCTTTTCATGTGCCTGTTAGCCATCTGGACATCTTTGGAAAAAATGTCTATTCATGTCTTCTATTCCTTTCTTAATTGGATTATTTATTTTTTGGATGTTGAGTTTGATAACTTCTTTATAGATTTTGGATACTAACTCTTTATCATATATGTCATTTGCAGATATCTTCTCCCATTCCATAGGTTGTCTTTTAGTTCTGTGGATTGTTGTCTTCGCTGTGCAGAAGGTTTTTATCTTGATGAGGTCACAGTAGTTCATATTTGCTTTTATTTCTCTTGAATCTGGCAATATGTCTAGTAAGAAGTTGCTCTGGCTGAGGTCAGAGAGGTTGTTGCCTGTGTTCTCCTCTAGGATTTTGATGGCTTCCTGTCTCACACAAAAGTCTTTCATCCATCTGGAATTTTTTTGTGTGTATGGTGTAAGAAAGTGGTCTAGTTTCATTCTTCTTCATGTTGCAATCCAGTTTTCCCAACACCATTTGCTGAAGAGACTGTCTTTTCTTCCATTGCATATTCTTGCCTCCTTTGTCAAATATTAGCTGGCCATACCTTTGTGGGTCCATTTCTGGGTTTTCTATTCTGTTCCATTGATCTATGACAGTCCCATACTGTCTTAATGATTACAGCTTTGTGATACATCTAGAAGTGTGGAATTTTGATGCCTCCAGCTTTGGTTTTCTTTTTTGGGAATTGCTTTGGCTATTTACTGTCTTTTATGGTTCCATACAAATTTTAGGATTGTTTGTTCTAGCTCTGTGAAATAATCTGGTGGTATTTTAATTGGGATTGCATTAAATGTGTAGATAGCTTTGGGTAGTATAGACATTTTAACAATATTTGTTCTTCTAATCCATGAGCATGTAATGTTTTTCCATTTCTTCATGTCCTCTTCAATTTCTTTCATAAGTGTTCTGTATTTTTCAGAGTATAGATATTTTACCTTTTTGGCTAGTTTAATTCCTAGTATCTCATCGTTTTTGGTGCAGTTGTAAATGGGATTGATTCCTCGATTTCTCTTTTTTCCCCCCAAGTATTTATTTTTGAGAGAGAAAGAAGGAGAGAGATTGTGAGAAGGGGAGAGGCAGAAAGAGAGGGAGAGCACAGAGCCCGACCTGGGTTTGAATCCAAAAACAGTGAGATCATGACATGAGCTGAAATGAGGAGTCGGATGCTTAACTGACTGAGCCACCCAGGCACACCTTTGATTTCTCTTTCTGCTGCTTCATTATTGGTGTATAGAAATGCAACAGACTTCTGTGCATTGATTTTATATCCTGTGACTTTGCTGAATTGGTGTATCAATTCTAGTAGTTTTTTGGTAGAGTCTTTTGGGTTTTCTGTATAGAGTATCATGTCATCTGCAAATAGTGAATTTTTTGTTGCCAATCTGGATGCTTTTTATTTCTTTTTGCTTCATTGCTGAGGGTAGGACTTTCAGGACTATGTTAAATAACACTGATGAGAGTGGACATACATGTCTTGTTTCTGACCATAGAGGAAAACCCTCAGTTTTTCCCCTTTGAAGATTATATCAACTGTGGGTCTTTCATATATGGCCTTTATCATGTTGAGATATGTTCCCCCTGTCTCTACTTTGTTGCGGGTTGTTTTTTTTTTTTTTTAATCAAGAATGGATGCTGCATTTTGTCAAATGCTTTTTGTGCGTCTATTGACAGGATCATATGGCTCTTGTCCTTTACTTTATTAGTGTGAGGTATCAAATTGATTGATTTATGAATTTTGAACCAGTCCTGCAGCCCAGGAATAAATCCCACTTGATCATGTTGAATAATTCTTATAATATACTGTTGAATTCAACTTGCTAATATCTTGTTTAGAATTCTCTTTTTTAGTGGGGTCGTTGTCTGGTTTTGGAATCAAGGTTAACACTGGCTTTGTAGAAGGAGTTTGGAAGTTTTCCTTCTATTTCTATTTTTTGGAAAATTTTGAGAAGGATGGGTATTAACTCTTTAAATGTCTGGTAGAATTCTCTTGGGAAGTCATCTGGCCCTGGAGTTTTGTTTGTTGGGAAATATTTGATTACTGATTCAGTTTCTTTTCTGGTTATGGGTCTGTTCAAATTTTCTATTTCTTCCTGTTTCAGTTTTGGTAGTATGTGAATTTCTAGGAGTTTGTCCATTTCTTCCAGATTTCCCAGTTTGTTGAAATATAATTTTTCATAGTATTCTCTTATAATTGTTTGTATTTCTGTGGTGTTGGTTGTGACCTCCCCTCTTTCATTCATGATTTTGTCTATTTGGGTCCTTTCTCTTTTCTTTTTGAGAAGTGTGGCTAGGGGTTTATCAATTTTGTTTATTCCTTCAAAGAACCAACTTTTAGTTTCATTTTTGTTTGTTTGCTCTAATTTATTACTTATTTATTTCTGCTCTAATCTTTATTATTTCCCTTCTTATTCTGGTTTTAGGCTTTGTTTGCTGTTCCTTTTCTAGCTCCTTTAGTTGTAAGATTAGGTTTTGTATTTGAGGCCTTTCTTACTTCTTGAGGTAGGCTTCACACCAGGCTATATACTTTCTTTTTATGACCACCTTTGCTGCATCTCGAAGGTTTTGGACTGTTGTGTTTTCATTTTCATTTGCTTCCATGTATTCTTTTTTATTCTTTAATTTCCTGGCTAACCCATTCATTCTTTAGTAGAATTTTCTTTAAGCCCCATATATCTGTGGTATTTCCAATTTTTTTCTTGTGCCTGACTTCAAGTTTCATAGAGTTGTGGTCTGAAAATATGCATGGTATGATCTCAGTCTTTTTTGAATTGTTCAGGTCTGATTTGTGATCCAGTATGTGATCTATTCTGGAGAATGTTCCAGAATGCATTTAAAAAGAATGTGTATTCTGCTGCTTTAAGAAGAAATGTTCTGAATATATCCATTAAGTCCATCTGGCTCAGTGTGTCATTCAAAGCCGCTGTTTCCTTGTTGACTTTCTGCTTAGATGATCCTCAATTGTTGTAAGTGGGGTGTTAAAGTCCCCTACTATTATTATAGTATTATCAATGAGTTTCTTTATGTTTGTTGTTAATTGATTTATATATTTGGGTACCTTCAAGTTGGGGGCATAAGTATTTACAGTTATTAGATCTTGTTGGATAGTCCCCTTAATTATGAAATAATGCCCTTCATCATCTTTAGTTATAATCTTTGTTTTAAAATGTAATTTTGTCTGATATAAGTATGGCTACTCTAGCTCTATTTTGACAGCCATTAGCATGATGGATGGGTCTCCACTCCCTTTCAATCTGGAGGTGTCTTTAGGTCTAAAATGAATCTCTTATAGGAAGTGTATAGATGAATCCTTTTTTTAAAATCCGTTCTGACACCCTATGTCTTTTGATTGAAGTACTTAGTCCATTTACATTCAGACTAATTATAGCTAGATAAGCATTGAGTGGCATTATATTAATTGTAAAGTCACTCTTTCTGAAGATTTTCTCTGTTCCTTTCTAGTCCTTCTTTTTTTTTTTTTTTTTAATTTCCCACTGAACAGGTCCACTTTAACATTTCTTGCAGGGCTGGTTTAGTGGTCATGAACTCCTTTAGTTTTTGTTTGTCTGGGAAACTCTCTCTCCTTCTATTCTGAATGACAGTCTTGCTAGATAAAGTGTACTTAGCTGTACGTTTTTTCCATTCAACATGTTGAATATATCATGTCACTCACTTCTGCCCTGCACAGATTCTGTTGATAGGTCTGCTGCTAACCTGATTTGTCTTCCCTTGTAAGATAGGGATTTCCTTTCCCTTGCTACTTTCAGTATTCTTTCCTTATCCCTGTATTTTTTGTATTTTACTTTTATATGTCTTGGTGTTGGCTGGCTTTTGTTGAATTTTATGGGAGTTGTCTGTGCTTCCTGGATTTAGATGACTGTTTCCTTTTCCAGATCAGGGAAGTTTTCAGCTATAATATGCTCAAATAAACATTCTGCTCTTTTATCCCTCTCTTCCTCTGAAACTCCTTTGATATGAATCTATCGTATCAGATATAAGATATTCATATAAGATATGAATTTATGCTTTATGGAATTGCTGAGTTCCTTAAATCTACATTTGTGATCTAATACTTTTCTCTCCTTCTTCTTTTCAGCTTCATTATTTTACATAATTTTATCTTCTATATCATTGATTCATTCCTCTTGTTCGTCCATCCTTGTTGTCATTGCATGTAGTTGGTTTTGTTTCTCGGTTATATATCATTTTTTTAATTTCAGCCTGACTAGTTTTGAGTTTCTTTAATCTCTGCAGTAAGAGATGCTCTATGTCTTCTATGCTTTTCTCAAACCTAGCTAGTATCCTTATGACTTTTGTTTTAAAATTCTGATTCAGGCATATTACTTCTCTCTGTTTTGATTAGATTCCTGGCTGTGACCTCTTCCTGTTCTTTTTTGGGGAGTGAATTCCTTTGTCTTGTCATTTTCTGTAGGTCACTTTTTTCGTTGTTGCTCTTAGGAAAGCCTGTTATATTTCCTGTTCCTGAAAGTAATGGCTATATTAAGAAGAAGTCCAATACTGTCCACAGGCTGGCGCTTCAGAAAGTATTTCACAATGTGCACTCTGTTCTGCTTTGCCTGCTCTTTCCCTCAGGTCAGTGCTCTGAAGTTTCTCCTTGCCTGCAATGCGGAGTGTTTGGACCTTGTCCGCTGTGTGGCAAGTTCTAACTAGTTGTGTTTTGGTCTGCTGGTTAAAGAGGCTAGATCCTATTTCCTCTAGAGCTGAAGCTTTGCAGAACACTATGATCAGTAGACTTGGTGTGTGCAAAGGATGTGTGCTAGTCTTTTGGGGGAGGGGACTGCTGTGCTGGGTCTCCAGCTGACTTGCCCTAGTAAAGATGCACCTGTGGACAGAGCCCATGTGGACAGAGCTTGATGTAAGTGGCTTCTCCCCCTGACTAAGGGAGCTGTGTTGCTCAGAGAAGTCTGTCTATGCTGATTGATGGGGGGAAATGGCATCACCCTGGTCTCTCCTCCCCAGAGAGGGGAGTTTGTGCCTGCTGCTGTTCAGGAAGCCCTCACAGAAGCCCTCTTCCCTCACAGAAGAGCAAACAATCTTCCCTCTTGCTTTCCAGGCTTCCATCAGAACACTGCCTTCATCCTGTCTGTGTCCCAGACATCTCTACCTGGCAGCACAGTGATCCTATGCTTTATTTCAGGCGCACAGTTGGGTTTCAAAATTCCAAATTCTAGGGACTCAGCATGGCATGGGCCCACACTGATCCTCTGTGGATCCTCTGTGGGAGGATCTTGCCATTTTGTGGCTGGTGCCAGTTTGCCCCAGAAAAGCAGTTGTACGACTATGTAGGGGTTTGGAATTTGTGGTAAAGCACAGCCAAAAGCTGGCTTCAGGTTACATGCCTTCAGCAGGTGCCTCTACTGCTTTGCTAGTTATTGGGCTAGTAAATGGTGCCCACTGTCTCTTGTCCCCTGAGGGGCAATGCCAGCTTTTCTAAATGCACTCCAAGAAGGGAAACTGTCTCCCTCAGTGTGATCCAGAGGATCTTTAAACCATGCTGCCTTCCCAGGCCTCAGCCCTCCTTCTCCACAGGAGCATTGCTAAGCCCACCTGGCCCAACCCCAGCAATGGTGGGAACTTTTAAAACTTTAGACGTTGAGCTCCACTGCTTTTAAAAATTTGTGATAATCAGCCCCTTTCTTTTTCCCAGTCATTGGTTTTGGGGAAGTATTTTTCTTGTGTCATACCCTGAACACTGTTTTCTCTTTCTCCTCTCTCTGTGCACAGGGCTCCCTCCATTCTACAGCACCTGCAGATCTTTTCTCCACCAAATCAACTCTTTGCACCTCCTACTTTCCATGATGTGGCTATTTTTCTCCCTCTTCATATACAGTTTGTTTTCTCAGTCCTCAGATAAATTTCTTGGGTGTTGGAAATGGTTTGGTATTTACCTAGCTGTGTTTGAGAGACGAATCAAGCATAGGGTTCCCCTACTCTTAATTCTGTGCAGTTTTTTAATGTTGTAAAAATAGATACACTTCTTTAAATCTTCAGGACACTGCTCTAGCTCATGTGGATTGGAACAATGCCAGCGAGCCTCTGGCAGCAATCAGAAATAGTAGTCTTCATTCAGAACTGAGAATCTTGATATTTGGAGGATAAAGTCTTTATTACCCACTCTGGCTTCAGCCATGCAGAAATATGGGTTGCCACAGGGATGGGTAGCTGAAACTCTACTGAGATCTGATATCAAATGATAATAACTGCAGTTTACCAAACAAGCATTCCCCAGGAATCTGCACACTTTCAGCGGTCACTTCAGACAACTTCTGGCAGTGCAATTATTGTTTCGGTAGAGAGAGATTCCTGGCTTTTCTTACTTCAGTATCCTACTCCCTGTTACCTCAGACTCTCTTGTTTTTATTCATTGTTTTCCTCTCTCTTCTGTATACTGGGTAATCTTATTTGACCTGTCTTCAAGTTCAGTGATTTTTTTAAATTTATCTATTTATTCTTGAGAGAGAAAGAGAGCACATTATCAGGGGGCAGAGAGAGAGAGAGGGAAAGAATCCCAAGCAGGCTGCACACGGTCAGTGCAGAGTGCAGTGCAGGGTTCAAACCCAGAAACTGAGAGATCATGACCTGAACTGAAATCAAGAGTTGGATGCTTAACTGACTGAGCCACCCAGGCGCCCCTTAATGATTCTTTTTTATGCCAGTTCAAATCTGCTAGTGAATTTTATATTGAAGTTCTTTTATTTTTCAACTCCAGAGTTGCTATTGGTTCTTTTTTTATACTTTTACTCTTTTTATTGATATTCTTTCTTTGGTAAGGTATCATTATTGTGTGTGTGTGTGTGTGTGTGTGTGTGTGTGTGTGTGTGTGTTCCTTTTAGCATTTTAGACATGGTTGCCTGTAATTCTTTGAAAATATTTACTATAATAGCTGGCTTAAAGTCTTGTTAATTGGGATACCTGGGTGGCTCAGTCGGTTGAGCATCCAACTTTGGCCCATGTCATGATGTTGTGGTTCGTGGATTTGAGCCCTGTGTTGGGCTCTGTGCTGAAAGCTAAGAGCCTGGAGTCGCTTTGGATTTGGTCCCTCTGTCTCTGCCACTCCCCCACTCATTCTCTCTCTCTGTCTCTCTCTCTCTCTCTCTGTGTGTGCCTCTCTGTCTCTGTCTCTCTTTCTCTCTCTCAAAAATAAATAAATAAATATTTCTTAAAAATTCTTATTAACTAAGTCCAGTTATGGGCTTGCAGACTGCTTCTGTGTAAGAACCATATGTTCATGTTTCTTTGCATTTTTTTTTTGTATTTTTAGGGTGTGAAATTGGAAATTTAAAATCTTGTAGTATGGGAACTCTGGAAATTAGATTCCCCCTCATCCCATTCCCAGTGTTTGTTGTTGTTTGTGCTGTTTGTGTAGTGACTTTCACAGTGTCATTCTATATTGTATGTATTTATTTTCTTGTGTGGCCTCTTACATCTCTGCTTGGTTAGTTTGCAGGTCAGCTAATTGTTAGACCAGTATTTCCTTAGATATCTGGAACCAAAAGTCTCTCAGCCTTTTCTGAGGGACTTGTGTGGGTATCAGGGCACACCTTCAATATTCTGGCAGGCAGTTTACAATTCTGCCTTAACTTTCACATCTGGCCTGTTCAGAGACTCAAGGACCGTGGGACATGAGAAATTAGGGCCTACTTAGGTCTTTCTTGGTATTATACACAGTACTGTACATGTGTGTGGCATTCTAGAGTTCTGAGTCTATGTTTGGATCATTAATGCTGTCTGTGAACATCTTGAATTCCCCCGGTTTTCCTTTATGCTAAGGGTTTTGATGGAAAAAGTAGACAATATGCAAGAACAGATGGATAATATAAGCAGAGAGTTGGAACTTCTAAGAAAGTTTCAAACAGAAATGCTAGAACTAAAGGTATTGTAACAGGAATGAAAAAAGGTTTCAATGGGCTTATCAGCATATTGGAAGGGCTGAGCAAAGAAGCAATGAGATTTGAAGATGTGTTAACAGAAATTTTCCAAACTGAAGAGAAAATTTATGTAAAAAACATAATATGTAAGAATTGTGGGGAAATTACAAAAGGAGTAACATATGCACAGTGAGAACAGCAGAAAGATAAGAATGAACAAAATGAGGAGAAAAAATATTTCAGGTAATAATGGCTTAGAATTTTCTGAAAGTAAGGTCAGATACCAAACCACAGATCCAATGATCTCAGGGAATTTCAAGCAGGAAAAATACCAAAAGTTCTACACTTAGGCATTTCACATTCACACTGCACAGAATAAAAGACAAAAAATCTTATGTGGTGCCATAAAGAAAAAAACCACCTTTACTATAGAGCTTTAAGGGTAAAAATTACATCAGATTTCTGTTCAGAATTATGTAAGCAAGAAGAGAAAGGAGTAAAATATTTAAAGTGTTGAAAGAAAAAAACAACCAAACTAGAATTCTGTATCCAGTGAAATTATCCTTAAATAGTAAGGTGAAATAAAGACTTTATCAGACAAAAATTGAGTGAGTTGTTTCTGGCAGACCTACCTTGCCAGATATGTTAAAAGAAGTTCTTTAGAAAGAAGGAAAATGATATGTTAGAAATTTGAGTCTATATAAAGAAAGGGTCTTTGAGAAATTAATGAAGGTGAAATAAAATCTTTTTCCCCCCAAAATAAAATCTTCTACTTGTCTATCTTAGACCTGGTCTAACAGATAAGTTTGTTCAAAGTAATAATAGCAGCAGTATATATTAGGTGATTATAGTTTATGCATAAGTGAAATGAATGACAGAAGTGTTATAAGGGATGAAAGGGGAAAATTGGGAATACTCCATTATGAGGTATGTGCACCAACCATGAAGCAGTAGATCATTACTTATAAATGGACTTGAATTGGTTGCAAACTCTTAAGCAACCACTGAAAGTTCTTTTTAGAAGATGTGGCATGTTAACAGGAGATAAAAAATGGAATCATATAAAATGCTCAATTAAAACCAGAGAAGGCAGAAAAAGATTAGAAGACTAAGAAACGAAGAATAAGGACAATGAATAGAATAACAAATATGGTATGTATTAATCCAACTATATTAAAAAACACTTTAAATAAGAATGATCAAAATTCACCAATTAAAAGACAGATACTATCAGAGTGGATTAAAAAAAAACAGACCCAACCACATATTGTCTGTAAGAAACCTGTTGTAAACACAGAGACACATATATAATAGAAGTAACATGTTGGAAAAAGATATACCAAGCTAACACTGATCAAAAAGAAGCTGAAGGGGATACCTGGCTAGCTCAGTCAGGAGAGCATGTGACTCTTGATGTTGATGTGGGTTCGAGCCCCACATGAGGTGTAGAGACTACTTAAATAAATAAAAAAACTTTTAAAAAAATAACAAAAGGAAGCTGAAGTCATTATATTGAATTCAGACAAAGCAGATTTCAGAGCAAAGATAATTCCAGTAATAAATAAGGGCATTATATAATAAGCTTATTCTTCAAGAAGACAGAACAAATCTGAATGTATGTGCTCCTGACAGTATAGTATCAAAACTCATGAAGCAAAAACTCATAAAACTTAAAGGAGAAATAGAAATATCTATTATTGTTAGACACTTCAATATGTTTCACTATCAGTAATTCACAGAGGGAGCCAGCAGAGAATCAGTAATGACATAGTTGAACTGAAAAGCACCATCAGTAAGTTGAATCTAATTGGCATTTATAGAATACTTCATCCAACAAAGGCTACATATATATATTCTTCTCAAACTCACATGGAACATTCACCAAGATAGATCATATCTTCAGACTTAAAACACATCTTAACAAATTTAAAAGAATATAAGTCATACAAAGTATGTTCTCCGACCACAACAGAATTAAGCTAGAAATCAACAACAGAAAGAAACTGGAAAATTCCAAATTATTTGGAGATTAAGCAATGCACTTTTGAATAACATATGGGTCAAAGTAGAAGTCTTGAGAAAGTTAGAAATTTTAATCTAATGAAAATACAATTTATCAGATTTGATGCAGCAAAAGCAGTGATTGGAGGGATGTTTATAGCACTGAATATATATATATATATATATATATATATATATATATATATATACACACACACACACACACACACATATATATGTATATTTATATTAGAAGAGAAGAAAAATCTAAAATCAAGAATCTCAGCTTCTATCCTAGGAAACTGGAAAGAAATAAGAGCAAATTAAGTCAGAAGTTAAGAAAAATAATAATAAAAATTAGAGCAGACATCAATGAAATTGAACAGGAAAACAATAGAGAAAATCAACAAAGCCACAAGCTGATTATTTGGAAAGATGAATAAAATTGATAAGCCTCTAGACAGGCAATCAATAAAAAAGAAAATACAAATTACTAATATCAGAAATCAAAAAAGGGCCATCACTAGTGATCCTATGGGCATTAAAAGGGTAATGAAGGATAGGTTACGTTTCTATACACCAGTAATGAAGCAGCAGAAAGAGAAATCAAGGAATTGATCGCATTTACAATTGCACCAAAAATCTAAGATACCTAGAAATAAACCTAACAAAGAGATAAAAGAACTATACCCTGAAAACTATAGAAAGCTTATGAAAGAAATTGAAGAAGACACAAAAAATGGAAAAAGATTCCATGGTGATGGATTGGAAGAACAAATATTGTTAAAATGTCAATACTACTCAAAGCAATGTACATATTCAATGCAATTCCTATCAAAATGACACCAACATTCTTCACAAAGCTAGAACAAATAATCCTAAAATGTGTATGTATGGGACCAGAAGAGACCCTGAATAGCCAAAGCAATCCTGAAAAAAAAATAATAATAATAATAAAAAAAAAATAAACCTGGAGGCATCACAATTCCAGACTTCTAGCTGTATTACAAAGCTGTAATCATCCAGACAGTATGAGACTGGCATAAGAACAGACACATAGATCAACGGAACAGAATAGAAAACCCAGAAACTGACCCACAAAGTTATGGCCAACTAATCTTTGGCAAAGGAGGCAAGAATATGCAATGGAATAAAAACAGTCTCTTCAGCAAATGGTGTTGGGTAAAGTGGATTGCGACATGAAGAAGAATGAAACTGGACCACTTTCTTACACCATACACAAAACCAAATTCCAAATGGATGAAAGACTTAAATGTGAAACAGGAAGCCATCAAAATCCTAGAGGAGAATATAGGCAACAACCTCTTTGACCTCAGCCGCAGCAAGCTTCTTACTTGACATGTCTCCAGAGGCAAGGGAAACAAAAGCAAACATAACTATTGGGACCTCATCAAGATAAAGACTTCTGCACAGCAAAGGAAACAGTCAGCAAAACTAAAAGGCAATCTATGGAATGGGAGAAAATATTTGCAAATGATATATCAGATAAAGGGTTAGTACCCAAAATCTATAAAGAAGTTATCAAACTAGTACCCAAAAAACAATTCAGTGAAGAAATGGTCAAAAGACATGAATAGACACCTTTCTAAGGAAGACATCCTTGGGGCACTTGTGGCTCAGTTGGTTAAGCGTCTGACTTCAGCTCAGGTCATGAACTTGGGGTTTGTGAGTTCAAGCCCTGCATCAAGCTCTGTGCTGACAGCTCTGAGCCTGGAGCCCGTTCTGGATTCTGTGTCTCCCTCTCTCTCTGCCCTTCCTCCCCTCTCTATCTCTCAAAAATAAATAAACATTAAGAAAAAGAAGAAGAAGACATCTAGATGGCTAACAGACACATGAAAAGATGCTCAATGTCACTTATCATCAGGGAAATACAAATCAAAACCACAATAAGATGCCACTTCACACCTGTCAAAAAGGCTAAAATTAACAACTCAGGCAACAACAGATGTTGGGGAGGATGCAGGGAAAGGGGACCCTTTTGCACTGCTGGTGAGAATGCAAACTGGTACAGCCACTCTGGAAAACAGTATGGCGGTTCTTCAAAAAAGTAAAAACAGAACTCCCTATGACCCAGCATTTGCACTACCAGGTATTTTTCCAAAGGATACAGGATTGCTGATTCAAAGGGCACATGCACTCAGATGTCGATAGCAGATGTCAAAATAGCCAAAGTATGGAAAGAGCCCAAATGTCCATCAACTGATGAGTTATCCATTCATCCATCAGATGTGGTGTGTGTATATGTATGTATACACACACAATGGAATATTACTCAGCAATCAAAAAGAATGAAATTTTGCTTTTTGCAACAATACGGATGGAACTAGAGTGTATTATGCTAAGCAGAGTAAGTCAGAGAAAGACAAATATGTGATTTCACTCATACGTGGAAATTAAGAAACAAAATAGATGAACATAGGAGAAGGGAAGGAAAAATAAGATAAACACAGAGAGGGAGACAGCCCATAAGAGACTCTTAAATACAGAGAAAAAACTGAGGGTTGCTGGAGGAGTGTTGGGTGGGGGGATGGGCTAAATGGGTGATGGGCATTAAGGAGGGCGCTTGCAGGGATGAGCACTGGGTGTTATATGTAAGTGATGAATCACTAAATTCTGTTCCTGGAACCAATACTACAGTATATGTTAACTAACTTGGATTTAAATTTTTAAAAAAAGTTTGGGAGGTCTTATTAATTACCATCATAAAAGGTACAGGACTAAAAATTTGAAACCTTGAATTATAGTCCCAGCTCTGCCACTTACCGGCTTTATAAACTTGGGCAGTTTACTTTCACATTATCATCTCAGTATTGTCATCAGATGAGAGGTTGGAAAGGACCCTGTGAATGCTGACATTGTAAGGATTCTAAAGATTCTCATATGGCATTTCTCAGCCAAAAATGACAGTTGTGGCGTTTGTAGAAGGAATGACCTCTGAACCCCCATGTCTCCCCTCATTTTCTACCCCATCTGCTTCTTCTGACTCACATTGGTCCCCTTTTCTCTCTTCCTCAGGCCCTCCTCTTCTGCCTGATTTTCCCTGTTCATTTATTTCTGACAGAAGACAAAGGGCCTGTAATTGTCCAAGTAAATCAAAGGAGTTAGCTGATCACTGGGTTGTTAGAAGAAACAGCAGAATTTCTCCAGGTATGACTTGAGTCCATCTGAGTAGGTAATCTCTCTGCTAATCTCCTGTTCTTGCCATTTCCCATAAAATTATTTATTTATTTATTTTGAGAGAGATGTGGGGAGGGGCAGAGATAAAAGGGAGAGAAAGAATCCCAAGAACGTTTCATGTTCAGCACGTGGAGCCTGATGCTAGACTCAGTCTCACAACCATGAAATCATGAAGCCGAAATCAGGAGTCAGATACTCAACTGACTGAGCCACCCAGGCATCCCACCATTTTCCATCTTGCATTTGATTCATGGTTACCTCTAGTCTGAAGCTTCCCATACTCAATTTTGGGGACACTGTCCTTGAAATGTCCTGAGCCCCACTTCTATGCGCCTTCCCACAGAAACCTACCCAGTCTGATTGTTGGTTGCCTCATCCTTTTTCCTCTGGGTCCACAAATGGCTGAGGGTTTAAGAGCATGAGCTAAGGAACTAGAAAGCCTGGGTGTGAATCACAGCTTTGCTACCTTCTAGCTTTCTGACCTTGAATAAGTTCCATATCCTCTTTGATCCTTAATTTCCTCATCTAGATACAGGTGCCGGATAAACTGCTTATTGTATCTTCACTTAGGTGCAGGCTTGGGAATACAGAGTTCCTAGACTGCCTTGAGGGTTGTCCACCTAGTTAACCCTGTGTGTTTTTTTACTGCCAGGTTGGTGACTATGGTATTGGAGGATTCTTTGAACCTCATTTGAATTATTTTTTGGTAAGGGCAAAATGTTACTCCTCTGAGCTGTGTTTAGAGTGGCAGGAGAAGGTCAGAGCTCATATGGAAGGTTTGTCTTCTTCTCATGGGGCCTCTAAATTATTAAAGATAAATCTTTAGGGACTGTTTTAAAATAACACCCCAGAAGAGAAAAAAAGCCTTTACCCCCTTCTCCTAATGTGATGATGTTTCCTTCAGCACCTGGAATTGAGATGACTTCTTGGGATGGAAAGTGATAGAGAACTGCCCTTGGTTCCTGAGACAGGGGTTAGGGGTCGCATGTCATCTCGGGCAGGCTCCCCTCGGTGCGCCCCCATGGAGGAGGCCAGATGCGTATGGCTGCAGCCCTAGATGCTCTCACCTCCTGCTGTATGGCAAGGAAGGCACTGGCTGCGGGAGCTCAAGAGGGGGTGGCCTGTGCAGCCTGTGTGGGCATGTGAGTGGAGGTGATCAGGGCCAGATAGTGGAGGGGAAGCCTCATGGCCAGCCTCCAAATGGGGCTCGAGCTACTCTGCCTGGGTTTAAAACTTTAAATGAGAGTAAAGAGTAATATTTATAAGAAAATGGGAGTGAATAGTCATCTCTAAAACCTCTTTAAGCCTTTTTTCATAAGAGAGACCATATTAAACTTACATATTTGAAGACTGCATAATCCTGCCTCCAGCGCCAGTCATTTCTCTGTTTTGTGATCATTGTGACTCATAAGAACTTTTTCAGTAACGAATGAAGTGATCCAGGGGCATGGAAAATACAACTTTTACACTGTTCTGGGATTGGCTATGAGCTCCAGCATTTTCATTGGCAAGAGTTTCATTTTGAAAAAACAAACAAACAAACAAACCCAACAACAACAAAAAAAACACAAAGTCTTCTGCAAGTTGCCAGGAAAGGCTCCAAGAGAGCAGGTCAAGGTGGCCATGCATATCTTAAAGAATCATTGTGGTGGGCTGGATTGCTATCAATGGGAGCAGGTGAGGTGGCCAACTTTGCTGCATATGCTTTTGCACCAGCCACCCTTGTGACTTCATTAGGAGCTCTCAGCATCCCAGTAAGTGCATCCTTTCTTCATACACCCACTCTAAATGAAAGACATAATTTTCATGGGAAAATTGGTTGTTTGCTAAGTATTCTAGAATCTACAGTTATGGTCATTCATGCTCTAGAGAAGAGGAGATCAAGACTTTAAACGAAATGTCTCATAAGCTGGGAGATCCAGGTTTTGTAGTCTTTGCAACCCTTGTGGTCATTGTGTCATTGATATTAATCTTTGAGGTGGGACCTTGCCATAGACAGAAAAACATTCTTGTGTACATAGAGATCTGCTCTGTAATCAGAGTGTTTTTGTTGTCTTGTGTTAAGGGCCTGAGCCTTGATATCAAAGAGATGTTTGCTGGAAAGCCTGTGTTGTGACATCTGGCCAGGATTCTGCTGCTGAGCCTTATAGTCTATGAGAGCACACAGATTAATTACCTGGGCAGGGCCCTGGGTATATTCAATACTTTCATTCTCACTTCAGTATATTACATATTTTTTACAACCTCAGTTTGAACTGGTTCAGCTATTCTTTTTTTTTTTTTTTTTTTTTGAGAGAGAAAGAGACAGAGAGAGTGCACACACACGCTCATGAGTGGGGGAGGGGAAGAGATAGAGAGAAACACAGAACCTGAAGCAGGCTTCAGGCTCTGAGCTGTCAGCACAGAACCTGACATGGGGCTCAAACCTACAAACCACAAAATCATGACCTGAGCCAAAGTCAGACGTTTAACCAACTGAGCCACCCCGGTGCCCCATGTTTAGCTCGTCTTTTTAAGAAGTGGCAAGATATGCCTATTGATGATGTCGATGGTACTTTGATGGTACTTTTACAATCATTGTGGGAATATTCTTGTTGCATGCCTCTAAAGATATCAGCTTTATTCTAGGTAGTCTCCCTTTGTCTTTTTGAAAGACAAAAAAGCAGTGAATGGCAATCTCTCTAACATGTATGAAGTTCTTAATAATAATGAAGGAAGCTTAACCTGTGGAATTGAAGAACACAGTGATGAAAATATCTCCTGAAGAAATGGAAATCTCACAGCTTTTTAAAAATTAGTGCAATTAAAAGATGAATCTATAATTGGATTATAAAGTGAATTTGAGTATCAGAATGTGACTGAAAAAGCATTGTTCTCAACAAATGTTCTCTAGAGACAATCTTTTTTAAAGTTTCACTGAAATTGACCAAGAAATTATTTTTCTTATATTTACATGTTGGTAGTTCACTAAAATGACCTCATTACATGGCCAATTTCTATTGGCCTTGTATTAATATAGAGGTGTTTTAAATTTTCCTTTTGCCAAATCTAAGTGCATTGACAGTTTTAAGTCCATAAAAATGTTTTATTTTTTCATTGGTGATGACAGTCTGAAATGTACATTTGTCATCCCCACTCCATCAATCCCTGACCATTTGGAGGGTTTTTGATTTTAAAAAGAAGAAAATTTTCCTAATCATTATACTGTGATTTACCTTACCTATACAAATGATTTTAATTTTGAAATGTTAGCTTAAGAGAATCCTGTTATTAAATGAAGAATAACTCATTTACAAAAGTAAAAATGGTGGAGAGTTGCCCAGTGGAAATCTTTCTCATGCTATGACTTACCACCACACATTTGATGTTTTCCTATTCCTTGATGGCACCTTGCTAAACCAGTGCATCCTGCGTCTCTCAGGCAGTAGCCTGACTGATTTCATTCTTCACTTCCTCTAATTCCTTGATACCTGGAACCTTGATTACCATTTTACATCAGCTCTTATACTTTTCAGTATATTTTCATGAGTTACATTGTCACTCGTATATTCTGACAACTCTGGGAAATAAAGTCAAAAGATTAGTTCCTTAAATTTAGCTCATGTTATAATAAAAAGAAAAATTGAAACCATTAAAAAAAAAAAGAAAGTAATAGAGAACTACACAGAATCCTTTGCTCCCACCTGTGGCCCCTCTTGTGCTAGGTTCCTCTGCCTCTCTGCAGGTGAGAGGCACTCACTTCTCTGTTGACATGAAGAGCACTGGAGTCTATTACTATTAGCTCCAATACTTTAGCCCAGCGCAGTTCACTGGTGTGGCTGAACCAAAAATAAAGAAAAGATACACATTTTGTCCTTTGGGACAAAATTAGGAAACTAGACAACAAATGTTCTTTAGCAGATTTCATGTGCTGGTTATTGTCCTGGGAATTAGGGCTAGGAAAGCAGAGAAGACAGTACCATTCTCATAGAGAGACCATAGTGGTTTGTTTGTTTTTTTTTTTTTTTTTGAGAGACATGCATATGAACAGCTACTTTCTAAATAATTGGAAAAGCATTAAAGGATGTATGTGTGCAGTGGTCCTGAGTCCCAGTGAATAGGCATACAACCTGAACATTCAGAGAAGTCTTCCTGGAAGAGCTAGCTCTAAGCTAAGACTGTTTCTTTAAACCTGTACCTTCATGAGACGATGTCCCTGTAATATAGTCTGAGGGCAACTCTCTCTGTAGTCAGAATGGACCCACTGGTTATGGGAATACGGGAAACCATATTCTTGGTGCTTCCAGGAACAGCTTTCACAGAGGAAAACACATAGACGTTGAAAGCAAAAGCCAGCCTTGTCCTATGGATAAGCTCCCTTTGTGATTCTAATAGGGAATCTTAACATAATTATGTTGTAAGATGGCCTACAGGACTGAAAGGGTAATTCCAGTCCCCACCCCAAGACTCCCTTCAAGGTTCTTCTTCCTACCCCGCTTGCCACATGCACCAAATTACTACTAATGCGGAAGTAACTACTATAAATTGTCCCCCATGCTTGTGCTCAGAACTCAGACCTCTGGAGAGCCATCTCCTCTGAGCCCACCAGGGTGAAATAAACCTCCTGCCTTCCAAGATATCTGAGTGCCTCTTGGTTCTTCCGCTGGGTGATCCAGACCAGGTTCCGTAACAATTCTAACTGAACTTTTCCTGACTTGACCAGCCCTAGGATAAAATGTTTTCTCAGGGTGGCATATACTCCTTTTTAGTCATCTTTTTTGATCCATTTCCTGCTTTGAGTTTTCTGTCTCCATCATGGACAAATGTATGAATTGGTGGTTTCTTCTGTGAATGTAACACTTAGTTCCTCTATTGGCCCTTCTTGCCTAGGTTCTCTTCTCAACTGCCTCTCTGATCATCTCCATCCTGAAAGGGGTGAGGTGACCTCCATTTGGCTGTGATGAGCTTCTCTTTCGTACATCACATCCTTAACTATAATGGATGGGAAAGCAACTGTTTTTTGTGCTTAACTAGTTAAGTCTAAGACCTGCATATTCACTTTGACATAAATTTCACAGGGATTTGACACTGAGACTTTGGAGACTGATGAGACAGGGAATCAAGTGGCCACATTCATGAGTTATATAAGTATGATCAATACTGGATTGCCCTGTAGGCACACCAAGGAATTTATATTTTTAAAAACACACTAGAAGATTCTAATGATTAACCTGGTATTGTTATGCCCAGAATTCGTGATCCCCAAAGACCACCAGGGAGCCGAGTCCGATGCAAAAGCAAAGAGCCTTTATTCGAGCTAGCTTGAGCTCAATCCCCTATCTGCACCAACGCAATGGTGAGATACTGGAGAGAGAGAGCGAGTTTCAAAAGCACAAAGGTTTTATAGGGGTCTAGGGGCAGTTGGTGAGGTAATGGCTGTGGCCTCAGCCGATTGGCTGGGGAAGGGTCATGGCCTCGGCTGATTGGCTGGGGAAGGGTCAGAGTCCTGTTATGCAGGTCGCCGGGTGTTTTTTTTTTAATTAAAAAAAATTTTTTTTAAACATTTATTTATTTTTGAGACAGAGAGAGACAGAGCATGAACAGGGGGAGGGGCAGAGAGAGAGGAAGACACAGAATCAGAAGCAGGCTCCAAAAATTTTTTTTAAACTTTTATTTATTTTTGAGACAGAGAGAGACAGAGCATGAATGGGGGGAGGGGCAGAGAGAGAGGAAGGCACAGAATCAGAAGCAGGCTCCAGGCTCTGAGCCATCAGCCCAGAGCCCAACGCGGGGCTCGAACTCACGACCATGAGATCGTGACCTAAGCTGAAGTTGGATGCTTAACCGACTGAGCCACCCAGGTGCCCCTCGCCAGGCATGTTTTGATCAGGAAGTTTGAACGGGTGAGCGGGAGGTTACTCAAGGGGAGGAGGCGTGGTCTGAGGTTTCTGCGATTTTCCCGGAAAGGGGCCATGTCAGGGACATAGTCACTCAAGGTGGAGGATTCAGAACAAGATGGAGTCGGCTGGCGTAGGTCCACTCTTTCAGTATAGGAGCTACTATCAATTATTAGAAGTAGAAGGAGAAAGAGGGAAAGGGAAGAGTCACAGAATTATTTGGGGGACTTTTCATATTACACAGCACTTCTTTATTATATTACTCCTTAGGTTGTCAGCTGCTTGAAGAGTAAAGATCTAGAACCATTTGTTTTGCCAATCAGGTGTGATTTTCTCTCTGGACTAAGACTAATTTTTTAATTCTTTTTTTTTTTAATATGAAATTTATTGTCAAATTGGTTTCCATATGACACCCAGTGCTCATTCCAACAGTGCCTTCCTCAATGCCCATCACCCACGCTCCCCTCCTTCCCACCCCCCATCAACCCTCAGTTCTCAGTTTTTAAGAGTCTCTTATGTTTTGGCTCCCTCCCTCTCTAACCCTTTTTCTTTTTCCTTCCCTGCCCACATGGTCTTCTGTTAAGTTTCTCAGGATCCACATAAGAGTGAAACATATGGTACCTGGCCTTCTCTGTATGACTTATTTCACTTAGCATAACACTCTCCAGTTCCATCCATGTTGCTACAAAAGGCCATAGTTCATTCTTTCTTGTTGCCACGTAGTATTCCATTGTGTATGTAAACCACAATTTCTTTATCCATTCATCAGTTGATGGACATTTAGGCTCTTTCCATAATTTGGCTATTGTTGAACGTGCTGCTATAAACATTGGGGTACAAGTGCCCCTAGGTATCAGCACTCCCGTATCCCTTGGGTAAATTCCTAGCAGTGCCATTCCTGGGTCATAGGGTAGATCTATTTTTAATTTTTTGAGGAAACTCCACACTGTTTTCCAGAGTGGCTCCACTAGTTTGCATCCCCACCAATAGTGCAAGAGGGTTCCTGTTTCTCCACATCCTCGCCAGCATCTCTAGTCTAGTCTCCTGACTTGTTCATTTTAGCCACTCTGACTGGCATGAATGTGTTATCTCAGTGTGGTTTTTATTTGTATTTCCCTGATGAGGAGCAACGTTAAGCATCTTTTCATGTGCCTGTTAGCCATTTGGATGTCTTCTTTAGAGAAGTGTCTATTCATGTTTTCTGCCCATTTCTTCACTGGATTATTTGTTTTTCGGGTGTGGAGTTTGGTGAGCTCTTAATAGATTTTGGATAGTAGCCCTTTGTCCAATACATCATTTGCAAATATCTTTTCCCATTCCATTGGTTGTCTTTTAGTTTTGTTGATTGTTTCCTTTGCAGTGCAGAAGCTTTTTATCTTCGTGAGGTCCCAGTAGTTCATTTTTGCTTTTAACTCCCTTGCTTTTGGGGATGTGTCAAGTAAGAAATTGCTGCGGCTGAGGTCAGAGAGGTTTTTTCCTGCTTTCTCCTCTAGGGTTTTGATGGTATCCTGTCTCACATTCAGGTCCTTTATCCATTTTGAGTTTTTGTGAGTGGTGTAAGAAAGTAGTCTAGTTTCATGCTTCTGCATGTTGCTGTCCAGTTCTCCCAGCACCATTTGTTAGAGACACTGTCTCTTGCCCATTGGATATTCTTTCCTGCTTTGTCAAAGATTAGTTGGCCATACTTTTGTAGGTCTAATTCTGGGGTTTCTATTCTATTCCATTGGTCTATGTGTCTGTTTTTGTGCCAATACCATGCTGTCTTGATGATTACAGCTTTGTAGTAGAGGCTAAAGTCTGGTATTGTGATGCCTCCCGCTTTGGTCTTCTTCAAAATTACTTTAGCTATTCGGGGTCTTTTGTGGTTCCATGCAGATTTTAGGATTGCTTGTTCTAGCTTCAAGAAGAATGCTGGTGCAATTTTGATTGGGATTGCATTGAATGTGTAGATAGCTTTGGGTAGTATTGACATTTTAACAATATTTATTCTTCCAATCCATGAGCATGGAATGTTCCATTTCTTTATATCTTCTTCAATTTCCTTCATCAGCTTTCTATAGTTTTCAGCATACAGATCTTTTACATCTTTGGTTAGGTTTATTCCTAGGTATTTTATGCTTCTTGGTTCCATTGTGATTGGGATCAGTTTCTTTATTTGTCTTTCTGTTGCTTCATTATTAGTGTATAGGAATGCAACTGATTTCTGTACGTTGATTTTGTATCCTGCGACTTTGCTGAATTCATGTGTCAGTTCTAGCAGACTTTTGGTGGAGTCTATCAGATTTTCCATGTATCTGCAAAAAGTGATACATGTCATGTCATGTACATACATTTTCATGTCATCTGCAAAAAGTGAAAGCTTGACTTCATCTTTACCAATTTTGATGCCTTTGATTTCCTTTTGTTTGACTGCTGATGCTAGAACTTCCAACACTATGTTAAACAACAGTGGTGAGAGTGGACATCCCTGTCATGTTCCTGATCTCAGGGGGAAAGCTCTCAGTTTTTCCCCATTGAGGATGATATTAGCTGTGGGCTTTTCATAAACGGCTTTTATGATGTTTAAGTATGTTCCTTCTGTCCCGACTTTCTCGAGGGTTTTTATTAAGAAATCGTGCTGAATTTTGTCAAATGCTTTTTCTGCATCAGTTGACAGGATCATATGGTTCTTATTTTTTCTTTTATTAATGTGATGTATCACATTGATTGATTTGCGAATGTTGAACCAGCCCTGTAGCCCAGGAATGAATCCCACTTGATCATGGTGAATAATTCTTTTTATATGCTGTTGAATTCGATTTGCTAGTATCTTGTTGAGAATTTTTGCATCCATATTCATCAGGGATATTGGCCTGTAGTTCTCTTTTTTTACTGGGTCTCTGTCTGGTTTAGGAATCAAAGTAATGCTGGCTTCATAGAATGAGTCTGGAAGTTTTCCTTCTCTTTCTATTTTTTGGAACAGCTTGAGAAGGATAGGTATTATCTATGCTTAAAATGTCTGGTAGACTTCCCCAGGGAAGCCATCTGGTCCTGGACTCTTATCTGTTGGGAGATTTTTGATAACTGATTCAATTTCTTCACTGGTTATGGTCTATTTGAGTTTTCTATTTCTTCCTGCTTGATTTTTGGAAGTATGTGGGTTTGGAAGTGTTTAGGCATTTGTCCATTTCTTCCAGGTTGTCCAGTTTGTTGGAATATAATTTTTCCTAGTATTCCCTGATAATTGCTTGTATTTCTGAGGGATTGGTTGTAATAATTCCATTTTCACTCATGACTTAATCTATTTGGGTCATCTCCCTTTTCTTTTTGAGAAGCCTGGCTAGAGGTTTATCAATTTTGTTTATTTTTTCAAAAAAACAACTCTTGGTTTCAATGATCTGCTCTACAGTTTTTTTAGATTCTATATTGTTTATTTCTGCTCTGATCTATATTATTTCTCTTCTTGTGCTGGGTTTAGGCTGTCTTTGCTGTTCTGCTTCTATTTCCTTTAGGTGTGCGGTTAGATTTTGTATTGGGGATTTTCCTGTTTCTTGAGATAGGCCTGGATTGCAATGTATTTTCCTCCCAGGACTGCCTTTGCTGCATCCCAAAGCGTTTGGATTGTTGTATTTTCATTTTCATTTGTTTCCATATGTTTTTTAATTTCTTCTCTAATTGCCTGGTTGACCCATTCATTCTTTAGTAGGGTGTTCTTTAACCTCCACGCTTTTGGAGGTTTTCCAGACTTTTTCCTGTGGTTGATTTCAAGCTTCATAGCATTGTGGTCTGAAAGCATGCACGGTGTTATCTCAATTCTGGTTGAGGGCTATTTTGTGACCCAGTATGTGATCTATCTTGGAGAATGTTCCATGTGCACTCGAGAAGAAAGTATATTCTGTTGTTTTGGGATGCAGAGTTCTAAAAGTATCTATCAAGTCCATCTGATCCAATGTATCATTCAGGGCCCTTGTTTCTTTATTGACCGTGTGTCTAGATGATCTATCCATTTCTGTAAGCGGGGTATTAAAGTTCCCTGCAATTACCACATTCTTGTCAATAAGATTGCTTATGTTTGTGAGTAATTGTTTTATATATTTGGGGGCTCCCATATTCGGTGCATAGACATTTATAATTGTTAGCTCTTCCTGATGGATAGACCCTGTTATTATTATATAATGCCCTTCTTCATCTCTTGTTACAGCCTTTAATTTAAAGTCTAGTTTGTCTGATATAAGTATGGCTACTCCAGCTTTCTTTTGACTTCCAGTAGCATGATAAATAGTTCTCCATCCCCTCACTTTTAATCTGAAGCTGTCCTCAGGTCTATAATGAGTCTCTTGTAGACAACAAATAGATGGGTCTTGTTTTTTTTATCCATTCTGATACCCTATGTCTTTTGGTTGGAGCATTTAGTCCATTTACATTCAGTGTTATTATAGAAAATACGGGTTTAGAGTCATCATGATGTCTGTAGGTTTCATGCTTGTACTGATGTCTCTGGTACTTTATCTCACAGGATCCCCCTTAGGATCTCTTGTAGGGGTGGTTTAGTGGTGATGAATTCCTTCAGTTTTTGTTTGTTTGGGAAGACCTTTATCTCTCCTTCTATTGTACGTGACAGACTTGCTGGATAAAGGAATGTTGGCTGCATATTTTTTCTGTTCATCACATTGAAGATTTCCTGCCTTTCCTTTCTGGCCTGCCAAGTTATAGTAGATAGATCTGTCACTAGTCTTATCGGTCTCCCTTTATATGTTAGAGTGTGTTTATCCCTAGCTGTTTTGAGAATTTTCTCTTTATCCTTGTATTTTGCCCGTGTCACTATGGTATGTTGTGTAGAAGATCGATTCAAGTTAGGTCCGAAGGGAGTTCTCGCTGCCTCTTGGATTTCAATGCCTTTTTCTTTCCCCAGATCAGGGAAGTTCTCAGCTATGATTTCTTTAAGTACACATTCAGCCCCTTTCTCTCTCTCTCTTCCTCCTCTGGAATCCCTATTATACGGATATTATTACATTTCATCACATCACTTAGTTCTCTAATTCTCCCCTCATACTCCTGGATTTTTTTATCTCTCTTTTTCTCAGCTTCCTCTTTTTCCATAATTTTATCTTCTAATTCACCTATTCTCTCCTCTGCCTCTTCAATCCAAGCTGTGGTCACCTCC
The DNA here is from genome assembly GCF_014898765.1 of Herpailurus yagouaroundi. NCBI lineage: Eukaryota > Metazoa > Chordata > Mammalia > Carnivora > Felidae > Herpailurus > Herpailurus yagouaroundi. The sequence continues at coordinate 19,307,836 of NW_024412423.1, read as the reverse complement.
ATTTTATTTTGCACCTCATTTATAGCATTTTTTAGCTCCTCCTGACTGTTTCTTAGTCCTTGATCTCTGTAGCAATAGATTCTCTGCTGTCCTTTATACTTTTTTCAAGCCCAGCGAATAATCTTATGACTATTATTTTAAATTCATGTTCTGTTATATTGCTTAAATCGTTTTTTGATTAATTCGTTAGCTGTCGCTACTTCCTGGAGTTTCTTTTGAGGAGAATTCTTCTGTTTCATCATTTTGGATAGTCCCTGGAGTGGTGCGGAACTGCAGGGCTCTTCCCCTGTGCTGTCCCAAGTAACTTGCGTTGGTGGATGGGGCCGCAGTCAGACCTGATGTCTGCCCCTAGCCCACCACTGGGGCCACAGTCAGACTGGTGTGTACCTTATCTTCCCCTCTCCCAGGGCAGGACTCACTGTGGAGTGGTGTGGCCCCTGTCTGGGCTACTTGAACACTGCCAGGCTTGTGGTGCTGCTTCTATGGGATTTGTTGTATTAGCCGGGGTGGATCCACAAGGTGCACAGGGGTGGAAGGGGCAGGCTCAGCACGCTTTGCCTTCGGTGGTCCCCTGCAGGAGGGGCACTGCAGCACTGGGAGGGAGTCAGACCTGCTGCCAGAGAGATGGATCCGCAGGAGCACAGTGTTGGGTGTTTGCGTGGTGCAAGCAAGTTCCGTGTGGGGAACTGGTTCCCTTTGGGATTTTGGCTGGGGGTTGGGCTAGGGAGATGGCACTGGCGAGCACCTTTGTTCTCCCCTGAGCTGAGCTCTGTTGTTCGGGGCTCAACAACTCTCCCTCCCAGTGTCCTCTAAACCTCCTGCTCTCAGAGCAGAGCTATTGACTTATAACATTCCAGATGTTAAGTCCCACTGGCTGTCAGAACTCACTCCATCCGGCCCCTCCATTTCTGCAAGTCAGACTCGTGGGCTCTGCCTTGCCGGCCCCTCCACCACCCCAGCTCCCTCCCGCTGGTCTGTGTAGCACGCACTGCCTCTCTGCCCTTCCTACCCTCTTCTGTGGGCCTCTTGTCTATGCTTGGCTCTGGAGAGTCCATTCTGCTAGTCTTCTGGCAGTTTTCTGGGTTATTTAGGCAGATGTGGGTGGAATCTAAGTGATCAGCAGGATGCGGTGAGCCCAGCATCCTGCTACACTGCCATCTTCCTCCAGTCCTAATTTTTTAATTCTTAAAATAATTATTTTATTTTTGAGCTAATTTTTAAAATAAGCTATGAGGGAGGATAAAAACCTCAGGATTCATAGATACTTATGAATTTTTTCTATCGCCTTTTTTTCTCTACCCCAAATTGTACCAAATAATACTCAGATATTTTCACACTGCTCTTAAAATTTCTTAATTCCAAGGGTGCCTCGTGGCTCAGATTGAGTGTCTGACTTCAGCTCAGGTCATGATCTTGTGGTTTGTGGGTTTGAACCCCATGTTGGGCTCTCTGCTGTCAGCACAGAGCCTGCTTCAGATCCTCTTCCCCCCCCCTCCTCCCCTACTCATTCCCTCTCTCTCTCTCAAAAATAAATAAAATATTAAAAAAAGATTTCTTATTTCCAGAGTTATAGCATATTTATACTTCTACTTTTGTCAGGGACTTTTTCGGAGAATTTTACTCATAATTGGTGACTGCTTCAAAGAGGAAAGATTTCTGACTCATTAACCTTACTCATTCCTTTTGAAAAGAAATGATGAGCAATATTGATATTCAGTCATACTCCTTTACTCAATTTGAAGTTAGTACCATATGAAGATCCTTCTCTTTTCCTTTAACAATAGCATCATTGATAAACAAAAACAAACAAAAACAAGACAAAACTGTGACTTGGACAAGGAGGGTTTTTTTTGGTTTTTTAAGCATTTTATAATTTGACTTAAATAAAAAAAACTACAGTGGCATTTCTTAATCAGTGTGAGGCCTCAGCTGATTTGGGCAGGAGTTTTCTTTCAGGAATATTTTGAACATGACCATTTGTTCAGATTGTTGCAGTGCGTGCTAATAGTTTGGAAAACGGACATGGATAGTCTATTTTAGTACAATGGACAATAGTCACAATAATGAATTTCCTGTCATCTCCAAGATAAATTAGGGGAAAAAGTCATTAATTACAAAATGAGCATAGGGAATTTTATGCCTCTTTAAGTGTTCTGCTTCCAGAACACTTTTGTGCTAGTGTCTTTGAGTTGTAAATTTATGGTTTTTCATGAAACTTTGGGAGTTTTTGGCTATTACTTCTTCACATGTTCTTTATGTCTCTTTTTCTTTCTTCTTTCCTTCTAAGACTCTGGATGGTTTCCCACAGGTCCCTGAAGCTCTTTTAATTTTTCTTCATTCTTTTTCTTTCTGTTCCTCAGACTGGATAATTGCAAGTGGTATTTCTTCATGTTTGCTGATATTTCTTCTGTCAGGTTATATATGCTGTTGAGAGGGGCGCCTGGGTGGCTCAGTCGTTGAGTGTCCGACTTCAGCTCAGGTCATGATCAGCTCGTGACTTCGAGCCCCGCGTTGGGCTCTGTGCTGACAGCTTAGAGCCTGGAGCCTGCTTCGGATTCTGTGTCTCCCTCTCACTCTGTCCCTAACCCACTCGCATTCTGTCTCTGTCTCTCTCAAAAATAAATAAACATTATATATATGTATGTATGTGTATATATATATATATACACATATATATGTATGTGTATATATATATATATATATATATATATATATATATATATATATACATACACACACACACACACATGCTATTGAGAACTTCTAATTAATTTTAAAAATTTCAGTTGTTGAACTTCAAGATTTCAATTTTTTTGAAGAGTTTTGTCTTTTTATTGATATTCTCTATTGGTGACACATCATTATCATACTTTCTTTTAGTTCTTTAGACATGGTTTCCTTTTGTTCTTTGAGCATGTTTAAGGTAGCTGATTTAAAGTCTTTTCCTAGTCTGGGTTGCCTGGGTGGTTCAGTCAGTGAAGCATCTAACTCTGGGTTTTGGCTCAGGTCATGAACTCACGGTTTGAGTTTGAGCCTCATGTGGGACTCTGTGTTGACAGTGCAGAGCCTGCTTGGGATTTTCACACTCTTTCTCTCTCTCTCTGTCTCTCTGTCTCTCTCTCTCTCACTCTGTGTCTCTTTTCCCCACTCCCCTGCTTGTGTTCTCCCTACTCCCCTCCCAAATAAATTAAAAAAATAAACAAACATTAAAAAAAAATTTTAAGTATTTTCCTAGTCCTCAGAGATGGTTTCTATGGATTGTTTTCTTTCATGTGTATGGGCCATCTTCATGTTTCTTTGCATGTCTAGTAATTTTGTTGAAAATTGAGCAATGTGTTAGTATGCAAATCAGACTCTCCCAATCCCCCAGGTTTGTTTGTATTGTTACTTATTTTAAGTTTTCTTGTTCAGTGACTTTCCTGAGATAAATCTGTAGTCTTTATTCATTGTTCCCTCTGGAGACTCATTTCCTACTTTTTTGAAAATTGTGGTAAGATACATAGCATAACATAAAATTTACCATCTTAGCCATTTTAAAGTTTACAGTTCAGTAGTGTTAAATATACTTACATTTTTGTGCAATTGGTTTCTTACTTTTTGCAGTTTCTGGAGGCTTCCTGCATGCCTTAGCTCATGACGTTCTTCTCCACCTTTAAAGCCAGCAATGTAATATTTTAAATTCTTCCTCTGACTCTGACTTTTTGCTTCCCTCTTCCACATTTTAAGAACTGCTGTGATTACATTGGGCCTATGTGGATAATCCGGGATAATTTTATCTTAAAGTCATTTTATTAGCAACATTTATTCCACCTGCAACTTTAACTCCCATTTGCCATGTAGTATGTCATACTCATTTCTAGGGAGATATGTGGGGGGAATATTAATTTGTCTACCACACCCCTGTATCCCCCAATTACCTGGGATATTTCACTAGCCATTGCATTCCTTTCCACTCATATCCCATCCCAATTTACCATTATAAAAGTGTGAACAAATATAGCACTACATCATACCAGGAGATATCAATATTCCAGCTATCATTATTGATGGGGTCTTCACTGCTAGTCACCAGAAAGATGATCCAGTGCCAAAACCCCATTTTAAAATCTGTCTAAGGACCACTTGGTACCAACTGATTTTAGGTCAGTTTGCCTAGGTAAAGACTCTGAACTGGAGATTTGCATTTTGGAGTAACATCTGTAAGGCACTGGGAGAAACAGGGCTGAATGGTACAATAAGGTAAACTATGATGCAGTTGGAACTTAGACTCACAGTCAATCCCATAAGGAGCACTTGAACTGGGAATGCCCTTTACAATTGCCCTAAATTGAGGCAAGGTGCCTAGGTCAAACATTGAATGCAGATCCTCCCAGGGCTGTTGGATAACTGTAGCTGAGACATTTCTCTTCAGATAAAGGCAATGTCCAGAAAGGAACATATCTCTGGGCCCCAGCAACCCATACTCCCAGCAGCTTCAAGAATGACTAAGTACCTCAATCCAGAAAGAAGCATCTGGATGGCTCATCACCCTGTCTACATCATAGACTTCATTGTGTGAGCTCTGGGCTGATTGGCCAAAAGGAGGCAGAGAAAAGGAGAAGTATTAGATTTCAAGGGGCAGAAGAACATGAATTAATATATGTCCAAAATAATCTTTCTTTTCAAAGTAATCCTGGCAAGGAAGCATTGGATCAGCTTCTCCTGGGGCAGTTACAGACAAAACGTGGCCCAGTGATTCTCCTGGTGCTATTTCTTGCTGCCAAACCTCAGAGAAGGGTAAAGTGGGCCAAGTAGTGTCTCTAGAACCTTTCTCATGGATCCCAAGAAAGAGGCAGTTGGAAGAAAGCTAGGGGCCTTTGCTTGAGGCCTGCAGAGGTGAGCTGAAGGGCCAAGGTACCAGTATAAGAAAGGGAAAGCAACAGGATTTTACGAGCTAGGGACCAGATAGTACTGTAACCCATGGATATTATGTGAATCCTGATGTTTATGGGAACAGAATGATGGTCAGTCCAGATAAGTGTACCTTTAAAATAATGAATTAGCTGGCTGAGAAGTGTAAAATGAGCACTGGCTTAAGTATTGTCCACTTGGACTCTGGCAATGACTCCTTTAAAGTTAAGACTCCAGTAAAGATCACTGGCCTCAGTGTCTTCCTCTGGCAGTCTCAAGACCCCTTCCATGTATATGAATGCAGTGGTCAGTCTTTCTGACAGACGGAGTATGTTGGGTCAGAAGCAAAGTTGAAAACCATACTGCACACCTGAGAGCTCTCAACTATGAGGCAGGGAAGGCATGTGGCTCTTTTATTTGTTGCTGTGTGCCAGGATTGGAGATTGTTTTACTGCATAGTAAGTGATAATGAATCCTTTTGGAGCAAAGGATGAGCACCTCTGCCAGGTTGAGAGCTTTAAGAGATAGGGGAGTTAAAGGTACCTGGGTGGCTCAGTCAGTTAAACATCTGACTTTGGCTGAATTCATGATCTCAATTTGTGAGTTCAAGCCCTGCATCGGGCTCTGTGATGACAGCTCAGAGCCAGGAGCCTGCTTTGGATTCTGTGTCCCCCCCCTCTCTCTCTGCCCCTCCCTGCTTATGCTCTCTCTCTGTCTCTTTCTCTCTCTCAAAAATAAATAAACTTAAAAAAAAAAAAAAGAGGTGAATTAGGGCTGGGGGAAGGACCTACAGGGACAGTATTAACAGAAACCAAACTGTTCTAGGAAACACTTCTCCCTTCTTGGGAGAGAAAGGCCTCAGAGTCAATAATCAGAAAGTACTTACCCAACTTGATCTTCATTGAGGGCTGGCCATTTGTGGACACCGCCTCCTGTGTGGATCAAGTGGCATATAAAGTCTGAGAGCCTCAGGTGAGAAGGGTCAACCATTGTGCTTTGTTTTCTCAGATGAGTGATGCAGAAGCTGGTGGTGCCACTGTCTTACCAGACATGGGTGGTGTGGTTTTGCCCAAGAAGGTAAGTTTTATTCTTTGTAGGTCACTGGTTGCTTCGGGGCTCTGCCCTTGTCCATTCCCTGACCCATTCCTTGGCTTACTTGACTGTGACTGTGATGTCCTCAGGAATGTCCAGCCTAGACTCCAACCTTGTGGTCCCTACTTGGGGTGAATGAGCAGGAGCTCCTTCAAGGACAGGTTTGTTTCCAGATTATTCATCACAATAGTAAGGGTAGATGCTACTTGGGAAGTGTTCCTGAACTTGCAGAGCTCTGTCCCCTTGTACAGAAGCAAGTAAGAATGTTTTCTTTCAGGTTAGAGTTTCAGGAGCACTCCATGGTTAGGTCCCAGAGACTTCGTGGAGCTGAGATGGTGAATATATGGAGCTAAAGACTTTCCCTGAATAAAAACAAATCCCATGCTCATCACACATGGCATCTTCTTTGGAATTCAGAAATTGTGTCTTTCAGGGACCCTCTGTGATTTGTTCCCTCAAAACCAGCTCTAGGATGTGTTTTAATAGGCCATTTCTTTCCAGGAGACAGCCTTGTTTGGATATAACCTTCTGAGGAGTGGGAAAGGTGACCACCTAATGAGATTCTGCCTGCCATGTGCTTTTGGGCTGTAAGTGGGGTGAGTAGTCTAAAATGTGAGGTTAGGCATGGCAGTCTCAGACTGGGTGGTTGGTCCTAGATTCTGAGCTGGGATTAAACTGTTGCCAAGTTCTGATAAAGCCAAGACATTTACTTGTGTAGAATTTTCTACACTAACCATTTTAGAAACCTCTTTCATCCATCAGCCCTTTACCCACTCAGTTGGTTGAGAGTACCAAGACAGCTGATTGAGTGCCACTTGAGTACTCTGAGAATACTGTGGGAGTCCGGTGAAGACATTTTGAATAGGACTGTCAAGAAGAGTGGATCCTTGCAGTCTGGCAAGGGGTAAGGGAGCAGTGGATGGGGGAGAACTAGAATCAGAGAGAAAGAGGTGTCCCAGGCAAGCTAGGCCTCCATGGAACAAGGACCACGCTAAAATTGGCATCATAGATGTGGGAACCAGCTGCTTTTATCACTGGATAAGGGAAGACACAGGGGCCAGAAGATGAGACTTGAGTCTGAGACCAAACTGCAGAGGGTAAAGCTTGAACTTTGTTCTGGAAGCAGCTGTGGTGGGCCATGAAGAGGCTTGAACCAAGATGTGACAAGAAGTGATTGCAAAGAGACAAGTTGATACCCTCCTAGAGAGTTTTAGGGATAATAATGATAGGTTCACAGAAATTCAGCAAAAGGGAATTGCTGACTTCAGGGGGGGAAAGTTATATAAGAAATGTCAGTATACTCTACTAGATGGCTCAGGTGTGAGCACATTTATGTGACATAATAATGTAAGCATTGAATATCATTTTAATTAAAACTTGTAATTTAACTATTGGGGAATGAGAAAGGGAAATATATTTTTGGCGTGGTGTTAAAAATTCCAAATCTCCATCTTCCATGGTAGACCATAAATATATTAGATCTAAAATTGAAAGTCAAGAAATAGCATTATTGGTACTGTGTTTAGAAAAATGAGGATAAATATCAAAAGAAGCAAGTTAAAAGGTTGAATGTGCTCTGTAGGTGGGATTGGTGGTGGAAGGGAAGGTGAGATATTCCTTTGTACTACTGCTTGATTTTTTTCAACTAACTACAAGTATTAGGTAATTTTTTCATATATTTATTTTTGATGGGGGGAGGGGCAGAGAGAGAGAGGGAGAGAAAGAATCCTAAGCAGTCTCCGTGCTGTCAGCACAGAGCATGAGGTAGGGCTCGATTTCACGAACCATGAGATCATGACTTGAGCTGAAGTCAAGAGTCAACTGACTGAGCCATGTATTACTTTAAAAAATAAAATACTAAATTATAGTCTGAAAGTACTATGACTTCATTAGTGTAGTAAAATCAGTTTATTTTTCATTCATTATGAAAGAGTCTATGTTGAGGAGTGATATTGTAGTTTACATGCAACTGGAGCACAGCTCTAGGTGACAGGCAGTGCTAGCACCGGCCCTGTTACTCTGCTACCCACAGCACACAGATCAGAACTGCTGGCCCCCAGGTCCTGAGGTTGATGTCCAAGCCCCCATAGTCAGGCCTCCTGTCATAAGGATGACAGGCCTCCTCATCCTTATCTTCTATGTCTTGTTTCCCACTTGTCACATCCCACTAGTATCAAGATGCTTGGAGTCCTTGATACACACCAGGGTGGTTTGTTCCTTGATGTCTTTTTTATCCCGTTCCTACCTTCTGGAACCCCTTGATATAGGAACCATCTGATATATCCATCTTTTTTCCTCAAGAACTGCTGTTCAGCTTCATGTCCCAGCCCCAGGGTCTTCTTTTCTTCTCTTACCTGGTGAGATGCTCCTGACTCTGCTCCCATGGCAACCTCTACACACCTGTCTTGTGTCACTGGCAGAATTAGGTACAATTATCTTTTTATTCGTCTTCCTCACTGGCTCATGAGCAGCTTGGGATGTGAGACTTGACTTTCTCAAGTCTAATTCCAGGGCCCGGAACAGAACCTGGGCTGAAGGGATTATCAATTTTGGCTACTGAATGACAAGACTGTAATACACTTTATCCCTGTTCACCATTTCTATCAAGTGGTTTCCATGAGCGAGGGCAAGAGTTCTTGAGGCCATGTGGATCAACAGAAATTGACTGACATCCTTTTTTGTCCTTTCCCTCTTGGCCTTAAGCCCATTATTTTTTTACCCTTTTGTGTTCAGCCCCATTAAGGTGAGAATTTAAAAGAGTGGAGGTCTGGAGCAGAGGGAAGGCAGACTAGAGCAAGTCCCAGGTGAGCTGAATCCATACTTATCTGGCAATCTTTCTGGTTAGTCTATGATAACTCTGTACCCAGAGGACAGGGTCAGAGTGGCTGTAGAGTCAAGCTTTCTAGTGCCTTGTAGTGGTTTTGTAACATATTTTAGTAAATCCAACTTCCAATACTTCATTTACACATTTATTTATTTGGCATTTCCATTGTTTGAAGGTTTAACCAAAAAATAACATGCCACCTTGTGAGAAGCCTGAAGAGCCTTATTTTGGGTGTGATTCTAAGAGTAAAGAAATTTTATCAAGTTCAACATCTTTTATTCTTTATGAAGGCCAAACTGAGGAGTTTGAGTAGTGAATGTCTTAATGGTTAAGAGCCCTGGCCTTGGGTTCTTGACCTAGGTCCAGTATTCTTTCTCTTTGTTTTCCAAGCTTCAGTATCCCTGCTGCAAAGTTAAAGAGATGTTTTCTCCTTGCCTCAGAGAGGATTATGAGAACTGCAATGTTATAACAGTTTACAAAGCTGCTTATTTTCAAATTGTGAAGTGTATACATGGGGGCATGCATAAATCATAGAAACTTAAAGAATAGTAAGGTGTAACCACCACCCAAGTTAAGAAAGAGGGCAATAAAGTCAGTACCTTAAAAGCCCCTTCTGAGAGACTTCTTTGTCTGCAAAGGTGGAGCAGAAGTAGTTTTCCTTATTTCTCTCACTAAGTATAGCTAAAAACCCTGGACATTATATTTAAAACAAACATAAGAACATTCTGAAAGGTAGAGAGAAGAAGGCAGACGAGCTAAGAACACAAGGAATGATATTGCAGTGAGTTCTCTGGTTTTTGTTTTTGTTTTTGTTTTTGTTTTGTTTTGTTTTGTTTTGTTTTGTTTTGTTTTGTTTTGCTTCATACAGCTCAGACTTGGTACTGGAGAAGCCAGCAACCTGGGAAGGCCAACAGATACAAACAGAAAAAAAAACAAAGAAAACCCTGTGTCCTCTAGCCAGAGGACTGAAAAGAGGCAGCCTAGCAAAATAGAACACTTTTCAGCAGTCACCCGCAAACTAATTAATACATTTACCTCTAGCTTTAGGCTGCATGGCTTTAGCTGAATCTTGCAAGTGTTAATATATTACAGTGTTGTTATTACTCAGTCCAACATATTTTTTTCCTTTCTTTCTTTTTTAGAGAGAGAGAGAGAGAGAGGAGCAGGCAGTCAGGGTGAGGGTCCTAGAGAGGGAGAGAGAGAATCTCATGCAGGCCCCATGCTCAGTGTTGAGCCCGATGCACGGCTTGATCCCATGACCATGACCATGACTGCCATGACCATGATCATGATACTTGAGCTGAAATCAAGATTCAGATGCTCAACTGACTGAGCACCCAGGTGCCCTTTTTTAATTTTCTATGTGTTCTGTTCTATAACCTATAGATTATTTAGAAGCTTATTTCCTAGTTTCCAGATTGTTGAGACTTTTAATCTTTTGTTATTAATTCCTAATTTAATTATATTTTGACCAGAAAATATAATGTCTGTTTTCAATCCTTTAAAATTTCTTAAAATTTGCTTAGTGATCCAGCAGTGGTTAAGTTTTGAAAATATTCAAAGTGAACTTAGGAAAAATGTATATGGTATAGATCTGGGAGTAATGTTCTATGGACATTAATTAGGTTATATTTATAAATCATAATGTTCAAATATTCTGTATCCTTACTGAATTTTTTACCTGCTTTCTCGGTAAATTACTGAGAAGGATTTGTTAAGTTCCCAGTATGTTTGCAGCTTTCTCTAATTATCCTTATATTTTGGTTAATTTTTGCTTTGTATATGTTTGAGGTTATGGTAGTAGGTACATACAAATTTAGAATTGTTAAATCTACCACATGAATTTAACTTCTATCATTATGACACACTTACCATTTTTATCTTTAGCAGTAATTTTTGCCTCCCAGTTTACCTTGTTGGATACTTGCATGGTTTCATCAGATTTCTTGGGCTAGTGTTTGCATAGTAGGTCATTTTACATTCTTTTTTTTTTTGTAATTTTTTTAACGTTTATTCTTTTTTGAGAGACAGAGACAGAGCGTGAGTGGGGGAGGGGCAGAGAGCGAGAGATGCAGAATCTGAAGCAGGCTCCAGGCTCTGAACTGACAGCATGGAGCCCAATGCGAAGCTTGAACTTCCAAACCATGAGATAATGACCTGAACCCAAGTTGGACGCTTAACCGACTGAGCCACCCAGGCGCCCTGGTCATTTTACATTCTTTTACTTTAAACTCTCCTTACCTCTTCTGTATGTCTCTTATTTACATTATATAGTTGGATGTTTCAATGCAGTCCTACATTGTTTAGTATTTAGTATACTTTCAATTAATTTAATTATTCACATATTTGGCTTTTAATCTACTCTTTTCCTAAGTGGCTTTCATTTTTTTCCACTTGTTCATGTCTCTGTCTCTCTTTTTTTTTTATCTTTGCTTTATTTTAACTTTCATTTTATTATTCCATTTTCTCATTCTGCTATCTTGGAGGTTACTAAACTCTTAGCTGGTCTTTAAGTAGCTACCCTAGAAAGTATGACGTACATTTTTTGTTTACCATTTTCTTATATTATTTGGTAGTTTTACTTCTTCCTAGATTGTGCAAGGACCATAGAATACTTTCAGTTTATATATTTCTCTCTCAATGTATATGCCATTGTTATTTTATATTTTTTGCTTTTATCTTTAGGTAATTTTAGATTTATAGAAGGTTACAAAAATGGTACAAAGCATTTTCATGTATAGCTTCCTCTTATGTTAACATCTTACATGACTATTAGATGTTTATTAAAGCAAAGACATTGCCTTGGGTGCCATACTATTGACCAAAGTAATGAATTTATTCAGATGTTTTTCACTGTTGTCCTGTTTCTGTTCCAAGATCCAGTCTAGGGTACCACATTTCATTTTTTTGTTGTGTTCCTTTAGCTTCTTTCAGTCAGTGATAGTTCCTCAGTCCTCCTTGTCTTTCATGACCATAACGATTTTCCATAATCCTGGTTACTTATTTTGTAAAGTGTCTTTTATTTTTCATTTTGCATTTGTTTGATGTTTTCTCATGATGAGATTGGGCTTATACATTATTGGGAACAATGTCACAGAGGTGTTGTTCTCTTCTTGGTGTTACCTATCAAGGAGTACCTGATGTCATACCTGACATCACTATGGGTGACTGGGGGCTTGCTTAAGATGGTGTTTGTTAGGATTCTCCACTGCAGAGTTACTATTTTTCTCCTTGTAATTACTAAATATTTGGTGGTGGTGGGGATACTTTCAGACTTTGCAAATACCCTGTTCTTGTTTAAACAGTAACCTGCTAATTTTACCATCCATTGATAATTCTTCACTACAGGAATTATAACTGTAGTGTTCTGGTGGTGATTTTCTATTTCCCTCATTTCTTCTATATTTATTTTATTTCATTTCATTTCATTTCATTTCATTTCATTTCATTTCATTTCATTTCATTTCATGAAAGAGAGAGAGAGTGGGGAAGGGGAAGAGAGAGAGGGAGAGAGAGAATCCCAAGCAGGCTCCATGCTATAAGTGCAGAGCCTGACACAGGCCTGGATCTCACAAACTGTGAGACCATGACCTGAGCCAAAATCAAGAGTCAGATGCCTAACTGACTAAGACACCCAGGCACCCCTATTCTTCTACCTATATTAATTGGAATTTTTCCATTAGGACCTTTTGTCACTTTTTCCTCATTTCTTTGCTTATTTAATCATTTCTGTATATCACCATGCAGTCATAGTTATTTATTTTATTCTCTATGCTATTCTCTAGTATTTTTGTTATACATTTTGTTGCCCAGGTTTTTCCAACTTTGTCCATTTTGAGCTTTTTTAGATGGTCTCCTGTGTTCTTTCATTGTGCCTCCATTTTTTTTTTAAAGCACTTTGTTACTTTCTCGGACCAAAAGATGCCTACAGGCTCATCTTATGTTTCAGTTTATATATTTCTTTCTCAATGTATATTCCATTGTTATCTTACATTTTTTACTTTTATTTTTAGGTAATTTTAGGTTTATAGAAGAGTATTGTCATTTTACTTTTTATTTAAGTCATTATAGCTGTGTAGTGGTATCTTATCATCTCCATTTCCTTAATAATTAATGATAGTCATTATTTTTTCATGTGCTTATTTGCCTTCTGTAGGTTTTCTTTGTTGAAATATCAATTTAGCTCTTCAGTCTATTTAACATATTAAGTTGTGTATTTTTTTAGTGAGTTTTTAGAATTCTTTAAATCTGCTGGGTACAGGATTTTTAAATCATATATATTTTACAAGTAACTTCTCCCAGTATTTACCTTGTTTAATTTATTATTTTTATGGATCATGATTTTTGTGTTATATCTTTGCCTAATTAAGAAATCTTTGCCAAATCAAAGGTCACAAAGATTTTCTCTTCTGTTTCCATCCAGAAATTTTATGGTTTTAGATTTTACATTTATGTCTTTGATCCATTTTGAGTCAGTTTCATGTATCATGTGAGGTAAGGATTGAGGCTTATTTATTTATTTACTTTCTTGTGGATAACCAATTGTTCCAGCGCCATTTGTTGAAAACAGTTTCTTTCTCTGTTAAATTGCCTTTGAAACATTGTTGAAATAAAGTGACCCATAGATACATAGGTCTATTTCTGGTCTCTGTTCCTTTCTATTAATCTATGTGGTTATACTTTCACTAATACCACAATGTCATAATTACTGTAGCTTTACAGTAAGTCTTTGGAGTTCTATAATGCATTCAGTGACATTCAGTACATTCATAATGTTGTGCAGCCATCACCACTTTCCACTTTATCATCCACTTTATTTTCATCAACCCAAAAGGAAACCCTGTACTCATTAAACAGTCACTCCTCATTTCCCCTTCCTCTAGCTCCTGGAAGCCACTAATTTCCCTTCTGTCTCTGTGGATTTGCCTATTCTGGAAATTTCATATAATTGGCATCATACAGTGTGCAGTCTTTTGTGTCTGCCTTCTTCCACTTAGGAGAATGTTTCCAGATTATCCATATTGTAGGATGTATCACTACTTCATTTCTTTTTATGGCTGAATAATAATTCATTGCATGATTAAATAGGTTGAACAGTATCCCCCAAAAGATACATCACATCTTAACCCCCAGAACTTGTGAGTGTGACGTTATTTGAAAAAAAGAGTCATTACAGATATAATTAAGCTAAGGGTCTCAAGATGGCGCATCTTGTATTATCCATTGGGTTTTAAATCCAATGACAGGTGTCCTTATTAGAGACAGAAGAAGATAAGACAGAAAAAGGAAAAGGCTCTGTAAAAACAGACACAGAAATGGGAACGATATTGTCCAGGAAGCCACGGCAGGCCTGGAGCCACCAGGCTGGAAGAGGCAAGGAAGGATTCTCCCATGGTGACTTTGGCGAGAGTGTAGCCTGCTGATGTCTTAATTTTAGACTTCTGGTTGCAGCATTGTGAGAGAATAAACTTCTTTTGTTTAAGCTAACCAGTTTGTGGTAATTTGTTATGGCAGCCCTAGGAAACAAATACATATAGATATGCCAAATTTTTTTTTCCATTTATGAGTTGATGGACATCTGGATTGTTCATTTTTTTGGCTATTGTAAATAGGGCTGTTATGAACATTCATGTAGAAATTTTTGTTTAAACACCTGTTTTCAATTATTTGATTATATACCCAGGAGTGGGATTTGGTTTCCAAGTCATGTAGTAATTCTATGTTTGAGTTACTGAGGAACACCAAGTATTTTTCACAGTAGCTGCCCATTTTGCATTCTCATTCCTCCACTTTTTCACTGATGTTTGTTATTTTCTTTTTTCATCAAAATTATAGCCTTCCTAGTGACTGCGAAGAAGGGATATTTCATTGTGGTTTTGATTTGTGTTTCAATAATGAATAATGATGTTGAGCATCTTGTCATGTCCTTATTGGCCATTTGTACATCTTCTTTAGAGAAATGTGTGTTCAGGTCCTTTGCCTAATTTTAAATTGGGTTGTTTATTTTTTTGTTATTTTGGGGTTTTGTTTTTTGTTGTTATTGACTTATAAGAATTCTAGACTCTATTTGCTTTGTTTTTTCACGTTCTGTGGGTTTTCTTTCTTGATGGTGTCCTTTGAAGTACAAAAGTTTTTAAATTCAAATTTTAATTCATCTGCCTTTTTCTTTGGTTGTTAGTGCTTTAGGTATCATGTCTCAGGAGCCATTGCCAAATCCAAAGTCATGAAGACCTACACTAGTGTTTTCTTCTAAGAGTTTTATGCATATAGCTCTTATATTTAGGTCTTTGATCCATCTTGAATTAAGTTTTGTAAGTAAGGTAAAGGTTCATTTTTATTTGTTTGCATGTGAGTATCTAGTCATCTCAGTACCCTTTTGATGAGATTATCCTTTCTTCACTGAATAGTCTTGGCATTCTTGTAAGAAATCAATTGACCATAGATGTGTAGATTCATTTCTGTGCTCTCAGTTCTATTTCATTGATGTATATATTTATTGCTATGCCAGTACTACACTGCTGTAATAACTGTAGCTTTAAAGTAAGTTTTAAAATTGATTATCAATTTGGCTGAGATTGCATTCATTCTGTTGCTATCTTGGGGGAGTATGCCATCTGAACAGTATTGTCTTCTGGTCCATGAACATGAGATACCTTTCACCTTATTTAAGTCTCTAATTTATTTTTTTAAATTAATTTATTTTGTTTTAGTAATCTCTGTACCCAGCATGGGGCCTGAATTAATGACATCAAGATCAAGAATTGCATGCTCTTCTTACTGGACCAGCCAGGTACCTCAAGTCTTTAATTTCTTTTAGCAGTGTTTAGTAGCTTTTAGTGTACAAGTCTTGGAACTCATTGATTAAATTTATTTCTCAGTATTTTATTCTTTGATACTACTTTAAATGAAATTGTTTTCTTAATTTCCTTTTCAGATTTTCATTGCAAATGTGTAGAAATACAACTAATTTTTGTATGTGCTTGGATTTTAATTTGGATTATATTGAATCTATAAATCAGTTGAGAGAGAATTAACATCTTAACCATCTTGAGCCTTAAAATCCATGAACACTGTCTCCATTATTTAAGTCTTATTTGATTTTTGTTATCAGATTTTTGTGTGTTGTTTTAGTTTTTAGCATACAGAAAGAACCTTCACATATTTTGTTACATTTATGCCTAAATACTTCATGTTTTTGTGCTGTTAATAAGTGGTACTGTTTTATTTTTATTTTTTTATTAAAAATTTGTATTTAACTTTAATTTTTTATTTTTTTAAAATTTACATCCAAATTAGTTAGCATATAGTGCAACAATGATTTCAGGAGTAGATTCCTTAGTGCCCCTTACCCATCTAGCCCATCCCCCCTCCCACAACCCCTCTAGTAACCCTCAGTTTGTTCTCCATATTTATGAGTCTCTTCTGTTTTGGCCCCTTCTGTGTTTTTATATTATTTTTGTTTCCTTTCCCTTATGTTCATCTATTTTGTCTCTTAAAGTCCTCATATGAGTGAAGTCATATGATTTTTGTCTTTCTCTGATTAATTTCACTTAGTGTAATACCCTCCAGTTCTATCCACATAGTTGCAATGGCAAGATTTCACGCTTTTTGATTGCTGAGTAATACTGCATTGTATATGTATATATATATATATATATACCACATCTTCTTTATGCATTCATCCATTGATGGACATTTGGGCTCTTTCCATACTTTGGCTATTGTTGATAGCACTGTTATAAACATGGGGGTGCCTGTGTCCCTTCGAAACAGCACACCTGTATCCCATGGATAAATGCCTAGTAGTGCAATTGCTGGGTCGTAGGGTAGTTCTATTTTTAGTTTTTTTAAGAACCTCCATACTGTTTTCCAGAGTGGCTGCACCAGCTTTCATTGCCACCAACAATGCAAAAGAGATCCTCTTTCTCCGTATCCTCGCCAACATCTGTTGTTGCCTGAGTTGTTAATATTAGCCATTCTGACAGGTGTGAGGTGGTATCTCATTGTGGTTTTGATTTGTATTTCCCTGATGAGTGATGTTGAGCTTGTTTTCATGTGTCGGTTGGCCATCTGGATGTCTTCTTTGGAGAAGTATCCATTCATATCTTTTGCCCATTTCTTCACCGGATTATTTGTATTTTGGGTGTTGAGTTTGATAAGTTCTTTATAGATTTTGGATACTAACTCTATCTGATATGTCATTTGCAAATATCTTCTCCCATTCTGTTGGTTGCCTTTTAGTTTTGATGATTGTTTCCTTTGCTGTGTGGAAGCTTTTTATTTTGATGAGGACCCAGTATTTCATTTTTGCTTTTGTTTCCCTTGCCTCTGGAGACGTGTTAAGAAGTTGCTGCGGCCAAGATCAAAGAGGTTTTTGCCTACTTTCTCCTCAGGGATTTTGATGGCTTCCTCTCTTACATTTAGGTCTTTCATCCGTTTTGAGTTCATTTTTGTGTGTGGTGTAAGAAAGTGGTCCAGGTTCCTTCTTCTGCATGCCGCTGTCCAGTTTTCCCAGCACCACTTGCTGAAGAGACTGTCTTTATTCCATCAGATATTCTTTCCTGCTTTGTCAAAGATTAGTTGGCCATACGTTTGTGGGTCCATTTCTGGGTTCTCTATTCTGTTCCATTGATCTGAGTGTCTTTTCTTGTGCTAGTACCATACTATCTTGATGGTTACAGCTTTGTAGTATAGCTTGAAGTCTGGGATTGTGATGCCTCCTGCTTTGGTTTTCTTTTTCAAGATCGCTTTGGCTATTTGGGGTCTTTTCTGGTTCCATACAAATTTTAGGATTATTTGTTATAGTTCTGTGAAGAATGCTGGTGTTATTTTGATAGGGATTGCATTGAATATGTAGATTGCTTTGGGTAGTGTCAACATTTTAACCATATTTGTTCTTCCTATCCAGGAGCATGGAATCTTTTTCTATTTTTTTGTGTCTTCTTCAATTTTTCATAAGCTTTCTATAGTTTTCAGCATATACATTTTTCACCTCTTTGGTTACATTTATTCCTAGGTATTTTATGGTTTTTGGTGTAACTGTAAATGGGATTGATTCCTTGATTTCTCTTTCTGTTGCTTCATTGTTGGTGTATAGGAATGCAACCGATTTCTGTGCATCGATTTTATATCCTGCAACTTTGCTGAATTCATGAATCAATTCTAGCAGTTTTTTCGTGGAATCTTTTGGGTTTTCCATATAGAGTACCATGTCATCTGCGAAGAGTGAAAGTTTGACCTCCTCTTGGCTGATTTGGATGCCTTTTGTTTCTTTGTGTTGTCTGATTGAAGAAGCTACTAAGATTTCCAATACTGTGTTGAATAACAGTGGCAAGAATGGACATCCCTGTCTTGTTCTTGACCTTAGGGTGAAAGCTATCAGTTTTCCCCCATTGAGGATGATATTAGCGTTGGGTCATTCATATATGGCTTTTATGATCTCGAGGTATGCTCCTTCTATCCCTACTTTCTTGAGGGTTTTTATCAAGAAAGGATGCAGTATTTTGTCAAATACTTTCTCTGCATCTATTGAAAGGATCATATGGTTCTTGTCCTTTCTTTTATTGATGTGATGAATCATGTTAATTATTTTGCAGATATTGAACCAGCCCTGCATCCCAGGTATAAATCCCACTTGGTCATGGTGAATAATTTTTTTAATGTATTGTTGGAACCATTTGGCTAATATCTTGTTGAGGATTTTTGCATCCATGTTCATGAGGGAAATTGGTCTATCATTCTCCTTTTAAGTGGGGTCTCTGTCTGCTTTTGGAATCAAGGTAATGCTGGCTTCATAGAAAGGGTTTGGAAGTTTTCTTTCCATTTCTGTTTTTTGGAACAGCTTCAAGAGAATAGGTGTTAGCTCTTCCTTAAATGTTTGGTAGAATTCCCCTGGAAAGCCATCTGGCCCTGGACTCTTGTGTTGTGGCAGATTTTTGATTACTAATTCTATTTCCTTACTGGTTATGGGTCTGTTCAAATTTTCTATTTCTTCCTGTTTCAGTTTTGGTAGTGTAGATGTTTCTAGGAATTTGTCCGTTTCTTCCAGATTGCCCATTTTATTGGCATATAATTGCTCATAATATTCTCTTATTATTGTTTTTATTTCTGCTGTGTTGGTTGTGATCTCTCTTCTTTCATTCTTGATTTTATTTATTTGGGTCCTTTCCTTTTTCTTTTTAATCAAACTGGCTAGTGGTTTGTCAATTTTGTTAATTCTTTCAAAGAACCAGCTTCTGGTTTCATTGATCTGTTCTACTGGTTTTTTTGTTTTTTGTTTTTTTCGGTTTCGATAGCATTAATTTCTACTCTAATCTTTGTTATTTCCTGTCTTCTGCTGGTTTGGGGTTTTATTTGCTGTTCTTTTTCCAGCTCCTTAAGGTATAAGGCTATAGGTTGTGTATCTGAGATCTTTCTTCCTTCCTTAGGAAGGCCTGGATTGCTATATACTTTCCTCTTCTGACCACCTTTGCTGTGTTCCAGAGGTTTTGGGTTGTGGTGTTATCATTTTCATTGACTTCCATATACTTTCATATACTTCCATATACTTCCATATAATTTCCTGTTTAATTGCTTGGTTACCCCATTCATTCTTTAGTAGGATGTTCTTCAGTCTCCAAGTATTTGTTACCCTTCCAATTTTTTTCCTGTGGTTGATTTCAAGTTTCATGGTGTTGTGGTCTACAAATATGCGCGGTATGATCTTGATCTTTTTGTACTTACTTAGGGCTGATTTGTGTTCCAGTATATGGTCTATTCTGGAGAATGTTCTATGTGCACTGGAGAGGAATGTATATTCTACTGCTTTAGGATGAAATGTTCTGAATATATCTGTTAAGTCCATCTGGTCCAGTGTGTCATTCAAAGCCATTGTTTCCTTGTTGATTTGTGTGAGTGGGGTTTTGAAGTCTCCTACTATTATGGTATTACTATCAGTGAGTTTCTTGATGTTTGTGATTAATTGATGTATATATTTGGGTGCTACCACATTTGGCGCATAAATGTTTACAATTGTTCGGTCTCCTTGGTGGATAGACCCCTTGATTATGATATAATGCCCTTCTGCATCTCTTGATACAGTCTTTATTTTAAAGTCTAGATTGTCTGAAAAAAGTATGGCTACTCTGGCTTTCTTTTGTTGACCATTAGCATGATATATGGTTCTCTGTCCCCTTATTTTCAATCTGAAGGTGTCTTTAGGTCTAAATTGGGTCTGTTGTAAACAGCATATAAATGGATCTTGTTTTCTTATCCATTCTGTTGCCCTATGTCTTTTGATTGGAGCATTGAGTCCATTGACACTTAGAGTGAGTACTGAAAGATATGAATTTATTGTTATTATGATGCTTGTAGAGTTGGAGTTTCTGGTGGTGTTCTCTGGTCCTTTCTAATCTTTGTTGCGTTTGAGATATATATATATATATTTTTTTTTTTTTTTCATCTTTTCTCTCCTCAGAGAGTCCCCCTTAAAATTTCTTGCAGGGATGGTTTCATGGTCAAAAACTCCTTTAATTTTTGTTTGTCTGGGAAACTTTTTATCTCTCCTTGTATTTTGAATGACAGCCTTGCTGGATAAAAAACTCTTGGCTGCATATTTTTCTGATTCAGCACACTGAATATATCCTGCCACTCCTTTCTGGCCTGCCAAGTTTCTGTGAATAGGTCTGCTTCAAACCTGATCTGTCTTCCCTTGTAGGTTAGGGACTTTTTTTCCCTTGCTGCTTTCATGATTCTCTCCTTGCCTGAGTATTTTGTGAATTTGACTATGATATGCCCTGTTGATGGTCAGTTTTTGTTGAATCTAATGGGGGTCCTCTGTGCTTCCTGGATTTTGATGTCTATGTCTTTCCCCAGGTTAGGAAAGTTTTCTGCTATGATTTGCTCACATAACCCTTCTACCCCTATTTCTCTCTCTTCCCCTTCTGGGATCCCTATAATTCTGATGTATTCCTTTTTAATGAGTCACTGATTTCTCTGATTCTTAAATCATGCTCTTTTGCCTTAATCTACCTCTTTTTTTTCTGCTTCATTATTCTCTATAAGTTTGTTCTCTGTATCGCTGATTCTCTGTTCTGCCTCATCCATCCTTGCTGCCGCTGCATCCATCCGTGATTGCAGCTCAGTTATAGCATTTTTAATTTCATTCTGGCTATTTTTTACTTCTTTTATCTCTGCAGAAAGGGATTCTCATCTATTTTCAATTCCAGCTAGTATTCTTGTTATCGTGATTCTAAATTCTGGTTCAGACATCTTGCTTGTCCCTGTGTTGGTTAAATCCCTGGCTGTTGTGTCTTCGTGCTCTTTCTTTTGGGGTGAATTCCTGTTGAATTCTGTGGTTCAGGTTGTGCAGATTGTTGTCTTAATCCTCCAGTCAGTTTTCTAAGTGTGTAGGATGGTTTAGTGTTGGTCTGGCTGTATTTCATGGACACGAAACACACAGGAAACTTCCATGCTATTCCACCATCTTGGCTCCTCCCTCAGTGGTACTTTTTAAAAATTTACAGTTCCACTTGTTCATTGGTAATACATAGAAATACAGTTGATTTTTTTTATTTTCATTTTTTGTGCTGTGACATAGCTTAACTATTAGTTCATTTTAGTAACTTTGTTATAAATTCTTCAGAATTTTTCATGTAGACAAGCACATGTGCAAATAAAGACAATTTTATTTTTTTGTTTCCAATCTATAGGTCTTTTGTTTAATTTTCTTACCCTGTTGCACAGGCTAAGACCTACAGTATGATGGTGAATGGAAATGTTGAAGGCAAGTCTCTGTCTCATTTTCAGTCTTAGAGGGAAACATTTAGCTTTTTACCATTAAATATGATAGAAGTTAAAGGTTTTATGCAGATCACTTTTGTCAGATTATGAATATTCCTTTCTCTTCCTAGTTTGCTGTATTTATCTGAATGGAAGTTGAACTTTGTCAAATGCAGTTTCTTTAAGTTACTGATGTTATCAGTTGTGTGGGATTTTTCTTCTTTAGTCTGTTGATGTTATGAATTACATTAATTGTGTTTTAAATATTGAACTCACCTTGCATTCCTGGGATAAACTCCACTTAGTCATGATGTTATACCTTTGATATATTGATGGATTCGATTTGCTAATATTTTGTGATAGATTTTTGTATCCATGTTCATGGGGAATATTGATCCATAGTTGTTTTTTTGTTTGTTTGTTTGTTTGTTTGTTTGTTTTTTGCCTGTAATTTTTAAGTTTGATTTTGTTATCAGGATAATGCTGACCTCATAAAATTGGTTATAAAGTGTTTCCTTCTCTTCTGTTTTGCAGAAGAGTGTTTAGAATAGCTAGTATTTCTTCTTTAAATGTTTGGTACACTTCACAGTGAACTCATTTATGCCCAGAATTTTCTTTGTTGGAATACACTTTAATTAGTGTAGGATTATTTTGGTTAATTATTTCTTTTTCTCTCCCCCTACCTCTTTGGAAGCTTAAGTTCATTGGATGTAAACAAGACATTGCTGTATTTAAGGGTGTTCTGTGTTTCTTCATAGAAGTTTTCATCAATCTTCATTAAGTTTTTTTTATTTTATTTTTTTAATTTATATCCAAATTAGTTAGCATGTAGTGCAACAATCATCAAGTTTTTTAAGTAGCGAAGATTTTCTGATGTTGAAACTTTGGAGGAAAAGAAATTAAGATAGCAAGGCCCTGACGCTGATAATAAAAATCAAAGAAGACCTAAATAATGGAGACATTGTTCATGGATTTTAAGGCTCAATATGGTTAAGATGTTAATTCTCTCTCAGCTGATTTATAGATTCATTATAATCCAAATTAATTTCCAAGCACATGCAAAAATTAGTTGTATTTCTACACACCAGCAATGAAAATCTGAAAAGGAAATTAAGAAAACAATTTCATTTAAAGTAGTATCAAAAGAATAAAATACTGAGAAATAAATTTAATCAATGTGTTCCAAGACTTGTACATTAAAAACTACTGAACACTGCTAAAAGAATTTAAAGACTTGAGGTACCTGGCTGGCTCAGTCAGAAGAGCATGGTTCTGTGGCTTTGGTGACAGAGAAGACTTAAACTTCTGTCATCTCTAATCCAATACTTAGCACATGTCAGGGGTAAAAATGTCCTTGCCTTCGTGTTTCTTCTCTCTAGTATTAGCAGGTCCAACTCAGTCTACTGTGATTTTAAACAGCATTGATATCACCTGTATAAAACCTTCTGTGACATACTTTTTGAGGAACAGTAACAGGGGGAAATATTTGGGTGTAGGCTGAGGCACAGTGTTCCCCCTAAGTTAAGGACATTTTTTCATCCTAAAGCAGGTTTTAATTGCTTTTAAATAAAATTTTAAGTGATACTATATTATACAGAAACAGATGTTTAAAATCCTGTAATTTAGAACAATGAAAAGCGTCTTTATGAGAGTTAACTTATTTTTTACCTTACCACAGGAAAAAAGATTACCTTCCGTTTATAAATTTAGTCCTGTGCCCAGGCCATTTTTTAAGGGAAGAGAGTTTTTTTTTTTTTAATGTTTTATTTATTAAGAGAGAGAGGGACAGAGTATGATCAGGGGAGGGTCAGAGAGAAAGGGAGACACAGAATCTGAGGCAGGCTCTGGGCTCTGAACTGTCAGCACAGAGTCTGACGTGGGACTTGAACCCACGAACTGTGAGATCATGACCTGAGCCAAAGTTGGACGCTTAACCAGCTGAGCCACCCAGGTGCCCCTAAAGGAAGAGTTATTTAATATAATGCTCTTTTAGTCCCTCTTTTTAAAGTTGTGCTTAATGTCTAGGCCCCTTCCAAGAAAAGAGTGGTGAATTTTGTTTTGAGTGGTCTTCTATTTATTTCTTCTTAAAGGAGTTTTTGGTAGTTTGTGTCTTTCAAGGAATTTTTCCATTTCCTCCAAGTTGAATTAATTAATGTCATAGTGATCTGAGGTGAGAGCCCTCTTTCATCTTTAATATAGTAATTTGTGTCATCTTTTAAAACAACCATTATGACTAGAAATTTGTATTTTATTGATCTTTTCCAAGAATTAACTTTGGTTTCATTGGTTTTCTCTGTTGTTTCTGTTTCCAGTTTCGTTGATTTCTGCCCTTACCAATAATTTCCTTTCTTCTGCCTACTTTGCATTTAATTTTCTCTTCTTTTTGTATACTCTTAGGGTAGAAGGATAGGTTATTGACTGTAAATGTTTCTTCTATTCTAACATAAGCATTTAATAATAAATATTTCCATGTAATGTAAGCACTGTTTTGGCTGTATCATGCACAAATTTTAACAAAACTTTTTATATTGGGATAATTTTAGATTTATAAAGCAGTTGCAAAGGTGGGACAGAGAGTTCACATATATATTTCACCAGGATCCCATGATACTAACAACTTTACGCAACCATATTTTTCAAAACTAAGAAATTAATAGTGATATATTGCCATTACCTTAAGATTAAGACTTTATTAAGGTTTCACCAACTTTTCCACTAATGTCTTTTTTTCTGTTTCAGGACCCAACCCAGGATACCACAGTACATTTAGTCATTAGGTCTCCTTCGTTTATTCCTTTCTTATTTTCAGTGCTACTAATTTTATAGAGTACTGGTCAGATATCTTATAGAAGGGCCATCAACTTAGATTTGTCTGATGTTTTCCTATGCTTAGACTAAAGTCATGGGTTTTGGAGAAGAATGTGCCCTTCTTGCGTCATTTTAGATGCACGTAATAACATGATTTATTACTGGTGACGGAAACCTTGTTCACTTGGTCAAGGTCATCACATACATTTGATATATACTTTCATTTAAATACAATTCAAAATATTTTCTAATTTCCTTTATGACTTCCACTCTGACTCATGAGTTATTTAGAACCATGTTGCTTAATTGCCAAATGTTTGGGGATTTTCCAGATATCCTTCTGTTTTTTACTTCTAATTTTATTCTGTTGTCAAAGAACATACTTTACATGATTTTGGTTTTAAGCTTGTTGATGATTGTTTTATGATGAAGAATAGGGTATACCTGGTGAACATTTCCTGTGCACTTGGAAAAAATGTGTATTTTGTTGTTGGGTTGAGCATACTGTAAATACCAAGTTGGTTGATAGTGTTTAAGTTTTCTATATCCTAACTTATTTTCTATTCTATCAATTAGTGAGGAGGGTTGAAGTCTAACTATAATTGTGGATCTATCTATTTCTACTCAGTTCTGTTAGTTTTTGCTTCATGTGTTTTGAAATTCTGTTAGATGTATACACAATTAAAGTTGTTATGTTCTCTTGGTTAGTTTACCCCTTTATTACACATCTTTCTTATACCTGGTAGTATTTCTTGTTCTGAAGTCTGTTTTGTCTGATATTAATATGGCTAGTCCAGGTTTCTTTTGATTTGTGTTTTAATTGTATATAATTTTCCATTATTTTACTTACTTTAAATTAATACATGTAATTTTTTAGAGAAGTTTTAGATGAAAAAAACTGAGTAGAAAGTACAGAGTTTTCCCATTTTCCTTTTTTCCTACCCCTACACAGTTTCTACTGTTATTAACATCTTGCATTAATATGATACATTCATTATATTTCATGAGAAAATATTGATTAAATTATTATTAACTAATGTCCATAGTTTACAATAGAGTTTGCTCTTTGTCTTACACATTTCTGTGGATTTTGACAAATATATAATGACATGTATCCACCAGCACTGTATCATCCTGAATAGTTTCATAGCCTTAAAACTGCCTTGTATTTCACTTGTTAATTCCTCCTCTTTCCTTGAACTTCTGGCCACTGAAGTGTCTGTCTCCATAGTGTTGACTTTTCTGGATCATCATGTAGTTGGAGTCATACATTATGTAGCAAATTCAGATTGGCTTCTTTCCTGCTGCAACATACATTTAAGATTCTTCCATGTCTTTTCATAGCTTAATACATAATTTATTTATATTGATGAATAATATTACATGGAAGACCATAGTTTATACATTCCCCTACTAAAGAACATCTTGGTTGCTTCTATGTTTTGGCAATTATGAATAAAACTGCTATAAACATAAACAAAAAATTGCAGGTTTTTGTATGGACCTAAGCTTTCACCTCATTTGGGTAAAAGCCAAGGAACACAATTCTGGATCATGGTAAAACTATGTAAGAAGCTTTTTAAGGAAATACCAAATTATCTTATAGAGTGACTGTTCCACTTTTCACTCCCATCAGCAGTGAATGAGAATTCTTGTTGCTCTACATTCTCACTTAGAATTTAATGTTGTTGGTGTTTTGATTTCTTAGTATTCTAATAGGTGTGTAGGAGTATCTCATTGTTTTAATTTGCACTTCCTTAGTGGCATATGATGTTGAGCATCTTTTGATACAGTTACTTGCCTTCTATCTTCTTTGATGAAGTATTCAGATACTTTGCCCATTTTTTCATTGTGTTGTTTGTTTTCTTTTATTGAGTTTTATGAGTTCTTTGTATATTTTGGGTAACAGTCTTTTATCAGATATGTATTTAGTAAAGATTTTTTTCAGTCTATGACTTGTCTTTAATTCTTTTGACATCATTTTACTTTTAAATTTTTATTTTTCAACGTTTATTTATTTTTGGGACAGAGAGAGACAGAGCATGAACGGGGGAGGGGCAGAGAGAGAGGGAGACACAGAATCGGAAACAGGCTCCAGGCTCTGAGCCATCAGCCCAGAGCCCGACGCGGGGCTTGAACTCACAGACCACGAGATCGTGACCTGGCTGAAGTCGGACGCTTAACCGACTGCGCCACCCAGGCGCCCCTATTTTACTTTTAATCTATCTTTACATTTAAAGTTGGGGAGGGTTTTTTGGTGCACCTAGGTGACTCAGTTGAGTGTCTGATTTCAGCTCAGGTCATGATTTCACAGTTTGTGATTTCAAGCCCTGCATCAGGTTCTATGCTGACAACTCAGAGCCTGGAGCCTGCTTCAGATTCTGTGTCTCCCTCTCTTCCTTCCCCTTCCTTGCTCATGCTCTCTCTCTCTCTCTCTCTCTCTCTCTCTCTCTCTGTCTCTGTCTCTCTCTCTCAAAAAATCAGTAAACATTTTAAAAAATTAAAAATAAAGTGCATTTTTTTTGTTTTCACCCCATTTGGCAATCTTTGTGTTTTATTTTGTATGTTTAGACCATTTATATTTAACATAATTATGATACAATTGGATTAAAGTCTATCATTTTTTCTAGTTGATTCCTATTTGTTCCATCTGTTCTTTGCTCCTTTTTCTCTCTTTTTCTGCCTGCTTTTGGATTGAATATTTTTATGGTTCCATTTTATCTCCATTATTGGCATTATTTGTACCTCTTTCAAACAAATTTTCGTGATTTTCCTAGAGTTTATAATACAGTCTTTTATTAACCGCAGTCATCTTTCCAATAATATTGCACGACTTCATGTATAGGTTAAGTACCTTAAAATAATACCCCCAGTTTCTGCCTCCTAATTTTGTGCTACAGTTGTCATGAATTTTCTTTATCATATGCTATAATTTCATAACACTTTGCTACTAGTTTTGCTTTAGACAGTCAGTTATCTTTTAGGTGATTAACAATATGAAAACATGTCTTTTACATTTGTCTTCATTTATCCTTTCTTAGACACCTTTATTTCTTTGTATAGATCCAAGTTTTATTGGGCAGGTCTGTGGGTAGTGAATAATCAAGTTTTATTTACCTGAAAAGATATTTCAGACTTCTGGCTTCTAGTCCATCATGTAAGGAGCTTAGAAGTTGCTATTCCACCCTAATAACAAGTATTTAAAAAGCTGAACAAACTGAAAAATCATCCGCTCCTTTAGATTCATCTGAGAAGTGAGGTCACAGTACAAACCTCTGTCCCATAAATTGGAGACATATAAGTAGATAGAATCACAACTTATTTAAGAAGAAGCCCACCTCCATGGGAATGAGTAATGGGATAGAAAAGCCCTAAACTGTGATTAACAAATTGCTGGAGGTTCATTGTGGGCAAACTTAAGAAATCAAAACTCCAGGGGATCCCAGTTATTGGAAGGCTCTTATGCTTTTATGAGTTTTATCCGAGAAACTTTACCAGGTTCTCACAGTGAAAATCACAGAAAAAGCCTCTCATGCTTCCAACAAGGGTAGAGAAAAAGAAACCATTTTGAATTATGCTAGAGCATTCTGTTCTTTTTTTAATTAATTAGTTTATTTAAATTTTAGTTAATATACAGTGCAATATTGGTTTCAGGAGTAGAATTCAGTGATTCATCACTTAAATACAATGGGACACTTGTTGTGATGAGCATTCTGTTCTTAACAAGGCCTGCTCCCAGTAGAAATTATTTTATTACAGCATAATCTGCTGAGATTTTATCAGAGCCTAATCAACCTGAGGGAGGGGAATTACCCAACTCCAGTTCACTCTCTTCTTCCACGTGGGGAAGGGAAATAACCAACCCCAATCTCCTTTAGCTATCGTCTCCATCCTAACGGGGCGGGGGGGGGGTGGGGACTGAGAAGTATTGGTGAAGTTGACAGTCTAGGGGCACAGACTTATCCAAATACTGAAACCTAATCATGGTACTATAAAGTGCTTCTACTCTCTCCACACCTTACCACTACTTATTAAGTCCTACTCACCACAGCTCCTTTTACCCAGTGCATCATATCTTTTCAATAAGAGATTACAAGCCATACTAAAAGGAATAAACAAACAAACACACTTTAAAGAGAGAGAGCAAGTTGGGGCGCCTGGGTGGCGCAGTCGGTTAAGCGTCCGACTTCAGCCAGGTCACGATCTCGCGGTCCGTGAGTTCAAGCCCCGCGTCGGGCTCTGGGCTGATGGCTCAGAGCCTGGAGCCTGTTTCCGATTCTGTGTCTCCCTCTCTCTCTGCCCCTCCCCTGTTCATGCTCTGTCTCTCTCTGTCCCAAAAATAAATAAACATCGAAAAAAAAATTAAAAAAAAAAAAAAGAGAGAGAGCAAGTATCAGAGCTAGACTAGAGATGGCAGGGATATTGGGGTTATCAGACCATAAATTTTAAAAACCACTATGAATAATATGCTAAAGACTAAATTCTTCTTTTTCTTCAACTCTGTTTCCTTCTTCTGGATCCTAATTACATATATGATATACCATTTAATATTGTCTCACAGCTCCTAGATACTCTGCCCTGGTTTTTGTTTGTTTGTTTGTTTTGGGTTTTTTAATGCACTTTTTTCTCTTTGTGTTTCAGTTTGAGTAATTTGTATTGCCCTATCTTCAAGTTCCTTAATTTTTTCCTTGGCTGTGTTGAGTCTGCTTTGAGCCTTTCAAAAGCATTATTTAGCTCTCTTACTACATTTTTTTAATTTTAGAATTTCCATTAAATTATTTTTTTATGATATCAGTATTTCTGCTGAAATTTCCTATGTGTTCATACTTGTCATTCTTTTTTTCACTTAAGACATTAACTTATTTATCACAGATATATTAAATTCCCTGTCATATCATTCCAGTATCTCAGTTTGCCCTGATTCTGTTTGAGATAATTGCCTTGTCTTTTAAAGCACTTTATTTTCTTGTTTTTTTTCTTTGTTGTAGTTTTTATTGCATACTTACCTTATATTTAATATTGTGTGTAAAATCGTGATGTAAATGTTATATTTTTTGAAAGTGTGCACTTCTCCTAAGTTATTAATATGGAACATTGAGTGAATTTAGTTAGTATAGGAACCTATGTTTGAGATCTTTTTTGTTCTTATGTTTGCTTTCATTGTGTCTTCGGCTTCAAAACATTTTTCTTAGGATAGGAGTTGAGTTTCCAGAGGGTTGGGGTGTGTGTGTGTGTGTGTGTGTGTGTGTGTGTGTGTGTGTGTCTATTTTATCAATCCTACTCCACCTGCAACTTTGAGGCTTCCCAGTACATTTGCACCTCAGAGCGATTTTCTCAAGGCACTGTTGCCCATCCTTGACCATAATCTTCTCTTGCTTGGTACTCATGCTTGCTAGCCTAGTGGTGGGGATCAGTGAGAATCCTATGTTGTCCTGGTCCATCCTCAGTCTTAGACAAGCTGCGAAGTCTGTTGCTTTTAAAGAAGGTCAGGAAATGATCTTGTTCCAGATCTTTAGAATTGTTATACCACTGTGGGAGGAATACAATACTGTCTCCTGACCAAGACCCACCAAAGATACAAGGAAGAGTTTGACTGTCTTGGAGAGGTAGGTCAGGATCTCTGAGAAAGCCCTAAGGCCATAGGGCCAGTCTTTCTTATGAGCATTCACTGGAGGTCTGTTGAGAAGAACATGTGAGAGTTGTGAGTTTCCCTTGTGTCTGGGACTCCCAAGAGTGCCATGTTGTCACATCACCCATGCTTTGCCTTTAGTAGTTTTTTTTAATGTTTATTTTTTTTATTTGGAGAATGGGGGGAGGGGCAGAGAGAGAAGGAGAGAGAGAATCCCAAGAAAGCTTGATGCTGTTAGCAAAGAGTTTGACATGGTTCTCAGACCCACAAACTGTAAGATCATGACCTGAGCCAAAATCGAATTGGCCACTTAACTGACTAAGCCACTCAGGCTCCCCATTGCCTTTAATAATTTGTTTAAAATTTTTATATGAATTTTTATTAACCTACTACTATGATGTCCAGTGTTTCTTCCTTTTGTGCTCTGCCAAAGGTGGACCTTTGCTCATGTTCCATCTCTCAATGGTGGCACCTGTCTTTCCTTAGACTTCAGGCTTTTTGATTGTCCTGTGACCTCATATCTCTGATGGGTTCAGGAAAAGTTATAGTTTTGTTATTTATCCAGCTATTGTTGTTGTCATTGTTGTTAGGGTATGAGCAATACTATTCTCAGATTTCTACATCCTGGACTTCTTTGTGTTTTAAGAATTTTTTTTCATAATCTATCCCATATGTATTTAATATGTAGCATAGTTGATATTTCCTTTTATTTATGGTTTTTTTTCCTTTTTGACTTACAGTTACTTAATGACTTTTTAAAAATTTTCAGGGTGGTTGAGATTTTTATTTAACCTTTTGATCTTTATTTCTATTGTTTTAACATTGTTGTTGAAGAATAGGGACAATTAGATATTCACTTTGAGAAATATATTGAAGTTGTTCTTTTGACTTTTTGACCAGAATATATATTTGAAATTTACGGGATAGCGCATTTAATATCTCTATTAAGCCAAGTTTACTAATTATTAATAGTGGGTTCTCTATAATACTTTTTGCCTACTTAATCTGTTAAGGATTAAAATAAGCATGTTAAAGGTAATGATTATGATAATGGTTTTACCATTTTTCTTGAATTGACTCTTCCTAGTTGTTTTAGTTATTTTGTAAGCTGGTTTTCAGCACAGAAGTGTTTATAAATGTCTTTATTTTGGAATATCATAACAAAATAATCCTTTGATTTCACTTAGTTCTTTTTTTTTTTTCTATTGCCACTTCTGCTTTTTTCTTGCTTTCTTGCATCTTTGCCCGTCTATTTTTAATCCATCTACTGTGTTCATTGCCTGGGTGGCTCAGTCAGTTGAGTGTCTGACTTCAGCTCAGCTCATGATCTCACATTTGTGGGTTTGAGCCCCGCATCGGACTCTGTACTGACAGCTGAGAGCCTGGAGGCTGCTTCCAATTCCGTGTGTCTCTCTCTCTCTGCTCCTCCCCCACTCACCCTCTGTTTCTCTCTCTCTCTCTCTCTCTCTCTCTCTCTCTCTCTCTCTCTCTCTCAAAAGTAAATAAACATTAAAGAAAATTTAATCCATCTACTGTGTCCATATCCATTGCAAAAACTCAAGTCCAAGTTTACTGTCATCTTTTTCCCTAGACTACTGAAATAGGAACCTAACTGGTCTCCTTGTTTTTGCTTTTACCTTAGTGAAATCCATACCCAACTCTATAGGAAAAGTGATCATTTGCCAGCTGAAAACTCTCCCATGGCTTCTCTCATACTTCTTACCATGCCTTATATTATATAATCTACCCCCAGCCTACCTCTCCAAACTCCTCTCATACCACTCTCCCCTTTGCTTGCTCTGTTCTAGTTATACTGGTCTTATTTCTTACCCTTAAACATGACATGCTTTTACACTAGCCAGTCTACCCAGAAGACTTCTTTTTGTGACTAATGCCTTCTTTTCATTTAGGACTAAGTGCATTTGTCAGAGAATTTTTTTCTGACTACCTATAGTAGCCATTCTGTCACTCTGTTCTATCACTCTATCACTCATTCTGTCACTCTGAGTCACTCTATTGTGTTGTTTTATTTTTTTCTTTAAAGGATTTACTAGTATCTCAATTAGTCTTGATTGTTTATTTGTATACTGTGTGAGAGTGGGTACCTTGTATGGGTTGTTTACTGTTGTCTCCCTGGCATCTATAACCCTACCCTGCACATCTCAGGGAAGTTTTCTTCAGCTATTTTTTTGATCATTAGGTCTTAATTTAATCAATTTTCTCAGAAAACTTCTTTTATATTTACTTTACCTTGTGTGGAGTTTTCTTGCGGATCTTCTTATCTTCTTATTTTTATGTTTTTCCTTCAGTATCTCAGAATTTCTTTCAAGTTTGTCACTAATTCTTTGGTTCTGTGTTCTGTACTATATAATATTCTGTTCACTCCATTCACTAGGATTAATGTGTATAGTTCTGCATTCACATTATTTTCTCTCCATACATTGTTGGGCTTTTTTTTCCTGATTATATTGTTCCTCTTCACACAAGGTCCTTGTGGATTATGTTGGAAAAATTATTCCTCAGGTTGGGGCACTTCTTTTGAACTACTAAATTTGTTTGTCTCACATTTTGATTTATTTTTTTGCTGATCATTACAGAGAGAGTCCAGAGTTTGCCTATTACCAGGAGTTGAGGTGAGATGAGGTTTTGGTATAGATTATATTTAAACTCCTTGAATGATTTCACGTTTCTGAGATATTCAAGATCAGTATGGGAAGTGAGGTTGTGGTAAAAGGAAGAGTCAGGTCTGATATAGGGATGAGTCATTTTCATCAAGGGAAAACTCTGCAGCCTTGGAGAGTCAGTGGAATCAGGGACTCATCCAGCTATGTCTGAAGGTGGGATAAATGCACGAATAAGCTAGAGTCACCTGTTGGTTATTTGTATCAGTTCTGGCAGGAACACCTAGCATGGTTTCCAGCACAGAGTTAGTCCATAGGATATATTTGTGAAATGAACCAAAGTACACTGACTAATGAATTCCTAACTCTGTGCTGGGTGCTATGGGAAATACACAGATGATAAAATGGCATCCCGTTCCTGCAG
>NW_024412423.1:19158018-19274779 GCF_014898765.1 Herpailurus yagouaroundi | reverse complement strand
ATCCCGTTCCTGCAGTGAGCTCCATCTAATAGGGATATTAGCCATTTGAAGAGTTAAATAATAAAGGAAGAATTTTTTCAAGAAATTCAGATGTGCTAAAAGAAGGGACACTACCCTCTGAACTGGTTAATTGGGGAATTTTTCCAGAAGGGGACAATATTAGCTGGGTCTTAAAGAAGTGGTTGGAAAAAGGAAGGATGTGGTTAGGGTGGACTAGATGGTAGGAGTAGTTGATATAAAGATGATGTAGTGGCCCAAATCAGCACAATTTATGTGGGAGAAATGAAAGGTTCAGTTTGTCTAGGACGGACAAAGCATGCAGGGTATAGAGTATTACTCCATTTCACTAATACATCCCCTTTCCTTTGACTTCTCTGAAAACATCACTTATACAAGTTTTTTGTACATGCAGCAGATGCTTGAGAAGATTTAAGGTGCCAGAGATGTTTTATGCTGTCATGGTGCTTGCCCTGGCCCAGTGGGCCTGGACCTTGATTGCTAAGCATAGGATTTTAGCCTTTACCTTATGGCTACAGGAAAGTATTGGAGACCTTTGAGCTGAGAAGAAAGAACTATCATTAGAACTGTTTCAGGAAGCTCCATTGGTATATTTCCATTGGTGAGAGATTGATAGAACACAAGATATCTCCTCTTGTGCTTTTCTTTCTTCTCCTCGTTTGTCTCTTCTCTATTTCTTCCTTTGCCCCAAACTTGATCAGTTTTCTGAGATGTTCCCTAGAGTGGCTTCTGATTCCTACCATCCCCAAATTAGTAACAAGGTCAACAGTACACATTTTACCTCCTAGTAGCTACTGCAATTTGGACCTTGGCTAGTATGCCAGATATAGCAGAGGTTTTAGAATTTTCCAAAAGGAGAGTTTTGCATCCTGAACTCTAACCTGGGGGCCTACAAGATAGATGTCATGTTCTTATTATATGGCTTATGAAAATTGGCCTTCGGAATAGACATAGCAAATTGCAGCAAGATTATGTTTTCACCCCATGCCTTGGGGATGGATGGAGAGCAGGGAGTGTTAGGCTCACTGATTGCCTAAGCTTCTAATATTTTTTGCATCATCTCAAGAACCACCTTGCCTAAAGAGCCTGAGAGATCTTCATATAGACAAAAAGTTGAGACTTCCCTTGACTTATCACTCTGCCTCCGGAGTCACTGCCTCTGGAAGATAGGGAGGTCCAGTCCCACCACTGTCCAATCTGGTCCTTCCTTTGGCCACTCACCAAAGTGGGGCATCTCACTAATGGGAATGGAGATGAAAGTATCACCCAGATATCATCAGGATTACACTCTTCTGATGTTTTGAATTTTCTAAACTTGTTCCATATTACTCCATTTCACTAATATACCCCCTTTCCTTTGACTTTTCTGAAAACATCACTTATACAGGTTTTTGTGCATGCAGCAGATGCTTGAGAAGATTTAAGGTATCAGCGATGTTTTATGCTGTCATGGTACTTGCTCTTGGCCTCATCTGTCATGTGTTTCTCATGGCTTGATACTATTTTGTGCTGTCAACTTCCATTGTACATTGGCAAACTTTGCTCCAAACAAACAGGACAAACTTAGTCATACATGACTATTTAATTAAACAGGACTAATTATGAAAAGTCCTCAGTTCCCTTAACCATATTTCATGTGCTCAAAAACTACATGTGATTCGTGGCTCCTATACTGGACAGTGAAGGTTTTTAATACTCTCATCATCAAAGAATGTTCTATTGGAACTGCTGGTCTAGAATAATACTGCCACATTCCATCAGGATGGTCCACGTGGATGTAGGTTCTCCAAGGTTGGTTCAAGTTCTTCACTGCCACTCTGTGAAGTAGATATCTCTTCATTATTGCAGTTGTCCACCTGGTAACTATTAGATTAGACAAACATACACATACACACAGTTACCCATTAATTCTTATAAAATGGATATTATAAACCAATAAGGAAGAGGGGAAGCATTTTCCAAATTGCTCTGTAATTACCCACAATAGAATTACTACCTCATGCTATTAAACAAAGAAGTCCCCTCCTTTCAAATTATGCCCCTTGAGCCTCAGAAATAGGAAAATAAACTCATTTCTGAACCTCTCTCCTTCAGTAGCAGGTCATTCAGGATGCTCTAAAAGGATGCATAGGTGTTTTTTTTTTTTTTATCTATTCATTTTAAGCACCCAGTGTAGTGCTCATCTTCTCCCCCATCTGTGCTGAGGCTCTGGAGGTAGAGGCAGAGATCTTCAGCAATGGGATGACCTTCTTAGATGGTATAGTCTTTGTCATTTCACACTTTAACCTCAAAGGAAGTCCTTCTTGTTCTTGGGATGGAGTACTTCAGTTCCCACAACTCTTCTCTGAAGTCACTTTAGAGTGGGTGGAGGGAGGTGAGGTGATGCTTTAGTCTGAACTTTTTGGGTAACCTTGGGAGTGGATCTATTAAAACCAGAGGGTATTTTTCTTTACCACACCACCCCCAGGATTCCATTTCCTGCAGATGTGTTATCAGCAACTCAAGCCGTCTTGGCCCAGACCTTTGGATCATGCCTTAAGAGGACTCCACCCTCTGACTTGGGCTCCATTTGTACCTCTTCAGTGGAAACAGTGACTTTCTTTGCCCTGGCCTCGTGGGCAGCCTCTTTCCTCTCTTTCATGATTAACTGAAGTGGGAATTAGGATTACTACCCCTGTGGGTAAAAGACATTTTGCTCCATGTTGGAGAAAGAGGTGGGTAATGGCTTCATTTGCCACTACTATCCATGGATATTAATAGAACCTTTACCCTGATGCAAACTCCTGCTTCTGTCCCTGGCCCTTTCCAATCTCTTACTCTGTTTTGATTTCTAATCACCCCTTTTTCTGACCCTGATGGTATCCCAGACCGTTCTTTTCCTCACTCTGCCATTCTTGGAGCCACTGCCCTGGACTCAAGGTGAGCTTAGAGGGGCAGTCTCTCAAGGTCTAGGCAGAGCACCTCAAGGGTGGGGGCTGAAGACATGGGGAGAGGTACACAGACTCTGAATGCTGGTACCTGCCTGCCAAGGCTGGACCTTCCATGGCCTTCCCTCCTTTCTGTGTCTGAACTTCTTTCAACAGAGGAGCCCTTATCATCTGGCCCCCAGGTTATCTGACACCTTGGGTCTGCCCTCTGTCCCCTATTTGTGGGCATTCAGCTATGCCGAGGGAGAGAGCTGGGCCATTCCCCCACATTTAAGGGTCAGGGAGATTCGCAACCATGGTAGTTGAGGCCTAGGCAGTGACATCTGGAATCAAGTCACCCTGGGGCCACAGGACCCCCAGCAGAGGGAGTAGGCTCCAAACTTTTGCCTTTCCTTAGCCAATCCCTAATGATTTTATAAAAAATCCACTTTGTTATTTAATTATCTAAATTATGCATGAGTACATTGTCTTCTTGTAACATTTTATCTTCCTGTAAAAAAATGATTATACAATCATAAGGCTAATTAAACTGCCTCACCTGGGGCACCTGGGTGGCTCAGTCGGTTGAGCGGCCCACTTCGGCTCAGGTCCCGATCTCGTGGTCCGTGAGTTCAAGCCCCGCGTCGGGCTCTGTGCTGACAGCTCGGAGCCTGGAGCCTGTTTCGGATTCTGTGTCTCCCTCTCTCTGACCCTCCCCTGTTCATGCTCTGTCTCTCTCTGTCTCAAAAATAAATAAATGTTAGGAGCGCCTGGGTGGCGCAGTCGGTTAAGCGTCCGACTTCAGCCAGGTCACGATCTCGCGGTCCGGGAGTTCGAGCCCCGCATCGGGCTCTGGGCTGATGGCTCAGAGCCTGGAGCCTGTTTCCGATCCTGTGTCTCCCTCTCTCTCTGCCCCTCCCCCATTCATACTCTGTCTCTCTCTGTTCCAAAAATAAATAAACGTTGAAAAAAATTAAAAAAAAAAAATAAATAAATAAATGTTAAAAAAAATTTTTTTAATAAAAAAATAAAAAAATAAACTGCCTCACCAGATCCCAATCCCCTTTCCCAGTTCCCACAAGTAACTATAATTCCCAGCAAGGCATTTATCTTTCCAGAGCTCTTTCTGTACATTTCCTTACTAACCCTATATCTATCTATAGAAAATGGCATTTTTCTGTGCTTTTCAGCCTCCCTCCCTCCTTCCCTTCCTTCCTTCTCATAAATGATGTACTGTACCTGTCACCCTACGGTTGTCAGTCAGTGACTTCTCATAGAGATCTCTCCATGTTCGTTCAAAGAGATCATGTGCAATTTGAATAGCTGTGCAATGTCCTCTAGCACGAACACATCTCAGTTTATCTATTCATCTCTGGTTGATGGACATTTTGTGTGTCTCCAAGATTTCACCACTACAAATAGGCTGTGATGAGTATTGTTGCATATGTTTCATTAAGCACATGAGCAAGCATCTTTCTTGGGTAGATACGCCATAAGGAACCACAGGCTCATAGGGTATGTATATTTACATTTAGTAGAGTCTGTCAACTTGATCTCTAGAGAAAAGCTGTGCCCACCAACAGCCACAACATTACATACCTACTAAAAGCCTGTTGAAACCATTGTCTTGATATTATCAAATGTTGCATACAGAATTTCTAACTTTTGCATTTCTCAACTTCCTTAGTGATGCTAAACATCTTTTTATATATTTATTGGCCATTTTTGTTTATTCTTATGCTAATTACCTGTTCATATCCTTTTTCTATTAAGTAGTTAATATATTATTTGTTAACTTTTTGATACTCCTTATATACTCTGGATATTAATTCTTTGTTATAAGTATTACAAATATTTTTTCCCACTGTCTCATTCATCCTTTATTTTATAATATCTTTTGATTATATCAAAGTGTTTCATTTTGTTGGAGAAAATCAGTTTTTCCAATTGATCAATTTTTAAAGTGACTTGATTTTTTGTGTGTCTTAATTAAAAAGGTTTCTTCTTAGGGCACCTGTGTGGCTCATTCAGTTAAACGTCCCACTCTTGATTTCAGCTCAGGTCATGATCTCACACTTCTTCAGATCGAGCCGCGCACTGGGCTCTGTGCAGACAGCACAGAGGCTGCTTGGAATTCTCTCTCTCCCTACCGCTACTTTGCTCTCTCTCTCTCAAAATAAGTACACTTTTTTTTTAAAGGCTTCTTCTCAGGATGCCTGGGTGGCTCAGTCATTTAAGTGTCTGACTTCAGCTAGGTCATGGTCTTGCAGTTTGTGGGTTCACGGCCCTCGCCGGGCTCTGTGCTGACAGCTCAGAGCCGGGAGCCTGCTTCAGATTCTCTGTCTCCCTCTCTCTCTGCCCCTCCCCTGCTCATGCACCCCCCTCTCAAAAATAAACATTAAAAAAAATTTTTTAAAGGCTTCTTCTCCCCCAAGGTCATAAACATATTTTCCTATATTTTCTACTATGTTTATTCTTTATATTTAGGGCTTTAATATGACTGAATTTCTTCTTGTGAATGGTATGAAGTGGGATCTAGCTTTATTTTTCCTCTTAAGTGATAACTGTGTGGAAGCTTTGTTGTTGTCTGCTCAGTGCGTATTCTTCCCTCTTCCCTTGCTAACAGTATTCTGAATTTCCCAGCTGGGTGGTTTGTGTGAATTTGTTCTCACCCTCACCTCTTAAAGTGGAAGCTACTTGGCTTAAGCCAATCAGTGCATCCCATCTCCCTGGCTATAGGACACGAGTGGTTCAAATGGATAAAACACCCTTTGGGAGCTGGTGATACGTGAAGTAATGTTTTCTGTGAACTTCTGGAAAAGATACTTTCTTTTTACTCTTGGCTTAGTTCCTCTGATAATCCTCTTACTTTCACGAGGGAAGCTATTCTTAGGATGAACCAGTGCAGTGGAAAGCAAGGATGAGAGAGCAAAAGAAGGTTCTTGCTGACATCATTGATCTACTGGATCTATCCTGTTCTGAAATCTAACCTACCTCTGGACATTTTTCATGAACCAGGACATTTTATTTATTGTTTGAGTTGAGTTTTCTTAACATCTTTTACTTATAATTGGTTAGTACTCCTAACCAGCTTAATAACAACTGTCTCAATACTTTTCATTGAAAGATTCATATGTTTCACACTGATATGAAATACCACTTGTGGTAGACTCAGGCCTGCTTACTGACTGAAAGACCCAGAGTAAACATGAACAAAAAACTTTAAGACTCTATAGCTACGTAAGGATAGATTGCCCAAAACACTGGCAACAAGAATTTTCAAGGCTTAGAATAAATATATTAGTCCTGTATGATGCTACTGAAGAGCAGAGTTAGTGCTTTATTTGTTAGTATAAGCTGTTTCTGGTGCTCACATAGGTGGGATTGAATAAGGCAATGAGTACTCTTCTGGGCTCTTCTCATCTGGTGGACATCTTATTCCGTGAGGGCTACCAAGACCTTTGAACTTGGGGGATGCCTTTATGAGAAAACAAGAAAGGCAGTGGAGAGCCACACCCCCCACATGCATTATCAACTCCTGAATATCCTTTGTGCTGCTAATTATTAACTACTTCAGCAGTAAACCAAAATAAAAGCAACCTTGAAAAGAGTCCAAGTTAGCATTATCACCCATTCCTGAATCTAAACTTTATCTTCCTTCATAAATCCCATGAATATGTGGATATATTTCTAGACTGTTTATTCTCTCTCCTTGACTTATTTATTTATGTATCAGTACCACACTGTTTTAATTTTTTAATGTTTATTTATTTATTTTGAGAGAGAGAGAGAGAGAGGAAGGGAGAGGGAGGGAGGGAGAGAGAGAACGCAAGTGGGGTAGGGGCAGACAGAGAGAGAGAAAGGGAATCCCAAGCAGGTTCCATGTTTTCATCTCACAGCCCATCGTGGGGCTCAATTTTATGAACTGTGAGATCATGACCTGAGCTGAAATCAAGAGTCAGACATTTAACTGACTGAGCCACCCGGGTGCCCCCTTCCACTGTTTTAATTCCTGTTGTTTTATTAATGCATTTTGATATTATACAGGGCAAGTCTTCACCACTGTTCTTCAAAATGATCTTGAATATTCTTCCATATGAATTTTAGAATCAGTCTTTTGTGGTATTTGGGAAAGCTGCTGATTTTTGTTTGTTGATCTTGTATCTGGACATATCATTTCACTCCTGAGTTTTCTATGTGGAATCTCACATTATTGAGAGGTAATATAGTATAGTGATTAAGAACACAGATTCTCAAGTTAGACTACCTGGGTTTCAATCTGGCTCTGCCATTTACTAGCCAAGTACCTCAAGATCACTATTATTTAGTTTCCTCATCTATAAAAATGGGTTTGATACTAATACCTACCTCATAAAATGGCTGTTAGGATTAAATAAGTTAAGATACACAAAGTATTTAATGTAAAACAAGCAGTAATAACAATCATCATTTATTTATTTAAAAATAATAAGTTTAGATTTTTTTCAATCCTCATACCTATATTTCTTATCTTAACTCCCTGGATAAGACTTCAATATGTCATTGAACAGTAACATGGATAACAGGTATTGTTGTCTTGTTCCTTCCTGCCTTTCATGGGATTTCTTCTAATGTATTTCTGTTAAAGTATAGTTGCTATAGATTTCTAGCATATTCCTTGATCTTATTAAGGATTCTTCCTGGTAGTGCTAGTATAAAGAGTTGGCTGAAGCAATGAGTGAAGGAGTAGGCTAATCTTGCACACAGCCCATTAGACGGAAAGTAGCCAGGGCCACTAGAGAAGTAGAGACAGGGCTGCAGGTGATCCAAGCAGGCCAGTTACCCACCCTCTTCTCTTGCTGTCTCAGGTTTGAAAGGGTCATCATGGAGATATG
The DNA here is from genome assembly GCF_014898765.1 of Herpailurus yagouaroundi. NCBI lineage: Eukaryota > Metazoa > Chordata > Mammalia > Carnivora > Felidae > Herpailurus > Herpailurus yagouaroundi. The sequence continues at coordinate 19,266,981 of NW_024412423.1, read as the reverse complement.
CTTGAGATGAGCATGTAGTAGTCTCTTGGCAGCAATGGAGAAGGCTCAGGCCTGTGTGTATAAGTATGTATGCAGGGATATATCTGTGTGTGCATGAGTGAGCATGTGTGTTCACTCTGGTCCTGGTCCCTGCATCAGAAGGTTTATGGGGCCCTGCCTCGCTGTCCTTTCTGCAGCAGGGCTAGAGGGGCTCCTGACTGCTGTGTCTTTTTGGATTGTCATATTTTTCTGTAGTAGCACCCCTATGTCATTTGCCTCCACCCCCTAGAGGCAGGCAGGGTGATGACTGAAGCATCAGACCTGTGGTTTCCATAACAGGAAGTGATTTAGATGCTGAAAGCTAATTTTAGATGAGCTGATATGGGGTTTTCAAAGAATGTTTCAGGGGAGGTTTCAGGCTCAAGGTTCAGCCCCCCTGCTTCTCTCATCTACAAGGGACTGACAGTATTCCACAGTCATTGTCACCGTCTAGCTGGGTGAGCTCATGTCCAGCTGGGTAGTGCTCCCAGCTAAAACGCCAGGGCTGGTTTTCCCTGGATTCCAGGCTGCCTGAGTCATTGTTTCTGGTGTCAAGCTCCAAGCAGAATCTTGTGACTCAGCATAGTCTGGCTGTAGGCCAGGCTGACACAAGGCCTCTTACCCTGGCGACAGCTGCTTGGGAGGCTCCAAGGATCCTGTCAGGACAGGGCCATCTACCCCCACTCAGGCTGAGGCCTGGGTCAGAGATTAGTTGAAGCTTCTGGCCCAAGAAAAGTGTCATCTTGATTAACATGCACTTAAGTAGGGTGTCTTCTCCAGGCCATCGCTTCCTGAGCCTCTTAGAAAGGAGGATACTCAGACCCATTATGGCCACATTAGCGATTCCATCATTGCTTCAGTCCTGGAGGTTAGGATTCCTTCTGGTAGCAGCAGACACACACACACACACACACACACACACACACACACACACTAGAGGAATTAGCACAGAACTTTCAGAGAGTTCTGTCCTCCTGAAGCTGTGAGCACCCCACTGGTGAGCACCTTCAGAGATAAATGGTTTCTGTTTGTTAAGGCCTGAACACAGAAAATGGAAGATGGGCTGTCTTTGCTCACCTCAGCTTACCTTTGATCGCCTCCCATTTCCACAGAAATCCCTGCAGCAGAGAATGCCACCCCCATTCTCAGAGAAGAAACCAGGTCTTACTATACTAAAGAAGATGGCCCAGAGTGATATTGTATAGGTGGCATTCAGAGCCAGGCAAGGTGCTAGCCCCTGCACGATACTGCCAAGGGGATGTCTAACATTCAGAGAAGGAGCTCTGCCTGTCTGATCCAGGAAGCAGCCAACCGTTATCCCTTGTCACAAGCCTGAGGCCTCTGGAAAGCTAGGGAAAATACAATGGAAGTCTCTGCCAGTGCTCAGTCTACCCCTTGTCCTGGTTTGAGGTGAGATGTAGCCTCAGAGCTGAGGCCAGGCCTTTAGGTCTTAGTTGGTATGTAAGAGGAGACTCTGCTGCCCAGAGAGGCTGTAGACAGATGTTTCCAGAGGCAAACAGGCAGCCTTCTCTTTGGCTTCCATAACCAATCAGTCCCCTGAAGAGAACCAAACAGGGAAGGACTCAAGACCAAAGCTAAGGCTGGGCTCAGATCCAGAGAGGAAGAGAGCATTCTCACAAGTCTCCAGCATTTATAGACTGATAACATAGAGTTAGATGGTATAAGCTAAGCCCTGCTTGAGAGTTCCATAGAAGGTATCTTTGACCTATTTTCAAGGCCTGTGGTGGCAGGAGGAATTTTTGGCCACATCATAAAGAGTTTTGCGGCCACCTCTGATAGACCCAGCTCAGGAAGTTGTAATTTTCCACTATTAGGTTGTTAGTCACCAAAGTGATCCCTGCCCCCAGCTCCTGACTCCTGCACTGCAGCAGGCTGACACAGGTGGGCCTTCCAGTGTGGAAGCCCTGCCTCCTTAGGTTAGGCCTCAGCAGCATGCCAGAAGTTTAGGAGGCCCTGAGCATTGAGGTTGGACCCTCTGTGTGCCTGACTTATTTGTGGATCCTCACAGCTCCATTCCAAGATTTACATAACCATCTTGAGCACTTTGTCTTCCCTGGGAGACAAAGTTAGTTTGGGCAAGAAATTCCTTAAGATATCAATGAAGGGATGTGGGTAGAGAGTAGCTCCCAGAAAACCCACTCAATGGAAGACCCATGTACTCTGTGGTATCAATAACTGTGTGGGCCCAGACTATGACCTTTTGGAGCATTTTCATTTTAAGAAAAGAGAAAGTCTTACGCCAAAGAAATACATTAATAGAGATATTTCATAAAGCACTTTCAGGAAACTATGCAGGGTTCAGAGCTCCTTGCCCATTAGAAAGATGGGGTTGTGTGGTGTTCACACCTGGATCCCCAGGCTTCACTCAGAGAGACAGAATTAGATGCAACTCACCCCTCTGTTGGAATTTTTTTCTAGTTAGCCCCCTTTCCCAAACTCCTGAGTTTGTCTCATCTCAGCTCCTGGGCTCAACTGGGTGCCTCTGAGGAGCACTCCTGCTCCTGGAATTGGTGGAGCGTTGCCAGGCTGAGGGCTGAGGAGGGCTGGCCCCTGACTCCTGCCCCTAAAGTCACAGGGATAGTCACGCATCTCAGTTGCCAGCTGGTAGCATTTTCCTAAATGGAAAAGGCAGGAGTGAAGTCCTCTCTGGCCTTTAGGAGAACCTTCCTCCCTGAGTCTTCAGCTGTCTCTGGCTTGGCCTCTGTGATGGTCTCTCAGTGAAGGCAGGTATATGGTAGACAAGCACACAGAGAAGCAGTTTCTGCCTTGGTAGCAGGGAGAATGGGGTGGGAATGCAGGAACTAAGTTTTTTCTGGTCTTACTTCTACCAGAAACAGTCTTAATGTGACCACAGTACTTGGTTGGTTGGCTGGTTGGTTGGCTGGTTGGTTGGTTTGAAAGTAACCCTTTTTCTGAAGTCCTGCTGCCTTGATTCTGGAGGAGCTGAGGATTGGCCTAATGTCCCAGGTGTTTGGGAGCCTCCAAGGGCCCTTTTCATGCTTGTGAAGTGACACCCCTCACCTCTATCGCCAGCACCATAGCCAGGGCCTTGGTACTGATGTGGATCAGAGGAGGGAGCTGAGAAATAAATTTATCTTCAAGCTCTGGACTGTCTTCTCAGGGCAGGGAATTTAGGAAGAGGATAGCTTGCTTCCCATGGGAAGGTAGGAATAGCAAATAAGCCAGCACTGCATCCTGGGCAGGTGTAGAGGGAGGCTTGTGGTTCATGTACAATACTACAATCAAGAAATTGAGACAGCAGCTGGGTAGGAGTGAGGTGACCCCCTGTCCTCAGAAAAACAGGAGTCTGAGCTCATAGGAAAGTGACTTTTAAATAACACAGGTGGGCAAGCCCCAGACATTACTGTAATCTTTCACAGATACCCTTTCCGTAGTGTTTCTCACACGTCCCTACCTTAATCAACAGTGCTGACCACAACGAATGCCTTTCAGGATGACTCAAGACTACTTCTTAGGCTGGCCATTGTGCCTTGAATCTAGGTAAGGATGCAGCTGGAAGTGGGACCAGCCCTGAATGGACAACAATCCCTAAACAGTCCTCAGGTTGTCACTTAGCCAAAAGTCTCACCAGTCAATTTGTTTCTAGGCAAAAGATAATACTGGCTTGAACCATTGTGGGTAGACTGGAGATGGTGAGAAATGTTGGATTCTGGATATACTTCAAAAGGGAGAGCCATCAGGATTTGCTGATGGATTAGATGTGGAATATGAAAGAGGAGCACATAGTCAATGATGATTCCAAGGGTTTGTTTCTGAGAAGCTAGAAAAAAGGTAGTGAAGTCACCTGAGATATGGAAGGCCATGGATGGCTTGGGTTTGAAAGAGAAGATGAGGAGTTCACTTTTGAACATGTAAAATGGATGATAATATCCACTTCCCAGGGCTGTAGTGAAGATTAAATAAGATAATATATGAAAGTGCTTCGTACTATCACATAGCCAGCTTGCAGTAAAGGTCACTTTCCCTTTTCCTGTCTCATGCAGGTGGCTAAAACGTGGGCAACTGGGGGTCTTCTCTGCCACTTTGACCAATTGCCTTTTTGTAGAAATAATGAGCCAATCAGATGCCAAGTCATTCTCCTCTCAGGTGGTTTTCTCACCCTTCAGAAAACTTTCACTGTTGCTAACAGGGTCTTTCACTTTGTCAAAGTTTTCTCAGCAATGTTGACATACTGTTGGGATGATGAGTTTCTGCCTCCGTGGTACCTTAGTGCCCAGGCAGCCCCTATATCTGTGCCCACCCTTTCCATGTCAGTTACTCTGCAGGTGGCAGATGAGCAGGAAGCAATACCTTCTTATAACACTGAATAGAGATTAAGGGAAGGATTTTCTTTAGAATCTATACTTTTTTTATTATCAAAATATAGCTGATATAATATTAGATTACAACTTCCTCTTAGCTCTTGGAATCAAAATAAACTTTTGACTGTGGATAATATTGCTAGCATATGGCACATTACAATTGTTGAATGAACAAAAGAGGTTATAACATGTATAGTACGAAATTTTTTCACAAAGGGTATAAATGTATACCTAACTCTCTGGATGGGGAAAAAGAAATGCTTAAAGAATGCTAACCAGAGTACCATCCCTATAAAGGGGATGTCTTTTGGGGCGCCTGGGTGGCTCAGTCGGTTAAGCTGCCGACTTCAGCTCAGGTCATGATCTCACAGCTCGTGAGTTCGAGCCCCTTGTTGGGCTCTGTGCTGACAGCTCAGAGCCTGAAGCCTGTTTCAGATTCTGTGTCTCCCTCTCTCTGACCCTCCCCCGTTAATGCTCTGTCTCTCTCTGCCTCGAATATAAATAAACGTTAAAAAAAATAATAAAGGGGATGTCTTTTACTTTGCTTGTTTAGATTTTTAACAGTAAGCATATCATTCTTAAGACATTAATTTCTGGGGCGCCTGGGTGGCTCAGTCAGTTAAGCGTCTGACTTCGGCTCAGGTCATGATCTCAGGGTCCATGAGTTCGAGCCCCGCGTTGGGCTCTGTGCTGACAGCTCAGAGCCTGGAGCCTGCTTCGGATTCTGTGTCTCCCTCTCTCTCTGCCCCTCCCCCACTCATGCTCTGTCTCTGTCTCAGAAATAAATAGACATTAAAAAAATTATTTAAAAAAGACATTAATTTCTAAGAAGTCTCTGATATGTTCAACTAAGGTTTGTGTAGCACAGCTATGTGACGGACCGGCTTTCTCATGAGATGTGTTGGTGGTTACATTGCTTCATCTGAAGGATAGCCTGACCTTGCTGTAACCACAGAGGGACAGGCAAAGCAGGGGCATGTGAATGGCAAGAGCTTAGGAAAACAGATAACCTTCCTCAGAAGTGCCCACACTTTCCTCTTCCTCTGAGTTTGGAGACTTCCCAGACCCAGAACCATGTTCACTCTCAGAGAGAACCTTTGCTCCAGGCAGAAGTATGAACTACTCTGGAATTTTATTTTGCATATGTATACTTGTTGCTGGTGTAAGGGCTCCAGGTAAACATGGGTCACCTTTGATAGCTCAAGGGTAACAAATCTATATCCAGCTCTACTTGAGGGCCGCTTATAGGACTGACATCTACAAAAACAATGATATCCTTCTTACTCTGTTTAAATTTTGGAGATTGGTCCATGGGCACCTGCCAATGTGGGCATTAGCAAGTGAATCCCAAATACATGTGCTTCACTGGCCTATAAAATCATTCAGGAGGCAAGCTAAGTTTCCACAGGGTCTCTCAAGAAAGCTATCAAATTGTGCAGAAGCAGAACATTTGAGTGCCTGCCCTAGTATTGTCCTGATCTGATGTTTATCTGGGCCCATTCTTAGAGTCCAGAACAGCCCAACTCTTGAAAAATAATACAATTCTCATACTCTTTGACCCTTGGGGTCCTACTGCAGTGTGCCAAACTATCTGGGGGAATATCACTGGATGGGTTACAGACCTCCTCCTTCTCCCCACAAGCCACTGAGGTATGCTGATGGACGTGGCTTCAATGCACTATTTGGCCCCAAAACTGAATGTCCCTGGAGAGCTTCTACCTCATTCCTGATATTGCCATTTGTGTTGCAACTGTCCTTGCCTTGTTTTCTACCCCTTTCATCTTGACATCCCAGCCCTCTTGCTTTGGTATCTTTGGGGATTGATGCTGAGTGGAGAGGAGAGGTCTCCTTCATGGTGAGCAATGGTATGAACATACGGTGAACAGTAAGTCTCTGCTGACCACTGACTGTTCCTCTCCTTACAGTTGTCCTCTCCCAGCCTGTATTGCTAATCTCTGTCTAACATTCCTCTTTGCTTGTCCATGGCCAGAAGCCCAGAAGATGTTTCAGACAGGGAGGATGTCCACTTGCACAACTGATTACCAACATGCTTCAGCTTCAGTGGGCATCACCTCTGGGCTTTAGCCTGGATTGTGTCCAGGTGAAGGTGCTGAGTGGCAGTCAGTCTGATGGGCAGCAGATGTTCCTTCATCTGGATCCCTTCAAAGTTCCAGCAGTTTTAGGTACTGGAGCTTCAGGCAGAAGGATACTTGCTGTATCTTAAGTCCAATTCCTCATATGACCAGGATCACGATGTCCTGAGAGTGAGACACACCCTATCAGGTTCAGGTCCCAGGGCTCTCACCATCTGTCCCTGCTTCCTTCTGGATACCTCTGGCTCTGTCCAAGGGCATTTGGAAGTGGCCTTCAAGAGCCCAGGCTAGCTCAGCAGCAGAAGGTGGGAGAATCAAGAAAATACTGGAAAATTCTTTTGTTTACTGCTTTACTATCTATGTCCCTCACTAGAATGTAAATACCAGGATGACAGAGAATCTGTCATGTTTCTCCCTTGTCCCCAGTGCCCGAGACTGTGCTTGATACACAGTAATTATGTTCTCTATCTATATATACTCTCTCTCTCTCTCTCTCTCTATATATATATATATATATAGAAAAAATATAGAAAAATATATATAGAAAAATATATATGTCATATATATATATATTTATATATATATATATATGTATATATATATATATATATATTTTTTTTTTTTTTAATGAATCAGTCCAACCATCCATCTAACCTGCTTCAGAATAGCTCACATTCTAGTCATTGGGCTGTTTGGCAGTCCAGAGTGACCTAGGTGTTGAGTGGGAAGAAGAGCACTTCCACCTCAGAGGTGAGCAAGGCACAGGCCTACTGTGACCCCAGGAGATGCAGAAAGGTCCTCTTAGCAGAGTGGCAGCCAGGCATTAGGCCACATATCTCTTTAAAAGTAGCAGGAAGCCAGGCTCTGAGATAAGCGTGACTGCTAGTGTGATAAAGGTGGGGAGAGGGCCAGGAGGTGGAGAGGTGGGGCTGCTCTGTGGGGATGTCCAGGCCTCTGTGGCTGGCCAGACAGCACCGCATGCTTCCTGTGGGGAACAAGGAGAGGAGATTCCCTCCAAAGGCCCTGGATCTGGGGCTGCCCCAGCTGCCTCACCCTTGACCTCACTGAGGTGGCTAAAACACAGGGCTATTGTCCCTCACATCTGCCATTCTTGGACACTTGGGGGTCTGCTCTAGGGAAAGTGTTAGACCCATGTGTTCTCTGCCCTGGCTCCCTGTGCTTCTCTGTGTTTTAGTCTCTCTGTTGGTAAAATGTATCCTCCACACCAGTGGTTATGAAGAGTCAGGGATGTGTAGGAGGAGGGTCTCAGTGGGAACCAGAGGCTGAAGGCTCAAGAAGTGAGGCAGAGGAAGGCTGAGATGTAAGGTATGAGAGGCAGCCTGGGGGTGGTGGGTGGGCCAGGTAAAGCTCAAGATGAGGGTCCTGAGGCAGGCACGGGAGATGCTTAGAGGCCCCCAGATGTAGCTGGGCATGCTGATGCTGCGTAACAAAGACCTGGCATCCCTGGCATCCCTCTCAGTATCTTATCTTGGCTGGTTCATGCTAAACAGCAAGGAGGGTAATATAAGAGCACCTGAAAGGAAGTCTCAGAGGCTAGGGTTCAAGTCTTTGACCATGTGACTCTGGATAAGTTATTTCTCTGCTCAGAGCTTTGGTTACACCATCTGTAGAAGAGGGGTTGTGGTGTCACATGATTGTGGTGAGCATTAAAGAAATGATGTAAGTCATCCCAGTGACACTATGGGCTTTAGCTCCTCAGTACTACCAGGGTCATCATCTGGGGTGGGGATGGTAGGGGAACTGTGGACTGTACTAAGGAAGCCAGAAAACCGCTGTCCTGACTCAGTGGCTTGCTCCACCCTGGCCTCTGGCCCAGATTCTAGAGGCCTTAGTCAAGGGGTGGGTGTCAGAGCTGGGGGTTTCCCTGTAGGTTCCATGGGACAGAAGCATTGTCTCTCTCTGGAAAGCCCTCAAAACAGCTGGAGGTACCCCTGTCTGAGAAGAGCTCAGAACTGCCAGAACAGATGGGTGGACCAGTTGGACCTGCCCCCTGGGGAAACCCAGGCATGAGCTGGCATCTGGACCTTAATACAGTTCCTGTCCATCCTGCTCCAACAAGGATCTGAGGAAAGCTTGAAGAGAGGCTGGGGTAATGCACAGGCCACGGGCTGCTCTCACCTGAATCTTGCTTGGCATCTAGCCTGTCCAAAAGTCTCCCAGTGCCTGCACTATCCAGGTCTCCTCCACCCACATCATCTCCTCATTCTCCATTACCCCCTTCACTCCACCTGTCCTGAAGACCTTGCAAGAGATGCCACTTCATGCTACACTGACTTGCTCCCTCCAAGATTAGGGATATTTTATGACCTCTTGGTCTCCCCTTGCCTCCATGATGCCACTATTCCTGGTTCTCTCCTCTGGGACCAATTCTTACAGACTTCTACTGTAGCTCTCTTCCTTTGCCCATTTGCTAGGTTTGCAGGTAGGTACCTTGGTGCTTGGTTCTTTCTCTCCCTAGCTATACTAGATATCTCAAATTTGTGAGGTATCTATGGGCAAAATCAGGGCCTGCACCCTCCAAGCAGGGTCCCTGCTTTTTCTTCCAAAGGTGATGGCACAAATTAGTGCCACCATTAAAGACCTAAAGGGAGTCCACCAAATCTTCATTTAATTCACTCGTAAAACTCAGCACCTAGAAGATGGTAGTGGGCTACTACCAATTCAAGAAGTTGTAGCCACATTTACAGCCCCTGTGCCTGCCAGATGTGGTATCTTTGATTCAGCAGATTAACATGGCCTCAGGCACTGAATGAGTGGCCACTGATCTGATTACTCCATTCTTTTTCCATCCTCATCAAATAGTTTGCATTCACTTGGAGAAAACAGTATAAATTTACAGAGCTAGGTTATCTCTCCTTCCCTCTACATAACATAGTCCCAAGAGATCTGGACCATTTGGATATCCCACAGAATATCACACTGGTCTACTCTACCAGTAATGTTATGCCAATCAGACAAGGTGATCAAGAAGTGGCTAACACTTTGGTGGCCATGACAAGACACATGCACTCCAGAAGATAAGCCCTGTGAAGTTTCAGAGCCTGCCACATCAGCAAAATTTTTAGAGACTCATTGGTCTATGGCATGTCAGGAAATTTCCTTCTATGTATAAGAAAAATTGCTACATCTTGTTCCTTTCATTATGAAGAAGGAAGCATGTTTGGTAGGCCCCTTGGTGTTATGGATGCAACCTGTTGCACATTTGGGAATATTATTCTGACCCATATTCTTGGCAATAACACAAAAGCTTGCCATCTGTGAGTGGGTCCCCAAGCAGGAAAGGGCTCTGCAGTAGTTTCGGGCTGTAGTACAAGTAGCCCTGCCATTTGGGCCATATAAATGATCAGAACCTATTGTTTTTAAAGGTATGAGTAGTGGGGAAGTATGTTGTTTCCCTGGGACTCTGGAGCAAAGCCATAGCATCTACATTGGGGAATTATATACATTTTGAAAACCAACTCCTGTTGTACTCCTGAGCCCTAGTGGAGCTGGGACAATTATGCAGCTGGAACTACCTGTGACAAGTTGGTTTCTTCCAGACTTACTAAGCCATAAGGTCAGGTTGGCCTAGCAACAACGCATTATAAAATGGAAGTCATACTTCTGGAATCAAATATGAATAGGATTGGAGGGCACAAATAAGCTACACAAACAGGTAACCCAGAACCCTGTGTCATCCACCTCTGTGGCACAAGAGCCTATCGCACTTGTGGCTACATGAATGATCCCCTAGGACCAGCTAATGGAGGATGTGAAAACCCAAGCCTGGTTCACAAATAGGTCAGACCAGTATATGGGTGAAGCCAAAAATGGTTAGTGACTATACTACAGCCCCACTCAAGGATGACCTTGAAAGGCAATAGTAAGGAAAAATCCAATGGGCTAGAGCTTCAGGTGGTATATCTGGCCCCTGACTTTGTGTAGAGAGATAGTCTGAAATTAAAATATATATGTACTCATGGGCAGTGGCAAGTGGAAAGACCAGTTGGGGATAGTGGCAGTGACAGATTGACAGAGTCGCAGGCAGTGACAGACAAAGACACAGCTGTTGCAGTGGTGGTAGTTCTGTCCTGAGCTTGGCCCTGGAGGCTCTTGGAGTTTCCTTTTGTCACTGTGATCAAAAACTTTCAGAAATTCTTTCCAGGGCCATACTTCCCCCTACCCCCATGGACCCCAATAAGGGAGCAGGCTGTGACCCTTGCTGTCCCTGGATCTAGAGTCAAGAATCAATCCACTCTCTTGTCCCCACTTCCCCTTCCCAGCCTTGTAGGTCAAAGAAAGCCTCCCCCATATTCCTCCTAGGGCCATCTACTCATAGCATGGTGGACCTGCTTGTCCCGGAAAAGGTCTTCTTAGGAACTACTGTGAGTCCAGCCTCTGTGGGCACATTGGACAGTGTCAGGTAAAGGCTGCAGTCCCATTTATCAGAAAATGTTTAGCTCTAATTGGCCAGCTTCTGTTGTCGTCCTTATGACCTCCAGGGCCCAGAGACCTAACAGCCTAAAAGGTTCTAGCTAAGAGGAGACATTCCAGGCCAGATGAGGATGAGGTGATTAACCCTTTCATAGATAGGGAGACTGAGGCTGACTTGGAACATATTCAGCTCTATAGAGTCCAAGAACCCCCTAGGAAGGGGCGAGATGTTTCTCCCTTGAAGGGATCTTTTTGCTGAAACCATGACCAGGCTCCTGCCTCAGGTTGGGCCCATGAAACAGAGACTCTGAGACAGAGATTAGCATGCAGGATTGCTCGTGGAAGGGAAGGGAAACAGGAATAAGCACAGGGAGAAGCTGGATTCAATGCAGTCATAACAAAAGTCTCAGCTAACCCAAAGGAGGGTTCTAGAGCTGGGATGGTCCTTCAAAGTTTTCCTAAGTTGGGGCGAGGAGGAAATCAAGATTTTATTCATTCATGCTCATCAGTAATTGGATATAGGTTGTTGGTTATTGACTTTAGGCATGGCAACTTTGTTCAGCAAAGGAAATCCCCAAAGAGACACACAGTATTCTATCTGTATTCTATCAGGGCTGGTGTCTGCTGGTAGGCTAGACATAGGACAGTGGCAGTAACTAGATCACATGTGGTAAGAACTCCTGGTATTGGATTCATGCAGAGTCTGCCCCTATGGCTATTCCATTCATGTACCCATTGGGCCAGCACTAGGGCAGAATGACAGAAACTGGACAGTATCAACCAGATGAGTCAGTACGTCTACCAGATTACTGTACCTCTTTCACTGTGGAATGATTTCTGGTGACCATTACCATGCAATATGAAACTTCTCATACTTTGTACCACAAACATTTGTCCATCACATTCCTTTATCCTCAACTTCCTTGTCTCAGGTCTTCTGGTCTTCCTCCTTCCAGGTCCCTGTCCAATCAGCAAAGCCAAAAGGAAACTCCAAAAGCCTCTAGGGCCAAGCTCAGGACAGAACTACCACCACTGCAACAGCTGTGTCTTTGTCTGTCACTGCCTGCGACTCTGTCAATCTGTCACTGCCACTATCCCCAACTGGTCTTTCCGTCTTTCCCATCCAAGCTCTGGCTGAATCTGTCATTGCCAGGGACTCTCAGTATCTGTCTATCTGTTACTTTCAGGAGCCCTGAGCTATGTCTGTCATTTTTTCTGTCACTGTTATGGACCTGTTCTGTCTTTATGTGACTCCTGGGCCATTGGATTGCCTGATTCTAAGGAAAGATGCTCCTTCTTACCATGGGGGCTTACAGTAACTAGGGGACCTAGGCCTGCAGTCATACCTGGTGTTTTTATTTGGTCATAGAGCCCAAGTCTCCATCTCTGTTCCTGAGTTTCATAGGCAGGGGAGTCTTTGGTATGACAATGGCCTGAGACATTGCCTGCAGCTCTTGCAGCTTTCCCTGATTTCTACCTGGGTTCCAACACTGGATGGTGTGCATTTCCAGGGGATTAACTGGTGAGAGATGGGGTATTAGGGTCTAACTGAGTCATAGTCCTTCTCTGAATCTGGGCTTGGGACAGCCTTGTTACCAGCCCTGGGGAGGGCTAGAGCTTCTGTTTCAGTTAAGGACCTGGGAGGGGCCCACAACAGCTGGCCCAGAGAGATCCCAGTGGGATAAGAGGCCTGAGGACTGTGGGGGTCAGTCAAGGAGAGCTTCCTGGGATATAGGAGGAGAGTGGAGACTATGAGTTACCATGCAGTTTCTGACTGGAAACTATGGCTCTAGCAGCAGCTGCTGATTCTTTGGCTTCCCCTCCCAGTACATGAAATGACCCCACCCTTATCCAGACCTGCTGGCAGAAGAAGCCTGGGTAGGAGCCAGGGCTTCCACCAGGAAAGCTTGGGGCTGCCCCAGGCTCTGGGCAGGAGGAAATGTGACACAATGCCAGAGAGCTGGGCTTCCCTCCGTTCTATTTCCTTTAAGATAGTACCCAAATCCATTAAGTGGGAAAGGGAGCAGGCAGTTGTGCTGGTATTGGGTTCCCAGGTCCCCCAGCTCCTATCCTCTTGGCTCACCTCTCAGATGCTGTTGTTGATAAAGGTAATGATAACAGCATCCCTTGCTATACAAGAGTACCTTATAGCCTAGTGCTGATCTGCTCCCACAGAGCATTTCCTAAACTTTGAAAATTCATAATGCCTTTTCATCTTGATTTCCATAAAATCTATGTGCATTTCTTTTACTTGTAGGTGAGAAAAGACTCATTTTCATCAGACCCTGAAATGTAGCCACTGCTGGCACCCATATAGTGAAGCGTCCTCCTCAGACCTGAGGGATAGAGAAGTAGTTCAGAGAAGAGACCCCACATTCCCTGAGGAGCAGATGGTAGTGTCCCCTAAGACCCAGTAGGTGGGCAGGCAAGCCTCAGAGTGAGTATTGAGGAAGAGTATGCCCCAATAGAGGAAGTGTCCATTCCTACTGGACACTGGTTGAGTCTCCTGAGGGGATGGATGTCAGACACTTAACAGATGTCAAGCACTTGGCTGGGATACATTCCAGGCATAGAGGTGAGGGTATGGTAGGAGAACTGTGACTGGTTTCTGTTCCTGGGACCTAGGATTGCCATGAGGGGACAGGGCTATGAGCAGAAGCTGAAGGTATGTTTAAGGATCATGAGGGCCAGAGTGTCATGGCTGGGTCTTAGGCCAGATCATACAGCTTGATATTCACCCTGAGCCAACAGGCAGACCATATGGGACACAGCCAGACTAATTCCCTAAAATGTAAACATCTCAAGGGTTGGGTTCCCTGCAGAGCCTGGCACAATTCCTGATACTTCATAGGCACTCAATAAATATTTGTTGAATAGATTCATGAGTATATAAATCCATCTAGCTGCCACGGAGAGAGAAGCAGGAGAGGTCTGTGTAGAGACTAATGCCTCTGGGCCATCTGAGGTGGAAGTCTGTGTGGGACAGGTGGGCTAGGCTGAGGCAGGGCTACAGGCTGGTGAAGTAGGCAGATTTCTTTAAGGGACCAGGAAAGTGAAAGTACCAGGATATGATGGGGGGTTCACTAGGGGATGGTGACCCTGAGAGGAGCCCAGGACACTACCTGGGGCTAAGCCCCTCAGCCTTGTCTCTCCCCTAGGATGATAGCACCTCATAGTTTCCTTGGGGCCTCCTAGAGCCTATGGGGCAAGAGACTTATGGACAAGGGCTGCACTGCAGAATGCACTGGCAAAACACCATCCACATGCATGTCAGACTGGGCCCTTTTTGAGCTAACTGCTCCCAAAATGAGATGCTAGAAGTTGACGGAGCCCCTACACAGCCGTAGTAGCATGGGGAAGTGGAAAGTGTAAACTTGCTAATTTCTGCTGTTATCAATGTGCCTACTTCCCTGCAGTCTACCCAAGCCAAGCTCCCCAAGGGCAGGTCCAACGGCCCTGTGAGCACCATCTGAGGCTTAATCAGATTTGGGTTTTGTTTCCCAACAATTGGCTTGTCAGAATGTTGACAACTGGGCAAGAATGAACAATGTAGAGAAGAATTTCCAGTAATGATGAGGACTTTGGGAAGCAGTTTCAGATTATGTGAAAGGAGAGGAAAGATCCAGAGTCTGATGGACACACAGTCTACAAGAGGTAGGAAAACCAATATTGCTTAAAAAAGACTTTTCCGTGGAAAAATATTTGACAGTAACTACTAAAACTAAAATATGTATACCCGATGACCTAGTAATTCCACACCATTCCCAGCATTTCCAGCAGAAATGCATACATAATACTCACCAAGAAAGGAATACAGGAATATTTGTAGCAACCTTATTAATGTTAGCCAAAAAACGGAAACAGCCAAAATATCCATCAGCAGTGAAATGGGGAAATACGTGGTGGGACATGATGGACTACCACACAGAAACAAAATAGACTACAGCTCCATCAAAAAACAGAAAGGATTGCACAGATATAATATTGAACAAGAAATGTCAAACATAAGAGAGAGCACAGTCTATGATTCCATTTAAATGAAGTTTAAGAAGGGAAAGATGAATTTATGGTGATAGAGTCTGGACACTTAGGACAGCAGATAGTAACTAAGAGGGAGAAAGCAGAGGCAGCCTTTAGGAGTGCTAGAAATGCTCTGTATCTTAGAGCTCTCGGGTGCTGGTTGTATTGGTATAGACATATGCAAAAAGTCACTGAAATGTACACTTAAGGATTCATGTGCTTAATGTACAACTCAGTTAAAACTCAAAATAATTTTTTTTAAGAAGCTTTTATCTGCCTCCAGAAGAACTGCAGGATCTTGAAGAAATGCGGATCTTCCCCTTGGGTGAGGGCCAGGAAGTATGTTTGAGGGCAGAACCTGGGGAGTTTGTGCTGATCTTCCCTTGAAGTTGAGAAAAAGAAAAGGGAGAAAGGTTTTTAATTAATCATCTCTCAGGTTGAAAGAGCAGGTCTGGGCCAGAGATAACATCAGTGGCAGCAACATGAAACTATTTCACTGCTGTTATCTCAAACCACAGTGAAAAATAACTTGTGAAGCTGCATCTTTCCTGGCAGCCATAGCTCAGGGTCTCCTCACAGGAGGGAAATTGGTCAGCCATTTCTGAGGGCAACAGCCCTTCTGAGGGTCCAGAAAAGGGGCTTCTGCGAACCAGGCCTGAGGATTCAGTTCAGCTTACCTCCTGTGTGGTCCTGAAGAAGTCCCAGGCCTGTCTGGGCCTTGGGGGCAGGGTGCTTCCAGCACTAACAGAAGGTGAGATGGCTCCTCCCCATCCCCAGCTCCCTTCTTGGAGCTGGCCCTGCTCTGACCTGCCCTATAGACCTGGATGCCATGAGCATTCTGGCCTCCCCTCTCCTCAGAGAAACTGGGCCAGCATCAGGGCACTCTCAGCAGAAACAGGTTTTCCTGGCCTTGCCCTAAGCATCAGGGCAGTAGGCTTTCCTATGTCATAGCAGGTTGGTCTGGGGCTGGTGCCTCTCTGTCCCTGCCACAACCCTACTTTACAGTTTTAAGGAGATTGAGGCCTAGGAGAGACGCAAATGCCAGATTTCTTTTTTGCGAAGCCCCTGTAATAGTGTGGGAGGGTCCATGACAGGAGCTGCTGGATTCAGCCATGTGCCTTCAACACAAATAGCAACTTACTCAGAAGGCCAGGTTGGCACAATATGTGCCTGGTGCATGTACCCCCTGCCCTCCACTCTCATTTATATAAACCCTGAATTCCTAAGCATGCACATGTGCAGACAACCAAGATACAAGAGGCATAAGGGCTCAGGTCCTAGTTTCCAGGGCCAGTTCTGCCTACTTGGGTCTGTGTGATGCAGGCCAGATGTGTAGCCCCACCCTTCACTCCATGCACGGGATAGTTGTGAGGTTAATTGAGGATGCCTGAGTAGTACCTTTCAACCTCCAGGCCTGTAGTGAGAGCTATCCTGCCTGCCAAGGAAGAGTAGCCACGCCTCTTTTGCTGTACATGCTATCTCAGAAAGAGCAGACAGCCCTCTGGACTTTGAGGGGAGAAGACCCCCCTTTTTAAGCTAATCACCTGCGTCTTGGTTGAACCACCGACTGGGGAATCATTTGATGCAAGCTGCCACCAAGAACTCCATTTACCTGGAGACACTGAAGGTGCAAATTTTCTGTAAACAAGGGAACCACATGATGCCCACTGATCTTGGCATTCAGTGTCTCTCCTCAGATCCAGCCACAGCCATGTTTACAGTCATCACAGGGTAGAAAACCAAGGAGAAAATATACCTGCCATCCCACCACCCAGGTCATCATCCCAATTCCTTTCTAGCCCTTGGCCTATTTGGCATTATCCCAGCATCGATGCCATTCTGGACCTTTCACAGGTGCCTTGTCATGTTGCCATGTTAACTTCATGTCCCTTACTTTATTTCATGGACTGAACAATTGGCTTTTTCTGTGGATAAAGCTTCCTCCTTCTGTGTGCTCTCCCAAAATGTGAATGCTGAGTCAAAGAATGTAGCCACGCTGTGGCCTGTGATAGAGACCATCATGTGGCTGCCAACAGGGCTGTTCCAGTTCTTGAGGCCTCGCATGTATGAGAAGGCTGCACAGACACTTTAGGGCATGTCTTAGATTCCTGGTTCTAATCTCAGTACTACTGACTTCTGAGGGAGAAGGGGGGCTCTAGGAGGCAGAGGGTGATAAAGAGTTGAGGTGGTCCCTAGGGAGGACCCTGTGAAATGAAGGGAAAGGGACTGTTCAATTGTCCTGGTAAGCCTTGATGTTTGGATGAGCCTGTGTTCTCAGGCTACCCAGCCCTGCCTTTCCTCCTGGTCTAAGGTGGGCCTAGCAAAGCCAAGAGTGTTTCTTCAGGGTCAGAATAGGCCTGACCCATATCTTCCCACGGTTATCTTCCTTGGAGGGATATAATATGAACCTTTTGCCTGGTATCCTAGGGAAAGAGAGTGCATAGGCCCATCCCAGCCATTTGGGGGTCAGGCCAAACCTCTTGTGCCCAGGTGTCCAGCCCAGAGCTCCAGCCTTCCAGTGTACCAGCTTCTCCATAGATTCTGAGGCAGTAGAGCCAGTAGGCTCCCAGAGAGCTGTGGGCTCAGGCCTGCCTGGGTCTCCAGAGCAGTACCCACATGGCCCTCCCACCTGGTTCCAACAGGAACCATTACCACTGTCTAGATATGAGCCTAACTGGAGGGGAAACTAGGGCACATAGAAAACCCAAGTGGCTCGGAGCACCTGGATGGCTCAGTCAGTTAAGCGTTCTACTTTGACTCAGGTCACGATCTCACGGTTCATGGGTTCAGGCCCTGCATCAGGCTCTGTGCTGACAGCTAGGAGCCCAGAACCTGGAGCCTGCTTCAGATTCAGTGTCTCCCTGTCTCTCTGCCCCTCCTCTCCTTGTACTCTGTCTCTCTCTCTCAAAAATAAATAAACATTAAAAAAAAAAAAAAAGAAAACCCAAGTGGCCCTCACTGCAGGATCTCTTCATGGATGGCGTTTGGTGACCAAAGTTTAAGGGTGGCAGGGGAATGGGGACAATTATTTCTTGTTGAATAGCTGCCCTCCTACCTGTGTCCTTACCAACTTTCCTGTTTCCCAGAGGAGGCACCAGAGCCTCTTGATCAACCTTAGTTTCCCTAGAGCTGAGCCACATGCTCTGAGGCCCCAAGCTTGACAAAGACCCTGAACTTTGGCTATGGTCTGGCCTTTGGGGCCAGAGCCCACCCTTCCTGTATGGACTGTGGCTGAGAAACTGAGGTGCATGTTCAACGTCACACAGCGAGTTAGTGACAGGCCAGGCCTGTGTACACCCTAATGTCCTGAACACAGCAAGGGGATGACGAAGGTATACACGCTAACCCCCAGACCTCCACTATTAGATGCCTTAGACTAAGAGGAGGCTGAAGCACTGAAGTGGTAGGTCTTGTCATCAGTGTGTCTCCACAACCCCGCCCTGCCATGCATCCTGCAGGCTCTGGTGCTCAGTACAGAGGAGTAACCTTAGGAACCCTGAGCACCCATGTAATGTGGCAGGCAAGGAGAGATGATGAATTAGATGTAGAGCTCACAGTCTGTGGGGAGTGCACCATGGGCTTCCTCTGGGCTTTATCTTAATTATCTTTGGCCCCTGGGCCTATCAGCCTTGATACCCAGAACTGAGTCACAGGGCTATCCTCCATGTTCTGAGATAATTTGGCAACTTTGCTCAGTCACACTTGCTGATCTGGCCTGATGTGGCCTATCAAGGTGGAGATGAGCAGGGAGTGGTCTGTGAAGCCTGGAGCAAGGGATAGGGGTAGGCAGAGCTGTGGAAGGTCTGTGCTCTGGCTGCAGACACAATCCAAAGCTTCACAGCTAGGCAAGCCCTATCAGAAGGTAGATGTTGCACACTCCCTAAAGGTCTGGCTTGGGCCACATTGTGGTTGGAGCTTGATACCTAATGGTATTCCAGAGCACTACATCTTTATCTTTCCTGGTTTGGTGAAGGAGCTCATGGTCTGGAAGGTTTGGATTGTAGGAGGCTGTCACTTCCAGTAAACTCTTCAAATCAGGGTTAGGGTTAGAATTGAAGATAAGGGGATCAGAGCTCAGTACCTCAGTCTGGCATCACTTCAGGACCAGAGTAACTTGTGAATTCACTACAGGCATGACCCCATATGCTGGGGGGTTGGGGGTAATAGCAGTTTGGGGAGTGGGCTGTTATACCAAGGGGACACTGAAGGGTGTTGTGAGGGACTTTACTTTGAAGTCAGATAGCTATTTGATGGTCTCAAAGAAGCTAAGGGTTGGAGATATCCCTACTCCCTGTGGACCACCCACCTGGTCCAGGTTCCCTACTGTGCCCAGTCCTCTGTGAGTAGGCTCAAAGCCCTATGCCCCTGAGCCATTTACCAGGTCTGACCCTTCTCTGGTTATACCAGTCCTCAGCAAGAAAGCAGGCAAGGGGAGATGATGAATTAGATTTAGACACCCCCCCCACCCCCGCCCAGGAGCAGTAGTAGACACCACAGAGGGAAAGGCCTTGAGCCTTGAGTCTTGGCCCTCAGATCCAGGAGTGCTTGGGTGCTGAGTGAGGCTGGGGATGGAGGGATCTTTGAAAGGACCTGATTCGAGTTCTGAAGAGCACAGGGAGAAGAGGGCTAGTAATAAGATGCACAGACATTGATGTGCATCATTGTGTCCTACTCTGTGTCCACTGGCACCGGAGGGATAGCAGAAGAGCAGATGAGATGGGGCTCCCACTCACCCTCCTGGGCCCCCCTCCTGAGAGACTCCTGACTGTCCAGGTCAGGAGTCCTGGCTATGGAACCATCAACCCCAGCCCTCTGCCCCTTCCAGTTTACCAAGGGCCCAGGGAGACTAAACTCTATCACAACTCTCACTCACCAGCATTTATATACCCCAACTTTATTGAAATAGCAGGTGCTGTTGCATCATTTACAGAAATAATTTCCTCAGGCACACCCCCATCCTTATTACCCACCCACATTCTCATCAGCCAGCCCAGGGCCAGCAAACTCCCACCCACCCTGGCTATAAATTGTTCCTGAGGCTCCTCCAGTTCCATTTCTTGCATCTCTAACCAGGCTTCACTGAAAAGATGGATTCTCACAGGCTGCTCTTGACCCTTTTACAGGATTTCCATCCTTCTATGGATATGACAACACTCTGTAAGGCTTCCTTGAACTGTGAGAAATTACTTTTCTCAGTAGTACAGTTCTTGGGTGATTCTGTTGGCTAAATAAGAAATACATATTTAAGTCATCTTTTTAGCAGAAAAAAATAAAAACAAACTCTGTTCTACCCACAAGGGTCCTGTAAACCCTCCATCCCTGGGAGATACCTTGGGCAGGCCCTTAAAGGGGACACTCGACGCTGTCTGGAGCACAGGGTCTGAGGACCATATAGCCTTGGGGAGAGAGCAGCAAAGTGTGGGCAGGTCCCATGGTTGCCCAGGACAAGTAGGGTCAGAGCACAAAGGGGATGTGTAAACAGGGGGCCAAACATAGAGGAATACCTTGGTCATTTCCCAAGAACATGCCCCCCCTAAACCACTGCCCATCTCCACATAGTAGGCTCCCAGTGGGACTCATCGGCCCTGAAGGAATCCCAGGAGCAGGGCAAACCAGAGCTCCCTGGGACTGGCCACCGAACCAAGGTTGGCTGAGCAGCCCTTCCTAACCAGCCCTACTCTGACCTGTCTCAGACCTGCTCCACACTGACCCCTGAGCATAGGGACTTGGCAGAGGGCATAACAGAAACTCTGAAACAACCCCTAAATCCCCACTCTCCTAAGCCCTAGCCCCTGTCAGTGAGTGCACTTCCTTTGGATCAGAAAATTGTACCTGAGGCCTCACATGTGACAAGTGGGGGCTGTAAGAAGTCCTTTGTCCCATTGGGCCCCCTGACTGTGGTGGCATGAGGTTCTCCTAAGAGCAAATAGCAACTTACTTCCAGCTTTGGGCAGATTCTGGTGAGTTCTTTCATGTCCTTATAAACCTTTCTTATATGATGGTCATGCTCGTTGTATTTCGTAAGTTCCTTCAGGGTAGAGATGAAGACCTTTGTAAACTCCCCATAGCAGGGCTCCTGAAACAGGGTTGGGGGCACTGGGATGATGGTGGTGTACATCAGACCACAAGTTGACCACCATTCCCATCCATCCCTGGTCACCCTGGCTAGGAGCCCTGAACTCAGAATCAGGCCCTACCCTGATTGTCCCACAGGACACTGGTGGGTGCTGTAAGCTGTGCAGTGAGTGTCTGGTCTGTCCCCAGGCCCAGGACTGATCTAGGGTGGTGATCAGGGAGCCTGGAAAAGCCTAAAAACTGGCCACTCGCTCATCTGTTGGCTGAGCTGTCAGCTCCAAACTCAAACTCCGCTTTCTTCCCAGATTTCTCACTCTGACATCTTTTGTTCTTATCTCTGCCCTGGGTGCTGACTGGGGTGATGATCCCTTTCAGATGTGGTCAGAAGGTCCATGGGGAGACAGCACCTTACCTCACTGGTGTTCTGGGGCCTTTTGAAGGAACCCTGGAAGCAGGAGAAGCTGGTCAGAAACACAAAGGGCCACTAAGAGCAAAGTAATGTTTGATGAAGACCCAGACTTACGTTGTAGACAATGTTGTCAGCCGAAAGTTCTTTCTGAATTTCAGCACAGACTGCGGTGTGATTGTCGTGAGCAGATGCGCTGGCTGTCTTCATCGAGGCAGAATGGTTTTCTGATCCCCAGAGTGCACAAGCCAGGAACACATACAGGTGCATGGTATGACCTGATGATAGCTCCAAGCCAATCTGAGCCCTGGGCTTGGCTCCACATTTATGTGGAGAGGGGTACCTATATATGTGAGTCTAAGGAAATGCTAAATCTCTTATCAGTCATCACTGGCTTACGTGGAAGACAGAGAGTACCTTATCAGTGGGCAAGATATGCTTTTCATGCATTTTCTATGACCACAGCACACTTCATGGATTCTTGTTATTGCTGAGAATCAGGCTTGGTCTAAGAATTTTTATTTGTAGTCACATCTAGAGTCATGACCCTTCTCTGCCTGCCTGTTGGGACAGGTCTTTGGCCAGGACTGGTGCTGTCTGCAGGTGCAGGCTAGAGCAGAGAGAGTAGGTGGGGTGGAGAGAGAGAGCCAGTCAGGGGGAACAGCTGCACCAAGCCAGCTTCCTCAGGCCCACCTGTCAAAGAGAAGGGTGGCCTTGCTGTTTACCTGACACTTGAGGACCCACCCACTTCCTCATTGTCCACAGAAGGGACACAAGGGAATGGGCTCAGGAACATGGCCTTCAACCGGGCTGGCAAAGGGAAGGGAAAAGCACTGCTCTGTCTTGGCCTGAAGGCCTTGGATTTTAGGGAAGCGCACCTGATTAGATGCAAAACTTCATGTAAAAACAAAAGCCAGCTCAGAAAAATGCCACACCAGAACCATGTACTAACAAATTCTGAATTTACATTCTGACTCTCAGAGATTAAGATCACCCATTTGGGGGAAAGTTTGGTAAATATGCTGAGCTCTGACCCCTGTGGTTATTTTTGTTTGTTTTTTGTCTTTTTTTTTTTTTTTTTTTTCTTGAACAGCTAGTCTATCTCCTGGTTCAAATTAGGAGTGGTTGAAACCCTGAGTATGAGGATCAGGGTGTGGTCACAGGGTCCAGGCCTCTGAGGGGCATAGGTGTTTTGCCTCGCTCAAGGGCAGGCCTGTTCAACCAGTGGCCAGCCAAGCCCCAGGAACCCTCAAGCCTTCTCAGGAAGTATAAGGCCCTTTTTCTGGAGCACAGTGCCCACTGACCAGGTTCCTTGGACTTCCAAGTGAACCTGAAAACCTCTCTTTGCAGTGGGACCCTTGAGCATCCAGGGAAGCACGTCTAGGTGTGCAGAATGTAGCACCCAGGCCAAGTCTCACCTCCCCTCTGCTCCGACAGTGCCGCCCCTCAGGCACCACCCCCAACCTTGCAGCTCCTCCCATCCTCACTGTCAGCATTCACTCAAGCTTGAAAATAAACTGGAAACGGCACAAATAAGAAGAGGCTTTTAATAATTTATTATTGTTGTAAAACATGTTGAATAAATATAGAGTATGATCTTAAATAAATAAATAAATAAATATTAAAATACATAAATATATAAATAAATATTACTGATCCCTGCCAATGTAAAACATTGCCTGCTCCCCATACCAAGCCCATATCAGGGCAGCGTGTTCCAGTGTAAGTCTGGCCCCGCCCGCCCCCCATGGCCAGGCCCCACACTATGGTCCCTCCAAAGTGAAGATCCTGAGTTTCAGCAATCCGTAGGTTCGAGGGCAGTGATTCTCGAGGTGCACTCTCAGGGCTGGCTCCTGGCTGGACTGGCCTGCCTCACTTCTAGACTGGCTTCCAGCAGTCAAAGGGGATGTTAAACAGAAAATCCTTCAGATTCTCTTTGAAATTTTTGAAGGTGATAGTCTGGGTTTCACAGGGCGTTTCCTTAAAAATAAGAAAAAGAAAAAGAAAACTTTGGGTCCAGGTATGAATGGGTAATGTGAGGGAAGCACCAGTGTGTTTCTGCACAGCCTGTTAGAACCCATTCTGGGCCCACCTGCTGACCTGGATCAGGTGACAGGTTGCCACCATATGTCACTCAAAGGGTGCACAACTCCTCCAGTCGCAGCCCGGGACAGGCACCTGACAAATTGCCTCTTTCCTCAGAGGCCAGCTCCAGCGACCCAGAAGGAGCAGAAGTCAAGTCCACAGACCTCACTCCTCACAGGAAAGGACTGTTTGGGGCCTTTGTCCAATCCGGGTATGACCCCCTCCTAACTCCCATGCAATTTAGGCACCTCACAAGGGGCCAGGGAAAAGTCCTGTTGGGAGGTAGCGCTTGGGCCCAGGAATGTACCCTGGACCTTAGGCAGGCCCTGAGTTTCCTTGGGTTTGCCTCACCACTGAGCTCATTAATGATAATAAGAGCATAAGCCTACTCCCACTAGGGAGTATGTAGGCTCCCAGCTCCATGGCTTTAACTCCAAGAGATAAAAATAATCAGGGCTGCTGACCCTCTGAAAGGGCTAATCATTATGAATCTGTTGACACAAAAACCCTTTAGGGTCCTGAACAGCTACAGTGAAAGGCCTCTCCTTTTACCCAGTCCTCAACCCTCCTAGGCCAAGACGTTCCACCTTGGGACCCTGACATGGGCACTCACCGGAGTAAGGGGGCAGTGCTGCTTGTAATGGTTGGCCATCATTCTCAGAGGCTCCTTGAGGCTGATGAGGCTGCCCCGTAGGCCCTGCTCGTACAGCTTTAGGTGAGTCTGCAGGCATTTCGGCTCCTGTGGGAAACGTCCATTCCTTGGTGAGAAGTGGCCAAGTGCCCTCTGGTGGGCGCATGACAACCTCCCTGTCACTCTTTCCTGTTCTCAGCCCTGTCCCCCAGGAGTAGGTTTTGGGAGGGGAACAGGGTGATGCCAGGTCTAGTCATCCTTACTGCTCTGTTCATGTAAACATAAATCTGCACCATTCAGCTCAGGCCACCCTCAGTTAGCACAGCCACATTCCCTGGCATCTCAAGAGGGTCCCAGTCCCCAGGGAAGGAGGTTGCTATCCCCCAACCATTTGGGCAGTAAGGAGCAGGATGGGACATCCCCCAGACCTGCTATGTGAACAAGGCTTGACCCTGAAATACCTCTGCGCCTCTCTGTAGTCAGCACTCTTGTCTCCACAGGGCTTGGTCTCAAAGTAACTCCTGCTTGCTTACCCGTCCCCTCGTGACTCCCACCCCCTTGAATGCTAGGTCTGTCCATGGCTGCTCAGCTAACAAAAGAGTTTACATGTCTGCCACAGGGGCAAGGCCCGTGGCCACCTGAACACCCCTCCTTCTGGCAGCCAGGTGACTGGAGAGAAAGTGGACTTTGTGAGAGTCCATCTAAAATGGAGCCACCCCCCAAGGTAGAGGCCTCTGGGAAGGTGTGTCAGAGAGGAGTATCTTACCTCAGGGTCAAACATTTCAGAGACGACTTCTACTGCTTCATTCTGTAGAAAAGGAAAATACCGTGTTATCAAACTGACAGGGCCACTCCAGGCCAGTGAGATGGCTCAGGCACGGACCGCACTCCCTTCCTCACTCACCATCACAGCAGTTATTTCACTACTGTTGTTCAGAAGGCTCAGGGCCTCCTTGATGGCATCCACGTGTTGCCAGGGCCGAGTGACAGAGATGGGTGAACTGGTGGGTGCAGAGATGCTGCAGACCACAGTGCCCAGGAAAAGCAGGTTCTGCAGCCACATCCTCCTGAGGACTTTAGCCTTTCTCTCTGAGCACTGGGCTCACTGGCAAAAGAGCTCTTATATACACAGTTAGAGGAAATGATTAATGGTGACCACAAAACGCCAGGGAGGCGGGGGAACTACCTGACCTGTGGAATCTCCTGGCCCTTATCACACATGGGAACGGTGAGCCTTTCCTCCAGGTGGTCAGGCTCAGGGGTTTTCGTTAATAAGTCCTTCCAAGAATTGGCAGCGCATCCGCCTGCCTCCTTGAGCACCCTCCAGCCTTCCCTGGCTAGTCTGCCCAATGAGGCTGCCCCCTTCCTCTGAGGAGCCTCTGGGCACAGTTTCGACTTCCTGGCCTGGAGTGGCCAGGGTGGGGCCTGGGCCCCGGACACTGGATCCGGACACTGGATCGAGCTCCTACACCCAGGCTCCCCACCCTGCCTCTAATCCCAAGAAGGCTCTGGGCTGGCTGTGCCCACCCTGGGGCCCATTCCAAAATCAGTCTTCCCTTCTTCTCCTAGATCCCTTTCCTCTGGCTACAGTGAAAGATCTGAGTGGGAGGAAGACCTTCACAGGCCTGCACCACAGTCCACCTAGGCACATTCCAGCCAAATGGCACAGTCCTGCGATCCAGAGCAGGATCCAAAACAGTCAACAAGGCCTGCCCAGCCAGGGACCTCTGCCTCATAGTCCCCTGTGAGCAGAGAGAATGACACATGTGTGCGCATCATGTCCAGCCAACAAGATTGCAGAGCATTCCTTCGTGGTAAGATCCCATCTGACAGCAACAGTTCTGGTTTTCAAAGCTCTGTTTAACCCCCAGGCTGCAGAGATAAGCTGGGGTGGGTGAGGGCCCTGAGTTCAAATTCTGACTCCAGTACCACCTTGCTGAGTGACGCTTCCCTCTGAGCTATAGAGCCTCACCTCCTTCTGTGGACCAGACTACCCTTCTCAGATAGACATTGCGCTCCTTTGTAGAGCCCCTGGCAGGTGCCAGGAGCTTCAGGGAACAATGGCTTCTCAAACAAGATCTTCCAGGCATAATTTTTTACATGGCCCCTGCCTCAGCTCACCTCCAGCTCCAGAGGCCTCTCTGAGGAACAGGAACTGTTTTTGAAAAAGCCAGTCTCTTGAGGGGCTGACAAGTGTTTGCTTTTCACAATGAAGTTTGGAGAGGACAGCACGAGTTTGTGTTTGCTGCCCCATGCTGTGAGTTTCTTAGCCACAGGGTGTGGCTGCACACATATGCATTTCTGAGTGTCTGTGTGCCAGTGTGATTGGATGTGTCTGTACTTCCAAGTGTGTTGGGCAGGGGACTTTTACATGAGGTACATCCATGTGAGCCCCCATGCCTCTGCAGGTGCCCCTCTGATATGGGAAAAGCTCCCTACACTGACTGATGTTTTGGGGCCCCAGATTCAGTCTGGATTGATGCAGTCGGACACAGTAATGACATTCTGCTGGACTCAAGTAGACACCCCTCGAGAGCAGGTAGAACTTAGGGTCTAAGTACCATGCCCTGAGCCTGCAGCCCTGGCAGGTTTCACCGTAGGGCAGGAGAGTTGCTGCACTGGCACAGGAAAGACATACCTTAGTCCTCCAGACCTAGCTGCGTCCCCTCCCAGGGTCAGGGACCCAACATAAGGCCAGCCCTGCCCTTCTGAGCCTGGTGGAACATTCCTAGGTGGCCAGGCTAGAGTGAGGTATAGAGTGTCCAGGCCCTGGTCCTTCCCCCTTTTCCATGAGGGCTCTGCTCAGCCCCTTCTAGGAAGTGCTTAGGAGGCACCAGAGTAGTTGAGGATACTAGATGCAGATGCTACACAGAGTGGAGATCTGTGTCAGACTGTGATCTGGAACCTGGGTGGTAGAGACTGGGAACCACAGTGAGTGGCTAAGTAAGTAGTCAGGGAGGCATAGAGCTGGTGTGGTCCCTCTAAGATGGAAGGTCACTTTCCTTTTAGAAATGAGTCGTCACAGCTCAGACAGTTAGTCAACAAATATTTCCAATCTGTACCAGGCTCTGTGCTGGGGAGGAGGTGGATGGGACCCTCCCACTGGCCCTCACTTCTGGCCCTGGAGGCTCTCAGCCTGGTAGAGAGAGAGAGAGAGAGAGAGAGAGAGAGAGAGCGAGCAGTGGATCCTCCCACTGTGTAGATCCAGGCAGGGAAGAAGTTCAGAGCTGAAGGATCCCAAGAAAACGCTTCTCACAACTTGGGGATCCATGGGGACCAAAGAGCCTCCCTAGGGGATGCTGCCTCCCTGTGCAGGCTGAAAGGGGAGGTAACATCAGGTGGGCAAGTCACATTGTGGGAGGGAGGGAGAGGACAGGCTAGTGGAAGAATGTTTGGGGAATGGAGAGACAGCAAGTTTTAGAAATAGGTATGGAAAAGAGGAGGCAGTTTCCAGAGATATTTAGGAGGTAGAAATTTATGGGACTAGATGATATAATGGAGTAATTTAGTCATTCATTCATTTTTATTGAGTTCCCAGGAGGGGAAGAGGATACAAGGATGATGGAAAACCTACAGGGCCCTGCCTTTATGGAATTTATAGCTCTACGAATGAAAGAGCAAGATTAATCTACTCAACACCCTCTCTTATGTGCTTTTTAATGTACATAAGAAGAGTTAGAACCACTGTCAAGGTATCTAAGATGGGGACCCAGGGATGAAGAAGCAGGTTTGCAGTGTCTATGGACCTACAGGAAGTTTCAGCAGTTTGGAGGCTACTTGTGCAGAAGACAGATCTGCCTGTGAGTGGTTCCTGTCCATGCAACCACTAAGGCCACAAAAAGTTAGTCAAAAGAAGGGCTGAGGGCCAGCACAGCAGTTTTTAAGGGCTAGGGGCATGCTAGAAACGTGAGACACTGGCCGGTGGCCAGGATTCCAGTAGAGCGGGAAAGGAGGAAAAGCAGGAGTCATAGGAGAGGTCCATGCCAGCAGCTGGCCTATAGGTACCAAAGTCATCATGGGAAAGACAGAGTTCCTGGGTTTGGCCATGAGGTTCGTGGGCAGAAACACATCTTCTTCTCCTTTTTTTTTTTTTTTTTTTTTTTGGAGAGATGACATCAAGACTGAGGCCGTGACACAGGCAGACATTCCTAGATTGCACCGCATGGAAAGTGGCAGCGATAACATCGAGCGGGTGTGCTGACTCAAGGGCCCCAGATAGAACAGTGGGAGGGTTGGGGCGGAGACTGTGATGAACAGTGTGACTCCTCTTTGGCCCCTTCCCACAGGGCCAGGAGAAAACCCTCTGGAAGGGGTTTCCTGTGAGCATCCTCCTATAGGCTCTGGAGGAAATGGGTATGTGGCTACCCCAGGCTCCATATCAGAGAGGAAGTTACCACAGCTTGAAGGAAACAGGCGTCCTAGTGCATCATGTCCCAGGGAACCCCTACACAGACATATCAGCTGATCACATACTCCCTAGGCCTGCCAACCCATGGTGTGGGAGTCTAGGCGACCAGAGGCCCGACCACACAGTCTGTGATGGCAGAGACAGGAATTGAACCCATATCTGTTCCTGCTCCCCTGATGTTTCTGTTACTATCTCAGGGATCAGAATGCCAGGAAATGCTGGTTGCCTGGCTAGACAGATGAAGGATGTTCTCCATTAGGGCAGCTTAAAAGGAGACTCTTACAAGTGTTGGCAGGGAAGCCAGAGTGGCCTGTGAATGTCTCAGGGAAACCCTGAAGGCCAAGGCCAGAATTTCCCCAATAGAGCCTGTCACCCAGGCATCTCTGTGTTTCAGGTTTGGGCTCTCCACCACTGATCCCTGGGTAGCCCAAGGAAGTCCCTCTTCCCTGAGCCTTGGGTCCCTCATCTCTACAATGGGTTTAATTATTGCTGCCTCACAGAGGAAACTTTTGTCTATCCAGAAACTTTGTGGGAGAAACCTCCCAGGAAGGAGGTAGTGCTTCAACCTTTCTTCTCCTCTTCCCATCACTTTGGGAGGCTTCTGAAGCCCAAATTGGGCAGAAGACTCAGCCTTGCTGGAATTATCAGGGACACATGCCCCTTGCCCAGCCATAGCCCCTGACAGCATCTTTCTGGACAGATGCAATGAGGTAGAAAGCCCAACCTCCACCCAGATTCAGGGCTCACAGGGTCCTGGCACTGTACTCAAGAGACCCTGGTGCAGGGACAGCACCAGGAGTTGCTCATTTTTCCCTGAGAAAGGATCCCGGTCACTCCAGGCCACACCAGACACACAAAGCAACATCTTTGGCCTTTGTGGTCACAGCTCCAGGCAGATCACTCTGGCATCTCCTCTGTCTAGGTCCCCAGAGGTACACCTCAAAAAGACCCAGCCTGTCCAAGTCCTAATTCTGATCCTGTTTTTTGGGTGTCCCCAGTCCCTGGTACTGGTGAGTCCTGACTGGTCTGGGAGGATCTGAAGGTGATTAACCATTAACCATGTGTGGACTCTCTGCATTCAAGCCTATAGGAGGACCCACCACTTGTGGCTGTACTTGGAGCTCATGTTTGGTGGTCACATTAGGTAGGGAGAGGGAGGGCAATGCCTAGACTCATGGACACCATGTTGAGGGCATCAACCAACCGTGCACAGAGAATGAAGAGACAAGAGGGGGAATCAACAAATAAGAGTGAAACAAATTCAAAGAAGGCCTTGAGGGGACATGTTGCATGTGTGGGTTTGGGGCAAGAGGTGAATGAGGAGTCTGATACTCAAGGTTCTGGCTCAGGCAACTGTGTGGACAGTGAGGTTATTTGATGAAATGGGAGAGACCCAAGGTAGCAGAGAGGTTTGGGGAATTGTTCTAGACTGGACTGGATGTGGCAAGTTTAAGAGGCCAGGGAACCTCCAGGAAGACTCCTTCAGTTGTGGCTACATGGGCCCAGAGGTCAGGGAGAGGTCAGGACCCAAGACACTTGGAAGTCATTGGTAAAGAGGAAGTTCTTCTCACCAGAGGGCTGCACAAAGTAAGCTGGGCCTTGGGTAGTGCCCAGGAGCACCAACTTGTAAGACTGGGCCAAGGATGATGAGACACCCTTTTTTGCTTCCTTTCTTGGTTCTTGGGACTTCCTTGCTGTTTCCTAACTGCACACTCAGGCTGGTAACATCCCACAGATGGGTTCATCAGGCATGCCCTCCATGATGCCCTCTCCACCACTTATGCCTCCGGCCCAGAGTACTTTCTCCAAGTCTGGAAATGCATCCTCTGCCTGTGAATCTCTGTCTCTTGGCCTCATCCCCAGGTAGGAATGTCATCAGGCATCCAGAAGGAGCCACTTTCTTTATCTGTCTCCTTGGGATAGAGCCATTGGATACTGCATTAAAAATGAAAAGGAAGAGAAATCTTTACCAGAAGCCTTTTCAACCTCCCAAGTCTTATGCCCCTCCCTGTCCTTGGTTTTTGAGGCTGAAATCCAGGCCAATGTGCTGGTTGAGTACCTGGGGATCTGTACCCAGCTCTCATACCTGCCTTCCTCTGGGGCTGGTGGGCCAGAATCAAGGTTGCAGATGTGGGCTTTCAGTTCTGGTGGTTCTGGAAAGAGCTCCTTCAGGACATTTCTGAAGTGCCAGGGCTCGCTTGGGCTTTCACTGAGGCACTGTTTAGGCAGGCACATCTCTTGCTTCTGGTTCTTCAGATCCCAGAGGGCCCTGGCCTTGAACCCCAAGGCCATACCCTCTACCCTCTATTATGTATCTCTGCCTCTGGGCAGAGCACCCAACTCATTCTGGCACCATACTCCCCTAGCCCCTCACAGAAGTGAACAGCCCCTGCTGTGAGGCAGAGGGCCCAAGAGGAGTGGTGATAAAAGTGATAATGAAGAGAGTTGGGGTGGGGGGTGGCCACAAAGTGTCTCTGGGATGGCTAAAGGTGGTCCTTGGAGATTTCTCCTCCCAGCCCTGGGGCAACAGATTCAAAATTCCCTCTCCCTGAACACACATTTATTTCTCACTCCCACAGGCCACCCCTAGTATGGGTTGTAGCCTAGTTCCCTATATAGCCTGCTGGGGTGCAACAACTCCCTCCACTATGAATGCAGAGTTGGAGGCTTGCCTCTAAGCTTGGCCCTTCTTGCTGCATGACCTCAGGCTATGACTCCAACCTCTGAGCCCCAACTGGCTCATCTCCACAAGAGGATGGAGGCACACTATGCAGTTTTTGGAGAGTGCCGGGCTACATGGAGGGGTGTTTTCTATTTTGACTGATTGGATGCCTTCCCTCCCTCCCCCACAACCCCCCACCCTGCCCCCCCCTCCCCGGCCCCCAGCATCTATCTTCCTGGCCTTGAGAGGAGAGTAATTACCGGGATGTGGACGGCCTCCAGAGACTTCTCCTGGCGTGGACGTAGGCTTCCCTGAAGGGAGTTTCCCTATACAGACCCCTCCCCAGTGCCTCAATACCTCCCCACACCCAGCCCCAGGAGGAAAACCCTGCTGGGCAGCTGGGTATTTGAGGTCCACTGACTGGGAAATGGCACAGTCACAGGGAAAGAGCCAACTAAGAACATCAGGACAGGGGGCTGTCCTCCCTAGTCCTGTCCTCCACCTCGTTCTGGCAAGGAGGAGGTGGTCCCAGGCTGTCCTCAGGAGGAAAGGTCCCAGGGCCTTGCCTCATAGGAACAAGGAGTCATTGAGTCTGGCCATCAGCTGAGGAGAACAGTCATACCTATTGGGTACCCACTGATGCAGGTGGGCCCATCCCCAGTGTTTCATGCCTCTCAGGGTTCACAACCTCTCTGAGGGGGAGGAGTGGCTGTCTGTTGTTTTTATTACCATATTCAGGAGGGACCCTGCTCACATACAAGAAGCAGGACAGACACAATGGAGAAGAGAGAGCACTCCATCAACCCACTGCCCACTCCCATGCTCTTATAGCTCTGTGCTATGACTATGTTCTCTCCATACCCAGTCACAGCTGGCCCCTGTCCTTCCCCTCCCCTTCCAGATGCCCATTCCTCCCTAACATGGTCACCTCAGAGGTGCATGTCTTCATCCACACAGCCTGCTGTCCCTGGCTGCACTTGGTTGGTTTCAAGCATAGCCCATGTGCCCTCTAGGGCAGGGCTCAGTCAGGACACTTGCAGGATACTTGCACAGTGCTGCTGAAGGAAGTCTCAGGGGCAGCTGGGGTTGGGAGTGCCGGTCTGAGGAAGCAGTAAGAAGGCTTCAGACTAGGACTTTGTGAGCGTAGGGAGCACGGAGGGTTTGCGGAGGGAAGGGGGAGGGTATCAAAGAACGAGCCAAAACTGCAGTGAAAGCTGACCCTGGGGTCTTTGAGGAGCTGGGTGGGAGTAGGGAGGCCTTGACTGCTGGCCAAGGCAGGAGAGAGCTGTGAGCCGGTGGTTTCTCTCAGAAACTCCATGAGGCATGTGGGAATGGGGGACACATGGACAGGAGCGATGAGGGCCAAGCGCTGCATCTCAGCCCCAGTGTGTGTGTATGTGGGGGTCACTGGGTAGGAGGGGACAGTGGGCATGTAGAGGATTTGGGTGCTATGTGTGTGGTGGCTCGGTGGGGTGGAGCTGAGGCTCTGTGGCTGTGCTGCTCACCACTGGGGCTGGAACCACAAGGCCGCAGAGCTAGGAGGTCCCTCCGGAGGCCTGGATCCAGCCAGGAGACTACACTTGAAAGGCTCCTGTGCCTCAGTTAGCATTGGCCAAAGCACTGTGGATTAAGGATTCACAGTCTCTGGAGTCAGAGGCTCCCTTAATTTCTCTGTGCCTCAGTTTCTTTATTTGTAAACTGGGGTTAATCACAGATGGGGTCATTGAGGGGATTCCCTGAGCCCTCCATGGTCCAGGAGGGCAGCAGCAACTTTGCCTGATCCATCTCTCACACCCCCTCCAGAAGCCTGACCTGAGGTTTTCAAGGGAAAAATTGAGGCCCTGGTTCCCAGTGGGAATTCACTCAACACTCTACTCTGGCCCAGACAGCCTCTGCCTCACCCTCCCTGCCACCATAGGCCAGGGGTCCTGTTCTGCTTGACCAGCTCTTCTTTCCTTCAGCACCTCTCTCCCTCTGTTCTGGATCTTTCTTGTGGATGTTAAACATGGTTTCTGTTGTGACCCCATCCTTTGTCTCTCCCTTCACACACCCATCACTTCTCAGGCCATGGTTGTTCAGTCTTGCTGTCTCCACAGTGGCCAGGCCAGGCTGGGCTGGCCTGGGATCAGAGAGGAATGAATGGGGGAGGGGACGAGGCTGAGACCTAGAGGTGCTGGGGGCCCTGGGTGACTGGGCTCTAGGGGCAAAGGCAGTGACTGGAGGGCCTGGTTCCACCAAGCCGCTTAGCACCCAACTCTGGCCCTATTAAGTGGCCTATTAAGATGCTCCTGTGCTCCCAGCCTACCCTGTACTTTTAGATCTTCATTCTCTTTCTCCCCAGTGTCATCTGCCAGACATCCTTTTCTGTATCTCTCTCTGCAAGATGAATCCCTAGTCCCTTCTCAAGCTCTCTTTGCATCACCCTCTGTGGCAAGCCCCTCTAACAAGACCCATACCTGTTCATCCATTGCTCTGTCTGAAATAACCCCCACCACACTGTGCTAGGCCAAATTGGACATGGTCAAAAGGCCCCCAAGGGCCTGACTCAGTATCTCCCCAGTCCCCCACCCCAGCCTGGGTAAGCTATGGTGGGTCCTCAGGTTATTTACTGAACTGAGTCAAATGAAGTTTCCAGGACAGGGTGGGAGGAGCAGAGCCTGTCCTGAAGCAGGAGGATTCACACTATGGAGTGAGGTGAGTGATGCCTCTCTGAGGGGGCCTCTCCTTAAACACTGGCCTTCCTAGCAATTTCTCTCTGCTTTATTTTTCTGAATTTACAAATTTTTCAGTGAAGAGGATACATGCTATCTTATATTGCCCTTCCAATGAAAAACTATAATTTTTCTTAAATTAAAATTAAAAAAATAAAATAAAATTCCTGGCTGAAGTCATCTACTTTCCTGCTGAAAAGGCACCTTGGATTTGGGAAGGTGGAAACTTTGACTTTCAAAAGGCCATCCTGGGACTTTTGATGGGGCTTTGCTGCCCACTAGTGGCAAATAGACTTATAGATCTGGCACTAAGGACACTCTGGGTAGCCTTTGGAGAGAAAGCATGAAACTGACAGACTTACCAGGGAGATGTGAGCACCCTGGGGCCTCCCATTGGGCCAGGGAGTCATAAGCCCTCTTCCTGCAGGCAGCTGAGCATGATATAACAGTGCCCCAACCTGACTTGTTTCTGGGCCCCAACCCAGGGCTGTGCTGGCCCCAGGCTTGTTCTCGGGTTTGGGATCAAGGGTGAGCCTCAGTTCATCTGTTCTGTAAGAAGGGCAGTGGTGAGACCCCAGAATATTGGAAAAGGCTCACCTACTCTCAATCGTGTCACCTCCACTTGTCTTTCCCCTGCTTTGTGGGGCTATCTTTGCTGACTTCCCTCCCTCACACCTTCAGATCTTCCTGGGCCAGGTCTGTGTCTGACCTGACCACCACCTCCTGCCTCCTGTAGTCCTCAGTCACTAACACAGGGCCTGGGCTGGGCCTGGGCCTGAGGAGAGAAAGAGAAGCTGAAGAAGGGTTGTGGGCTCCCCACCAGATTCCACTTCTATCATAGGTCATCTCTGTTCTGTGAATGCTTTCAGCCCATTTCAGTCTCTGGATCTTTGCATTGTTCCCTCTGTCTAGAGCTGTTTCCTCCCTTATTGTCACACATCTGGCACTTTCTTGTCATTCACGTTGCAACCTATGTGTCACTTGCTCAGAAAGCCTTCCCAGACCATTCAATGTAAAGCACCCTCCCCAGATCCCCTCTATCTGTCTGGTTCACTGCCATATCCCTGTGTCCGATATAAGCCCTGATACATAGGTGCTCAGCCAGAGTTTGCTGAATGTCTGAAGTCCCAGGCACTGAAGGAAGATAGTGCCATCCAGCCTGGAGTGAGAATAGTGTGGCTGCAGCACAAACAGAGCTTTGAGAAGGGGCTCTGAATGGGGACAGCCAGGTAAGAACAACATAGCAGACTGCCGGCTACCTCTCCACACCTCAAGTGAGGGGAGCTCCAGCAGCTGGTAAAAGTTAAACCACAGATTCCCAGGGGAAGGAGTCCACTTTGTAGCATTTGCCCATGTTCATAGCATAAATACTCACTGTGACCTGTCTCAAGGTATGGATGGTTTGATAACTGGCTGGCAACTTTTCAAGACTTAACACTGGCTCTGTGAGCCGGTATGAACTGGTTCCATCCACCTTCGGCTCTGGCCTGCTGAGGACGAGGTGTGGGAGAAGCATGGCAGGACAGGTCACTGGGTCCCTCTCCTCTCCACCAGGGCAGAGGGTAGCAGGGCTAGCACAGGTGGAAGGCAGCTGACGCATTCTCCAGGTAGTGAAGAAGAGGTGGTGAGCAGGGACTCATCCTGGGAACAAGGGAGTGGGGCACAAATGCTTGCCTCAGCTGGGATGAAAACAGGAGCAGCCACCAGGTGTGGGTGGAGAGGGAACTGGCAGGGAAGTAGAAGTGGGAAAGCTAGCCAAGAATCAGGAAGCTTGGGCCCATGCTCTCAGATCCTCCCCCAGGGTCCTGGAGCATCTCACCAGTGGCCTGCCTGCCCCTTGTGGCTCCACCAGAAACTGCAGCAGCTTCTCCAGCTCCTTCCAGGGCCAAGTCCAACACAGAATCTTCCCTGAGCACCCACAGTGCTGTCCGTGGGCCAGGCTGGAGACAGGCAGAATGAGTGAGAGGAAAATTGTTTTCGTGGGAACACAAAATTGTATTAGGAAGAGGAATGTGGAGGGTATATTTCTGCGGTAGTAGATCACTCACGTTTTCTTGTCCCATTCAAGCAGCCAGGCTGTTCCTTACTCATGACCCAAGGGGAGGAGTGGATCAAGGTGGGAAACAGAAAAGAAGAGGGCTGGGACCCTAGCATCTGATGTCAGCATCCTAAGCCTTTATGGTACTTGTCAGAGAGAATGACATTGCTCCTTAGCATGGTGACAGAGGAGGGCTCACTCTCCCCTCTCTCCCCCACCATGCCAGCCTGGAGAAAGTGCACCTAGGCAGCATGCAAGAGAGCCAGGGATGGAGGCACTCAGGGCTAGAGGGTCAGAAGGGACATCAGGGGTCAGGTGGCACATGGAAGCCACACTCAGTGATGTCCTAACCTCCACCATTCAGATCAGACTGTGCCACCCTGGGCTACAATGGCTGTCCTTCCAATGGGTCCCCATCTACCCACCTTTTTCAGACAAGAGCCCTGTCCTAGAATAGTGTGGACAACCCAGAGGTAGGCAGCATTTGAGTTGGTCTCTGTAGCTGGAACTCACCATGCAAAGTCAGGATCAGGGCATTCGAGGTTGAGGTGTCAGTGTGGGTAAAGATTTAGAGGTATAAAAAAAGGTGTGTGGTTCATCCAAGAAGCCACACTGTATCTACTGGCTGGAGCATCAAGGAGGTTGGTAGTTGCAGACATAAGGAAATAGAAGCACCAGGTGGAGGCAGGCCTCTCTTGCTATCCTAAGGTTAAGGACAAGGTCCAGAACCCCCCTGAGGACTGGAAAATAAAGTATCAGATCAACCTGGTCAGATTTGCATTTTCTAAAACTCCATCTGGCTTCGCAGTAGACCACAGATTGCCAGGGTGTGGGTTCCGGGGCCCATCTGGTGGCAGGGAGGCTTGCTGGGGGTGGGGGCTGGATGGCTGCTCAATCACCAGGCAAGAGAGTTACTAAGACTGAGTCAAATCGAGACACTGGCAACAGAGAAGTTGTTCAGAGAGTGTGGTTTATTTTCTCAGATGCATAGAAACCAGTTTAAAACCTGAGGTACAAATTAACAAGCCTCCAAGTCCCCCTCTTGAGTCTTGTTTAGAATGAGCAGGACATAGGCTCCTTTGCTAAAATAAATACATTTCACATTGCACAAGGTAATAAATAAAAATACATAAATAAATACATTCAATAGCATAAAAATGAGAGTATAATCACTAAAGGCCAAATGGGGGCAGCACATTTCAGAAATCAGATAATTAACAATTCATCTGACTCCACAGGAGAAAGTGAAATCCCTCCAGTTCTGGACTATGTGAGAGATATCCCAGAATCTTCAGCTGTTCTGCTGTGTTTGATGTCCAAGGCCCCATGGTGAGAAGGCCCAGAGAAGGAGGGGTATCAGATGGAGAATTCTAGGACTCAGTGTTTCTCCTTGAAAGTCAGAAAGTTATCAAGGATTTCCAGATATTTAGTCAGTTTCCTTTGGAAATCAACCCAGTTATCCTCCTCGATATGGATTGGGTCTCCCTGTGAAGAAACCAGGAAAGTGGCATTAGGTTAGAAGGTAGGTGACAGGCTAGAGGTCAGGTCATGGCTAAGAGTACCACCTGCAGGGGCATCTCGAGGGGCAGCTTACCCTGGGTGTGGGAGCGGGCAGGAGTGGCAGGAATTCCTGTGGGAAGAGACCAAAGCGTACAGTCAGGGTCTCACCTGAAAAAGGGGCAGGTCCTGCTACCCCGCTTCCCAGAGGCTGGTCAGGGCCAAAGCAGGGATCCCCAAAGCTCTCAACAGCTTCACCCACCTTAAGATTTTTCCAGATTAGCAGTCCATCTTCATGGAAATTTTCTGCAGCTTTTAAGAATGCATCCAGGTTTGGCCTCAGAAGGGTGTTTTCCTAAGGGGACCAAGAATACGTATGAGGGGAGAAGGTTGGGGTTCAGCCTTCCCATGGCTGAAGTCATCCCCAGTTTTCCAAGACTGCCTTCAGGGACATCGTTGGACAATCCCCTCCTAGTCCCATTCTTGCCCAGTTGGGTTCCTGAGATAATCTTCAGGGCACAGGTCTACAGGTGAGTGCACACCCCAAAGAAAGCCAACTTTTCTCAGCCCTGACCTTCCCTGGTTCCAGGTAAGCTGCATACAGGGCCTGGGTGGCTCTTTCTGCACCTGGGTTGGGGAAGCATTGCTTAAAAGAAGATCTACAAAAGGTGAAGGGCTGACCAAGGGGAATATTTGCAGCTAAGAGGCCAGATAATAGGATTAATGCCTTGACTGGATAAAGGGCTCCTAGAAATTAGGAGGAAAATTGCAGAGACCCCAGCAGGACATGGGTGCAGCCTGTTAACTGTGCATGCCTTAAAGAGGGGGATACAAATGGCCAATAAACTCAGGAGAGATTCAACCTCTTGTTGGACCCAAGGAGTGCCATGCAAACAAAGGTGAGATAACCATGGAAGCCAACTGGAAGTAGGAAAACTAATTGTAAGTGATAATGCCAAGGACCAATCAGAATGAAAAATGACTCAGTGTCTTAAGGAAAAGGAAGGAAGCAGGTATGGTCATGGGGGAAATTTTAGGCTGCTCCACTGAAAAATGATGAACTTAAGGCCTTTGGAATTGTTCACCTAGAGTTGCCTTTTCATTTGTATTTGTTTAAAAAAAAGGCATTTTCATGTTATAGATATGGCTGAGGAAATGTATTCAACACTACTTAGCACCAGACACTGGTCTGGTGACTCTATGCATTTGTCCCACTTAATTCTCACAGTGATCCCACTGAGATAGATACTGTTAATTCTATTTACAGATGAAAAACGGAGGCTAGGCAAGATGGTGTGACATGCCTGAGGTCACCCTGGAGGAAGTAGATTGGGATCCAAGTGCACCCAAGTGTGGGCTGAGTGCTTACCCTCAGGATCTCTGTCTCATTTGGGTCCAAGGGGTCCTGTGGGGGCAGAGGAAGAGAGAGTCCATTAGTCCTATTGGCCTGAAGCACCTGCTAGCCCTCCCTACCCTCTGCCAACTTTATCCCAGTTACTCACCTGTGAAGGCAAGGGTAACTTGTTTAAGATCTGCATAATTTCATCAATCTTCGCCGAGTATTGGTTCAGCTGGTATGTCGGAAAGGGCCGCCCCTGTGCCTGAGGGGCTTGGAATCCAAGAAGAAGCAGGAGAAGGTACATGATGGGAAGGTTGCTCATGTTCAAGCTGTCAGGGTCTTTTCTGTCTTGTCCTGGTCTTTCGTGGCGTTCTGAAGCATCGAACAGTCTCCCCTCTTTTATGCGCTGAGGCAGTGTGCCTACACCCTGGTGGTGTAGGAAGGGGCGGACGTCGGAAGAATCTTTATCTGACATGGAACCCCCATAGCAAACCACAGACTTATTCATCACTTTCTAGTGCTGGAGATCACTGAAACTTGGAAAAAAATTACTCAGAGGGTATCTCCTCATTTTGCCTAGGAGAATAAGATGGGCTGGCCACTGGACAGAGTGGGAACAGGTGAAAGGACCCCTCTGACAGGTGAGGGGCTGCCTGACTCTGAGCTCACTCAAGCCTCCTGCGCAGTGGGACCTGGCCCTACCATCCCCTGGCCAGCTCTGACTGACCCTCTGTTGCCCTCTCTGCCTGGCTCCACCTGGTCCTGTGTGGGTGTCCAGGTGAAGGCCCACAGGAACAGACAAGGATTTGTCTGGAAGCCTGTCACACAGCTAAGTATTCACATGTGGGCTCATCCACTAAGAAGCACATCTCTTGACATCTCCCACCCTCATGCTGAGTTACTGGTATTAATGTCCCCAATGGTTTGCCTCATGGCCTTTAGGCTGCTTCTCCTCAACACTTTCTGGTCCTAGCAGGGGGCAGATGGAGCCCAGGCACTGGATGCCCATTCTTCTTTCATTGGTCTGACAGCCTGACTCTGTCCTGTGTTTTGAGACCTTAACCCCTAGCAGAGGTCTGGTGGCAAGCACTGGGCAGTCCCTTTGGTAGCACGGAGGAGCTGGGCCTGGGCCCCTGAGGATAGGGGTCTTTGAGAAAACTGTCACTGGGAAACAGGGGGAGGAGGCTGGCCTGGGAAGTTTTCGGAAGTAGA
This sequence comes from Herpailurus yagouaroundi, assembly GCF_014898765.1. Lineage (NCBI taxonomy): Eukaryota > Metazoa > Chordata > Mammalia > Carnivora > Felidae > Herpailurus > Herpailurus yagouaroundi. The sequence continues at coordinate 19,227,009 of NW_024412423.1, read as the reverse complement.
ATTGGAAGCTCTGAGAGGCGAGGCAAGGGAGGAAGGGAGGGCAGCTTTTGGTGTCAGGCTGGGTCTCTAGTGATAGGGGCAGGTGAACAGTGGAGAGAGCTGTATTGCAGGGGTCCTGACCCCAGTCTGTGGGAGCTCAGATTTGGCAGGCACAGGCTGGGTAGGGAAGCTGTGCTCAGCAGAGAAGTGGGCCGGGACAGACCATGGAGGAGTCCATAGAGAACCAGAGAGGCAGCAGGTAGAGAAGAAGCAGGAAAACCAGGAGGGTAGGGGGCCCAGAGGCAGCCCCTGAAGGGAGGGGGGGACCACTGCCCCATGAGGTGTGTCAGGCACTGACACAGGCCCAGGACAGGGGGTTTTGGCAAAGTGGAAAAATGTGGCAGGGCACGGGGAAGAGTTCTTTGAGATAACGGGGCCCGGAGTGGCGGAACAGGAGAGGCGGGGTGAAAGAGCTAGGGGTCAGGTGGAGGTCTGATACAAACAGTGTGGGGAGATGAAGGATAGAAAGCTATGCTGAGGAACTTGGGTGTTTCATGCCTCTGAGCAGGAGCAGATCTGGTAAAGACAAGGACCAGGATGTGGCTGAAGAGGAGGCAGGTGAAGAGGCTGTGACCCAAGACAGTGCTGAGAGAATAGTGCCCTTAGCCAGAATGCACGGCTCCCTGCTCAGCCACGGGCAAGGAAGGGCCCTGGGATCTGGGCTCAGAGCATCCTCAGAAAGCACGAAGAGTGTCTCCAAGGCACAGTGAAATGAGGCAACACAGGAAAGTTTACAGCGAGGTACTCACTAGGCATAATTTATTCAACAAACTATTAGTTGTGTGTAAGCACTGGAAATAGAACAGACTTGGTCCCTCCTCTTAAGAAACAATCTTGTAGGGAGAGACAGATCGCAAGCCTTGCTACTTCCGTCTTGGACCTCAGAACTGCCGCTTCAGGTCACCTGGGAGCTTGTTAGAAGTGTAGATGCTCAGGCCTCACCCCAGACTTTCTGAATCAAAAATTACGTTTTGACAAGACTCTCAGGTGATTCACACGACATTGCAGAAGTACTGATTTAAAGTACTTGACTCTTGCGCTGCCTGGGTGGCTCAGTCAAGCGTCCAGTTCTTGATTTCGGCTCAGGTCATGATCCCAGGGTCACAGGATTGAGCCTGCTTAAGATTCTCTGTCTCTCTCACTCTGCTCCTCTCCCCCTCTTCCCCTCTCCCTCTACTATAAATAAATAAATAAATAAACTCAACTCATAATACAAGAGCTTAATAAATGTGAGCTGCTATTATCATCTGCCCTCTCTCATGTAACGTTTGCTCTTTCTCTGGACTAGAAAGGACTGTTTGTTCTCATCCGCCCTATTAGACTTGGAGCTTAAAACTGAAAAAAAAAATAAATAAAGTACTCCACACAAGCAGGGCTGGGGATCCTTGACCCAGAGACACAGGGCTTCTTGACTAATCAACCGTGGATTGGTGTTACCTTCTATATAAAAGTTTTGGGGACCTGTGTACAAAAATGTGTGATTTCTTACAGAGAGAAGCCTCTATTTTTTTTTAATTCAAAGAGATTTTTTTTTGAGGAAATTTTAAAGCTCAGTGGGTTTTAAAGCTAGGGAGGCTGAACATTTCCTGCAAATCCTCCCTTAAAAGTCCTGACTTTGCATTCCATTATAGCAAAGAAAACCCCTGAGTAGTGCTACTGTAAGTCTCCACATTTATAGTATTTGTCTCCAGTTTTAAAAATACTTACAAAATCTATCAAAGGAGAATGAGGTTTAGGCTTCATGCTAGAAGCATCGAAAGAATTGTGGGGTGTTCAGGAGTATGGTCCTGGAAAGTTTGGGTTCTGGGAAGCCGAGGTTAGCTACTGTGGGGAGAATGGCTAAGAATAGTCAGGACACTGTGGTGGTCAGTGGGGGGTGGGGAGATCTCTGGACCACAGATGATGGGGAGGCAGAGAACTACATGGGGGTAAAGACTCTAACAGCTAAATTCCCCTGAGTGACACTTAGTAAATGCTGGACACTAAGTAAGTCCTTTTCACTGGTTGACTCATTTAATCCTCGTGATGAGCTTATGGGGCAGGTACTATTATTATCACCATTTTACAGCTGAGGAAACTGAGGCTCAGAGAGGTTTGGTTCCCACAGCTAGGAAGTGATGTCACCACAACTGAATGCAAGCAGGTCTCTCTGACCCCAGAGGCTGAGCACCACAAAGTAATAGATTAGGGAGTAATCCAGGGTGGTGAGAGGGGGACCTTATGGTGAAGGTAAGATGTAGCCCCTGGGATTATTGACAGAGAGGACACTGGTGCCTCTGGGGGAGCAGTTTTAGTGTGCCCTGAGGGCAGATGCTGGTGGCAGTGGGCTGAGGAATGAGTGAAGGTGAGACAGGGTAGTAGATGCTGTGAAGTTTTATTCTGAAGGGAAGAAGAGAGATGGGGCAGCTGGAGGAGTCAGTGAGTCAGAGAAGGACCTTTCCAGGCAGAGAAGCTTGAGGATCTCTGTGCTGGAGGTGAGCTGAGAATGGGCCTGATAGCTGGATGGTGGGCCGGTGCAGTGGGTGGCCGAGGGTGATACACACGGGGAGGGCTCCCAGCATCAGGCGTCACGTGCTCACCTGAGCAGAAGCCTCAGGGAAAGTCCATTTGGGTGGGTCCAGTCCATCCAGCAGGGAAGGTGCCATGGATTGAGTCCACCAGTTTGGTGGCAGATGAGGACAACGGTTTCTGTGTCTCCTGTGAAATAGGAGGCAAAGTCAGCTCCTAAGGATTTAGGGAGGTGGAGTTAGAGGCTCTGAGCTGACTGCCTGGGTATAACCTTAAGGGGCTGGTAGTCTGGGTTAAAGGGAAAGGAGGTTGGGAGAATCCAAAGTCTTTCTAGTCCAGAGTATAGAATGGAAGGCCCCTGAGGCAGGGTGATGGGGCCAGGGGAAGAGGCTGAGATGGACAGAGAAAGGAGCAGGGATGGCCAGAACAAGGGAGGCAGGAGGTATTGGGCCCAGTCCCCCTGGAGAGGCCCTTTGAGTGCAGTCCAGCACTTAGTCCTGTGCAAGGAACAGAGTCACACTCCACAAAGCACATGCACATCAAAGGGGGCTGCTCAGCTGAGGAGGACAACCGAGTACCCTCCCCGTGCTTCCACAACATCTCAGGGCAACCAGGAGACAGGGGCCTCCTTTGGAAGTCTCCCTTGAGGTTTGCCTTGACTATAAAGGAACTGCTTCAGGTGAAATCACAGGAACCTCCTTGGTCTCCCGCAGGCCACAGACATGCCCAACCCCTGGGGAGAGGCCTGGCCCCCTGTAAAAAAATTGATTCCACCCCAGGCGTTTGCGTCAGCCCCAACCTAGGAAAAGCCTCCTCTGCAGACCGGGCTGATTGCAATCAGGAAGGGAAATGAGCTGAGGATGCCCAGCCATGGGTGGCACAAGGGAGGCCCTGCTAGTGCCGAAGTAGGAGAGCCAACCCAGGACTGCTGATTGCAGTCTGCAGAAAAAAGATTTTATGGCTTTCAGGGTGGGTCTCTGGGCCCCTTCCAATGGATCTCTGTAGGCCTGTGGTCTGGATTTATTCAGAATGGGGCACAGTGTTCAAGGTCGTGGCCTGTGGGGCCTATCTAACGTGGGCCCATCCACATCTCTTTCCCATCACTCACCCCCACAGACCTCATGGGATTTTCTGGGGTGCCCACCACCAGTAGGGACCCAGGCCTCAGTCATCATGACAAACTCCCCTGCCACCCTCTCTATGATATCCCGTGTCAGATTTAGTCTGCCCATGACCTCAGTCAAGCTTCCGCTGGTAGCAGAACCACACCATCTGGTTTTGTCAATACAGAAGGCAGCACAGGGCTCCTGGCTGGCCAAGCAGTGCTATCAGATTTCATATGCTCACCTTAGGAGAGAGCTTCGAATAAAGGGAGGTGTGGCCTCCTTTTTACCCAGCTGTGTATCCCTTCCCCAGAGCCTGCATAGCCTCACACTGTATACCCTCAGCTTTCCATCCCATGCTGTGGATATGGCCTCCTTGGGGCCCATCTGTGCCAAGTGGACCTCCTCCCCAAATTCAGTCTAATGGAGGAGACAGATAGAAAATCACAGTTTAGAATAATAAGCCTGGAAAGGAGAAAGCCTAGAAATGGGTCATTCTCCCCTAGCCTGGACTATCGGGGAAGACTGAGGAAGGGAAAGCTAAGCTTTCTGAAGGATGGTCCAGACCAGATGTGTTACAAGGGAAGTGCTCCCAAGTACAGTTGGGTTTGGAATGTAGATGTTCTGTTTGTCAATTTCAAGTCTACTAACCTCAGCGCTAATATCAGGTAACTGGGATAGTCATGCCAGTCTTGTTATTTATTTATTTATTTATTTATTTATTTATTTAATTTATTTATGAGAGAGACAAAGCGTGAGTGGGGGAAGAGCATAGAGGACGGGGGTTGGGGAGAGAGAGAGAGAGAGAGAGAGAGAATCCCAAGCAGGCGCAGTGGTATCAGCACAGAGCCCAGTAAGGGGCTCGATCTCACAAGTCGTGAGATCATGACCTGAGCTGAAATCAAGAGTCAGATGTTTAACTGACTGAGCCACCCAGATGCCCCTAAAAATGTATGTGTATTCAGTGCCTGTCACTCTCTGGTTGCTCACCTGGAACACAAAGAATTGGGACAGATGTTCCTGTTGTGTTGATAGTATTTATCTCAGGTAAAACCACAAGCCAAGGGAAGGGCAGACATACAGGACCTACAGCTCCATACTCCTGATTCTCAAAGAAACTGTCCCAAAACTGTGAGGTGACAACGTTGGGACTTCATGCTAGTAACATAGTGTTCCAGGCTCCTAAGAACTGCTTTTCTAAGTGGTTGAGCCTTCATGCAGATGGTTAACCATAGAAATGATGTTGCCGGGCAAAATCTTGGCTGTCACTCAGAAGGGGAGGCCAGCAAAGGTGGGTGGCAGAGAATCAGAGCTGTCCAAGGGACAACAGGACCAGATCCTGGCTGGGGAGAGGCACAAACAGGCCCAGGTGAGCTCAGAGCCAGGTTGCCCACTCTATCCGGTGAGCAATGGTTCTTATTTTCCTTGGTGAGGTGAGGTGAAACCCTTTGAGAATGTTTTTTTCAAGTTTTACTGATCGTGGGTTCCAGAGAATGATGAATACATTGATATGTTTGTCATGGAGGTTCCCTATCAGAAAAGGGTATCAGCCCATCTGGGGCTTCTCTGAACATCCCTCATCACCCCGTTTCCCGCCCTGCCCTACCCCCTCCATTGGGCCTATAAGAGGGCAAGCAGATCGGACCACTTCAGATTCCATAGGGCCAGGGAGGACCACGTTAGCTTTCAGAAACTCAAAGATGTGGAGATCCTTCTGTCTTCAGCTTCTCCTCATCTTCCTTCCCTTCAGCCTCCCCAAGTCCCTGCATTCAGGGACCTCTGGTACCCCAGGTCAGGACTCCTGCAAGTACTGGGACATCATCTCTGAAATCTACTATAAGCTGAACACTACCTCTGTGAGTACTTGGGGACACACTGGACATGGGCAGGGATGGCCTGGCAGTCTCAGGCCAGAGGCACTCACGGTTCTCTCTCTTTGCCCCTGCAGACACCTGAAGAGTTTAATCTGCTGCTAGAGCTGAAGGTGAGAGCTCAGACCCAAGGGCCCCCTGTCTCCCTGGAAGTGACTGCCATCGTGTTGCTGGTGACTTGGGTGCATTTGGGTCAGGCACCCCTGGATGGTCACATCTGAGCCTTAATCTTTTGTCTGGTGTCTTCAGTGCAAATACTTCCATCAGCATATTCATTGCCTCATGGGGGGTTGTGTAGTAGATGTTTATTTCCAAGTATGGGAGTTCTACAATTTTATGGTGGCAAAGCTGGCCTCCTTCCCCTTGAGCTCTTTTGTTAGCTGGTTCACGAGGTTCCCTATTCACCCAGCCTCCTTCCCCAGCCCATCTGAAGCCAGGAGGTAGGACATGCCATGCCTTGGCTAAGCTTTGCCACGATGTGCTGTGACCACCTCAGTTGTCTCGGGGCAGCTGGGTCCTTCCTGGTCTGGGGCAGGGCAGGGTGGTCACGTAGAGAGCTGGGGGAGGTGACAGAGGATGCTGGGAAAGGCATTCTGGAAAGGAGGCAGGAGGGATGACACACAAGACTGGGAGAAGGACAGCCCCTCCTTAGCCCTCCCTCATGCACTCTTTGTCCTACAGGACAAGACCCTTCTGAAGTCTAACCTGGCTGCCTTCCGGACCATCTCAGAGAAGTTCATCAATGTCTCTAATGTAGTGTCATCCATCAGTAAAAATCTGGACTATCTGGAGGTTTGTGAGGTTGGGGAGGGTCTCTCTGGCACTGGGTCTCCACGACCCCAAAGAACCCCATTCCAGGTCAGAGTGCATGACCTTGTCTTTCCCTTTTCCAAAATAGCAACAGCACTTTTCACCCCCACCCCCAAATTCCTACCCCCTCTCCTGCCACCAACCCCTCCATAGCTGGGGGCAGAGCTACCACCTGGTACTTTCTAATGTACAGTCACTGGCAGGGAGACACTGATACCTCCCAGATACTGGTGAAGCTCCTGTTGTGTTCCTGGCTTTCCCCCAAAAGGCTGACTGGCCTCTCTTGTCTCTGGTCTACAGGAATTGCTGCAAACCTTGACCATGCCCACGCCCACATCCCAGGTAAGCTGTCCAGGCCGAGTGTGGCTGGGATGCCCACTGCCCAGGCTGAGTACGACACCTGTCACATTCCTTCTACCTCCTTCATACCTGACCGAAATTTCTGCTTTCTTCAAAGAGAGAAGTGCATATCGAAGCAGAAGATTTTAATGAGTTCTCAGAGAAGCTGCTTGTCTTCCTGGAAGCCCTGGATGATTTCCTGAAGCCATTACTGAAGTGCCCAGAAACTTTCAAAGCCTCACGTAGAAAACCTTAGTTGGGGTCTTTGCACTGTCAGGGTTCAGATTTGAGCTCAGGTCCTGGGTCCCCAGCTCTCCTCCTAGATATTCCATCTAATGCTCCACTCTGTCACAGATCTCACTGACAATCTTATTTATATAGCAACTTATTTATTGTCCATGCTATCGTGGAGTTATTTATTTTAATAATGGAGACCCTCTCAGAAGTCTCTGAACAGAGCCCAGAGGTAATGTGAAGCCATTTTCATTTGTATTTCAGATTTCAAAAGTGTTTCTTCTCTTCTGTGAAAAATAAACCTTTATAAAGAGCCACTTTGTGCCCAATGTTGCATTTCTTGAGGGTTTCTCTGTCTGACTTGGGTCTGGGTTGCAATTTCCTCACTCCACAGTTAATTTCTTTAATGCCGTGGTTTTGATTCCTCTCGGGATTCTGTCTTTGTTTCCCTGGCACTCCCTGTACCACACACTTCATGGGCCCATCCAGGTCTTCTCCTCCCTAGCTCGGGCACCACCACACACACGCCCCATGATCTGCCCCCATCTGCATCCCAGGACCTCTCTGCTCTGTCCATTTCCCATCGTTCCCATGCACAGCCTGCATCCGGACCCAGGCCTGGTTGCTGGAATTCCTGCCAAAGCTCCCAGGCCAGGCATCTCCCACCCTATTTGCCACACCTGGCAGAGTGACTGGCCACCTCTCTGCCCACAGCTCCTGTGAATGTCCCTTCGGTGACTTATGGTTTGCCCACGTGGCCCAGGCCCCATGACAAACGCAGCCTGCTTTTCTTCCTAAGGAAATTCCCACTGGGGATCCATAGTGCTCCTTTTAGTACGGGGAACAAGTAGTCCTTGTTAGTTTTAGATCCTGGCCTCCCTAAGCCCCCCACCCCTATTCAAGCCTTTGGTCCGCTCTCAACTCCTCCTGTCCTCCCTCCTGGGAGCCACATCTAGATGAGGACAGGAGAGCCCACATGATATGAAATGTGCTCCCATTGTCTATTCTAAAACCCTCTTACCAAACTCAGTTAAAAACAACTTTAATGGCTGGACACTAAGCAAATGCAACGTTGTCTTCTTCCTAGTTAGCTGTTAGCTAGAGGACATTTGCTTGTTTGGAAGCACACCCTCAAGACAAAAGGTCAGTTTAGCAGGATGCTGAGTAGGATTTTACCTATTGTCCTAGAAAAGACAACCGGCATCCAACCCTATGCCTCTCTGAGCCAAGAAGATAACCAGTGGGACAGAGTACCCTAGAGCCTTCTGGCCTCCCACAGTGTGGTGGAGAAAGGATATATGATTTTCTGAGGCCTAAGTGAACACCCAGAAGTTAGAAAGGCTTATACCCCCAAAGAAGAAGGCTACCTGCCAAGCAGGGGAACCCAGGCGGAGATGGTAGGATGACCACAAGGACTGGAGCAGGGGCTCAGAAGGGATAGAATGAAGGGGTTTTCCTTTGATGGGAAACTATGAAGTCGGGAGGTTCCTGTCTGTTCCTTCACAGAACCCTGAAGGATACAGACACATACCCATGGGACCCTCCTGTCACAGAGAGCCTCATAGCCAGGCCAAGTGCAGTCTGAAAAGCAGCAACAGGTAAGAGAATGACAACAGTGCCTGCCATGTACGAGATAGGGTCTCTTTCCATTCTCCCCACCCCCAATACCCAAGGCGGAAAGGGTCCTGAAGAGGGAGGGGAGAAGAGGAAGACAGGGGCCCTGCCTTCACCCCCGCCTCCCGCAACCCCAGCAGCTCTCTGTGACAGAACCAAGCAGCCAGGGGGAGGGGAACAAATGGCTGTCACATGGGCTTTAAGCTGCACCCGATTTTCTTTTACGATGCAGGTGACTCAGGAGTTAGGAATCTGCCCAAGAAGTTGACCAGCGTCAGGAACGAATGGTAGGAAGGGACACAGTTCAAGGCAGTGATTGAAAAAGGTAAAAGTGGTGCTTTGTGTGTTCCAGACTCCACTGGAAGTTACAGAGCACCCTGAGCCCTGTGGCGCCCTGGGAAGCTCCCTCTGCACCCTTCATCCAGCCAGTTGCTCCCATGCATCTTCCTCCCAGTTCAAAAGCCCTGACTTGCTTCTTCTGTAGATCCCTGAGACCAGAGGACAACTTGCATCCATGTTCTCCTTCCTCTCTGCCTCTCTCTGACTTATGCCTAATGTCCTCTGGACACTTATTTTGGGAGCTTAAGCTCCTTAGCTCTGGAAGTGTTATCCTCTCTGTGCTGTGCCCGAATGGCGGCTCCTGTAGCTCCTTCACTCTTCCTCCCTCCACACACAGGACCCTGTATTTGGCTTCTTATATATCTTATCTCTAATTTGCAGGGGTTTAGGTTGAAACATTTGCCTGACTGTTGCACACTAGCGTTTCCCAAACATCTTCTTGTGTATTGGGTCCCCTAGGTTTCCAAGAGACTCTTTCAACTATGAAGAACTTTTTCAGATTTAACTACTGAGTCGCAGTCTTATCATTCCACTGAACGTAGTACTCCATGAGGCTGGGGTGAGTTGAGGAGGCCCATGACGTGGAATGCCACACTGCATTTCTGCCCAGATGTCCATGCCAATAGTGCCACAAGGTCACAGACAGCATGTTAGAAGTGGAATTGGAGCCATGGGTCTCTCTGGTCTTAGTAGGTTAATCATACTGGCCTCTCTAATGATCATTTTCTTAACTGAAAGTGCCTTAGTTTCTGACTTTGAGACATCTAGTCTGCATTTGTACACCAGTGTTCATATAGCTGTCTTTGTCCATACAGGCTGCTATAACAAAATGTCATGGGCTGGGTGGCTAATGAAGCACAGAAATTTATTTCTCACAGTTCCAGAGGCTGGGAAGTCCAAGATCAAGATGCTGACAGGTCAGTGTCACAATAGAGGCTCTTTTCACTATAACCTCACTTGGAAGGAGAGGCAAGAGAGCTCTCTGGTGTCTCTTCGGTAAGGGCACTAATTCCATTCGTGAGGTCTGCACCCTCATAACCATTTCTTCCCAACAGCCCTACCTTCAGATACCAACACACTGGGGGTCGTATTTCAACATACAAATTTTGGAGAGACAAAAACATTCAGTCTATAGGAGCAGCATTATTTACAACAGCCAAAACAACCCGTGTCCAACAATAGCTGAATGGATAAAATATAGCCTATATATACAATGGAATGTTATTCAGCCTTAAAAAAGAAAGAAATTCAGGGGTGCCTGGGTGGCTCAGTCAGTTAAACTTCTGACTCTTGATTTCAGCTTGGGTCGTGGTCTCACGGTTTGTGGGTTCAGGCCCCGTGTTGGGCTCTGCACTGACAGTGCAGAGCCTGCTTGGGATCCTCTCTCTTCCTCTCTCTCTGCCCCTCCCTTGCTCGTGCTCTCTCTGTCTCCCTCTCTCAAGTAAACAAACAAACAAACAAACAAACTTTAAAAAAAAAAAGGAAATTCTGATACATGTGCTGCCATATGGATGAAACTTGAAGACATTGTGCTAAGTGCAGAAAGCCAGAGACAAAAAATAAATAAATATTGCACTCCACTTATATGAGATACTTCTTCTAGTAATCAAGTTTATAGAGACAGGAAACATAAGGATAGTTGCCAGGAGCTGCAGGTAGGGGAGAAAGGGGAATCATTGTTTAATGGGTATAGAGCTTTATTTTGGGAAGATGAGAAAGTTCTGGATACAGATGGTGGTGATGGTTGCACAATATGAATATACTGAATGTTACTGAAGTATACAATTAAAAATGGTTAAAATGATAAATTTTATATCATGTATATTTTACTACAATAAAAAAAAATGTTTACTCAGGCGGCACCTGGGTAGCTCAGTAGGTTTAGCATCCCACTCTTGATTTTGGGTCAGGTCATGATCTCATGGTTTGTGACATCAAGCCCCACTTTGGGCTCTGTGCTGACAGCCCCAAGCCTACCTGGGATTCTCTTTCTCCCTCTCTCTCTGTCCCCCTTCCGTGCTCACACACTCTCTCTCTCAAAATAAATAAATTAGTCAATTTAAAAAAAAGTTTATAATTTTTTTCAGCAGAGACTGAGAGTCTGCCTGAGTCTCCCATCACCCAGATGTGTCAGTGCAGTGAATGACAGGGTCCTCTGAGTGTCAATCCCAGGGTTCTCTCCACCCTGATCCCTGGTCCTTCCTCAGCCTGGGCGTCCTTGGCCCCTTCCCAGCTTGGTGAATGCCTCTTCATTTTGAGACTCAGTTCCTGATCACTCTACTGTATAGCTCTCTGAGCCTCCTCACCTCCCCAAAGGACAGTTCTTGCCCTCCTGTATGGCCAGGCTACACCTACCTTCCTTTCTCTGTTTATGAGAACGTGTGGGCCAGGCCCAGAGGTTTCCATAGGGAGGCCATATCAGCTTCCTCCCTGTGCCCTGGGAGACCTGGGTGGGGAATAGGGGACTGGTCTGGGAGTCCTGGAGGAATAAACATTCTGGACTCAGACACCAGGCAATCAGGGTAGCAAGGAGGTGGAAGCACCACATGAAGATGGCTCTAGCGGCTGGCAACCCATTGCTCACAGCAGGATCTGGCCCAGCTCCAGGTTCCCTTTGCAAATTTGTACTCTTTATATTTGACATTTGGAGTGTCAGCTAAGAAAATTTAGATCTCCCAGAGAGTACCCTCAGGGTGAGAGGAAGAGAGGCCGGCAGAAAAGGCCATGGTTCTGCCATCTTGCCAAACCCTCTTCACTCTAAAAATTTTTCTAGCTCTTTTGGGTTTTCCCATATTCAAAGTGCAAGAAATTTCATTTTTTATTGTATTTTTTACATTTAAAAATGGAATATAGAGCACACATACAGAAAAGGGTATAAAACGTGCATGCGAAGTTTAACAAATAATTATGAAGCAATCACCCATATCACCAGTGCTCATCGAATGAAGGAACAATGCCCAAACTCCAGAATTCTCCCCACATTTGCCTTCTGATCATGGCCTCCTCCCCCTTGGGGATAACTTTTTAGCCTGGCTTATGATGATCAATTTCTTCGTTTTCTTTAAGCTTTGTCACCTTCATATGTGTTCATAAACAATATCATTTAGCTTTGCCTGCTTTTAAACATTAAGTGAATGGAGCCTAGTTGTTTCCAGTTTTCACTGCAAAAAAATATGCTGTGAATATTAATTATCTTGGTGCACATGTTCATATATTTATTAGACAGAGTAGATGAACCCCAATCACCCCCATGACCAAGATGTCCGTGTCTTAATATCTGGAACCTGTGAATTTGTTACCTTACTTTTGTTGAGATGATTAAACTATGGAATTTGAAATGGGAAGGTTATTCTAGATTAACCACGAGGGTTATAAGAGTGATTCAAGAGCGTCAGATCCTGAGAAGGAGATGGAACAAAGGAAGCAGAGGTCAGAGAAAGAGGGAGGGTTTTGAAAAGGAAGGCTACACTGACGGTCTGACGATGGAGAAAGAAGCCATGGATGGGCAAGGAATTCAGGAGGCCTCTGGAAGCTGGAAAAGTCAAAGAAACAGATTCTTCCAGAAGGCATGCAGCCCTACCTTTTAAGACTTCTGACCTTTAGAACTGTCAAATAATAAATCTATGTAATTTTAAGCCGAAGTTTGTAGTTACATGTGTATATACTCAAACCTAGGAGTGTAATTTCTGGGTCTTGGAATATATTTAGCTTCACTAGATAATGATAAATAAATGAATTCACAATGCCAGACAATTTACATTCCCACCAACAGTATTTGAGAATTCCTGCTACTCCACATCCTTGCCAACATGTGATATTGTCTGAACTTGTCAGACTTTTTATTTTATTTTTTTATTTTGAGAAAGAGAGTGAGAAACAGCATGAGGTGGGAGGGGCAGAGAAATGGAGAGAGAATCCCAAGCAGGCTCTGTGGTGCCAGCGCAGAGCCCAATGTGGGGCTTCAACTCATCAACCATGAGATCATGATCTAAGCCAAAATCAAGAGTTGGATGCTTAACTGACTGAGCCACCAGGTGCTTCATGAAATTGTCAGACTTTTAAAATTTATACAAATCTGATAGACATCTGATTTAAATTTTCTTTGTCCTGATTACTATGAGGGTGAGAAACTTTTCATATGTTTACTGACCTTTTGGATTCCTTATATTATGAAATGCCTAGTCAACCTTTTGCCCATTTTTTTTCTGGGATTTACTGCTATTTTCTTATTTGCAGGATTTCTTTAAATTGTCTGGATACTAATGCTCTGTGGATTATACATGTTGCAAATATCTTCTCTCATTCTGTTTCTTCTCTCATCATTCCATGGTATCTTTTGAAGAAACAAAGTTCTTCATTTTAATGTACACATCTTCCTCAGCCTACAACAGAGTTATGTCCTGATAAATCCATAAGAAGTTGAAAATATCGTTAAGTTGAAAATGCATTTCGTACACCCAATCCACTGAACTTCGTGGGGGTAGCCAAACCTACCTTAAATGTGCTCCAATCACTTATAGTAACCTACAGTTAGGCAAAATCATCTAACACAAAGCCTACTTTATAATAAAGTGTTGAATATCTCATGTAATTTATTGAATACTGTGCTGAAAGTGGCAATATGTATATTGATTGTTTACCCTTGTGATGGGGTAGCTGAATGGGAGCTGCCACTCCCCAGCATCGAGAGAGTATCCTACTGTACATAGCTATCCCAGGAAAAGATAAAAATTCAAAATTCGTAGTATGGCTTCTGCTGAATATGTATCACTTTCCCACCACTATAAGATGGAGAAATCCTGAGTCAAACTATTGCAAATTGGGACCATACACAGTTAAATCTTTTCTGTATAGGTAGTGCTTTTTGTATCTTCTTCAGGATTTCCTTCCTTCCCTACCTAATGACTGTGAGATTTTCTTGTATACTAAGAACTTTATAGTTTTGCTTTCCACATTGATGTTTTTAATTGACCTAGATTGCATGAGGTAGGCTCTGATTTAATTATTTACATATTAATATTCATTTGTCCCAGCACCATTTTTTGAGAAGACTGCTCTTTCCTGTTGATTTGCATCACTATCTCTATCATATTTCCAGGGTTCACATATATATATGGATGTGGGTCTCTTTCTGGGAACTCTGTGCTATTCCATTGGTCTATTTGTCTCCCCTTGAACCAATATCACACTGTTGTAAATATGATAACTTTATAATACATCTTGGTATCTGGTAGAGCAAGTCCTCCCCCTTCTCCCTTCCTTAAGAGTATCTTGGCTATTCTTTATCCACATCAATTTTATTTTTTTTTTAATTTTTAAAAAAAAATTTTTTTTTCAACGTTTTTATTTATTTTTGGGACAGAGAGAGACAGAGCATGAACGGGGGTGGGGCAGAGAGAGAGGGAGACACAGAATCGGAAACAGGCTCCAGGCTCTGAGCCATCAGCCCAGAGCCTGACGCAGGGCTCGAACTCACGGACCGCGAGATCGTTACCTGGCTGAAGTCTGACGCTTAACCGACTGCACCACCCAGGCGCCCCTATCCACATCAATTTTAAATTGGCTTGTCGACTTTTCCCCCATCCCCACCACACAACCAAAACTTCTGGGACTTTGGAATTACATTGATTCTATATATCAACTTAAGTAAAATGGCATCCTTAAAATATAGAGACTTACAATCCATGAATATAGTATATCTATTTTTTATTTCTTCAATGTCTCCCAATAAAGTTAAAAAAAATTCTCAGTAGAAAACTTACATATCTTTTGTTAAACTTACTCCTAGGAATTTGGTATTTTGGTGTAATATTAAAAATAATCTTTTAGGGGCATCTGGGTGGCTCAGTCAATTGAGCAGCTGACTTTGTATCAGGTTATGATCTCATGATTCATGAGTTCAAGCCCCACATCTGGCTGGCCACTGTCAATGCAGAGCCCACTTCAGATCCTCTATCCCCCCTCCTGCCCTTTCCCCACTTGTGCTCTCTCTCAAAAATAAATAAAAACATTTATAAAAATAAAAAATAATATATTTTTAAAAATTTATATTAATAAATGTCTTTTTATTGTGTAGAGAAATATAATCTATTTTTATAGATTGATTTTGTACCTAGCAAATATGTAAACTCTCTTATCAATATTAAAACTTAATTTACAGATCTTTTTGGATTTTATATATAAAGTTTAACATGTGTGAATAGAGACATTTTGCTGCTACTTTTCTTATTTTTATATATATTTTTTCTTCTTTACTATGTAGGTTAGGACATTCTGTACAATATTGAATAGAAGTAGTGATAGGCACCATTGTCTTGTTACAGATCTCAAAGGGAAAGATTACATCATTTTACCATTTGAGTGTGTTGTTTCCTCTAAGTATACAGCAGATATCTTTATCAAATTAAGGAAGTTCCCTTGTATTCCTGGGTTTGCTGAGAGCTTTTATCATGAATGGAAAAGGATTTTATCAAATTTTTTTCCACATATTTTGAGATGATCATATGTGTTTTTTTTAGTGTTTATTTATTTATTTTGAGAGAGAAAAAGAGAGAGGGAGAGAGAGAGATAAAATCCTTAGCAGTCTCTGTGCTGTCAATGATGAGCACCATGTGGGCCTTGAACTCATTAACCATGAGATCATAACCTGAACTGAAATTGAAAGTTGGACACTTGGGGCTCCTGGGTGGCACAGTCGGTTAAGCGTCCGACTTCAGCCAGGTCACGATCTCGCGGTCAGTGAGTTCGAGCCCCGCGTCGGGCTCTGGGCTGATGGCTCAGAGCCTGGAGCCTGCTTCCGATTCTGTGTCTCCCTCTCTCTCTGCCCCTCCCCCGTTCATGCTCTGTCTCTCTCTGTCCCAAAAATAAATAAACGTGGAAAAAAAAAAAAAGTTGGACACAACTTACTGAGCCACCCAGTCATCCCTGTATTTTCTTTTTTAATCTGTTTCTGTGGTGAGTCACATTAATTTATTTTCTAATGTTACAATAAAATAATCCATATTCCAGATAAACCCAACATGGTCATCATATATTATTACCATTTTTATATATTGCTAGTTTGTGTATCTTAACTTTTTTTTTTAGGATGTCGCATCATTGTTTAACAGTGAGATTTAAGAAAATACAAGTTCTGATTTGTCTGAGATAACTCCATTTTATACTTGTCTTCCTGGCATCATTATGAATAGCACTGCCTTTCGCTCTCAAAAGTGTTCTGTTTTGGATAATAAAGGATAAGATCAGTCTAGTGAGAATGACTGTGATGCTAGTTTGGTAACACAGCAGTGTTTCCTTATTTTATATTTTCTGCAAGAGTTTTTGTAGGATTGGAACTATGTCTTTCTTGAATTGTAGAATTCACTGTTGAAGCCACTGGGGTCGGAGTTTTACTGAATCCATAACTTTGTGGGTTATAGGATTATTCTTGTTTTCTATTTCTCCTTGAATCAATTTTGAGGTCATATTTTATATTAATTTGTCAACTTTTTCTAAATTGTGTTTTTTTTGTTTTTTTTTTTAAATTTTTTTTTTCAACGTTTATTTATTTTTGGGGACAGAGAGAGACAGAGCATGAACGGGGGAGGGGCAGAGAGAGAGGGAGACACAGAATCAGAAACAGGCTCCAGGCTCCGAGCCATCAGCCCAGAGCCCGACGCGGGGCTCGAACTCACGGACCGCAAGATCGTGACCTGGCTGAAGTCGGACGCTTAACCGACTGCGCCACCCAGGCGCCCCAACTTTTTCTAAATTTTGTTAGCATATGGCTTTTCAAAATATGCTCTTATCTTTTTAATATTTGTGGCATCAGTAGTGATGGCCCTGGTATTGGTTGTTAATTTTTCTCTCTACTTTCTTTATTATTTCATTAAAAGTTTGTGAATTGGGGCGCCTGGGTGGCGCAGTCGGTTAAGCGTCCGACTTCAGCCAGGTCACGATCTCGCGGTCCGTGGGTTCGAGCCCCGCGTCGGGCTCTGGGCTGATGGCTCAGAGCCTGGAGCCTGTTTCCGATTCTGTGTCTCCCTCTCTCTCTGCCCCTCCCCCGTTCATGCTCTGTCTCTCTGTCCCAAAAATAAATAAACGTTGAAAAAAAAAAATTAAAAAAAAAAAAAGTTTGTGAATTGTTTTAGTGTTTTCAAAACACCAACTTTAAGTTTTTTTTATCCTTTATATTGTATGCTTATTTTCTATTTCATTACTCTTTGCTTTCTATAATTTTTTTTCATGCATTTTATTTAGGTTTATCTTGCTGTTCTTTGTCAAGCTTCTTAAGATGCATGCTTAATTTGTTACTTTTCACCCTTTAATCTTTTCCAATATATGTAATGAAGGCTCTAAACCAAAACCTTTTTCTGTAAAAGACCAAATAGTAACTATAGTTGGCTTGGCAGGTTTCTCCCAGAACCACTTGATTCTGCCATCATAACACAAAAGCAATAACAGGCAAGAAACAAATGCAAATGGCTGTTCCAATAAAACTTTATTTATAAAATCAGTCTGTAGACTGGTTTTGGCTTGGGGGCTAGATTTTGCCAAATCCTGCTCTAAACTTTACTATATCTCACAAATTTTGATAAGCTGGTTTTTGTTACTCAGTTCTAATATTTTATTTCTATTTTGCGTTCTTCTTTGACATGTGCGTATGGGGTGTTTTTGAAGTGTATTTCTTTTTTTTTTTTTAATGTTTTTATTTATTTTTGAGGCAGAGAGAGACAGAGCATGAGCAGGGTAAGGGCAGAGAGAGGGGGAGACACGAAATCTGAAGCAGGCTCCAGGCTCTGAGCTGTCAGCACAGAGCCTGATGTGAGGCTCAAACTCACAGACTGTGAGATCATGACCTGAGATGAAGTCGGACGCTTAACCGACTGAGCCACCCAGGCGCCCTGAAGTGTATTTCTTAATGTCCAAGGTTTTTGGTGATTTCTAATTTTCTTTTATTTCTTATTTTCTTTTCTCTCTCTCTCTCTCTCTCTCTCTCTCTCTCTCTCTCTTTGTGTGTGTGTGTGTGTGTGTGTGTGTGTGTTACTGATTTCTTCTTAATTGTAGTCAGAGAATATGTTCTCTATCAGTCCTATTCATTAAAAATATAATGGAAGCCACAAATATAATTTAAATTTTTTTAGTAACCACATTTTAAAAAGTGAAAAGAAGCAAATGGAAATTAATTTTAATAAAGTATTTTCTTTAACCTTATGCGTCCAAAATAGTATCATTTCAACATGTAATCAATATAAAAATTATTATGCCATATTTTAGATTTTTTGTAGTAAGTGTTCAAAATGCAGTGTATATTTTACATGAATAACACATTTTCATTAGGACTAGCCATACTTCAAGTGCTTAGCACATGCTTACCAGCTACCATATTAGGCAGTGTAGCTCTAGATCATGTCATCCTTCGAATATAGTATATGGTCCATTGTTATGAATGTTCTATGTATATGTGAAAACAATTTGAACTCTTTAGTTATTGAATGCAGCATTTTGTACAAAATACATTTATCAAAATGTCCACTTGGTCAGAACTCTCACTATATTGCTCAAATCTGTATTCTTATTGAATTTTTAGAATTCTTTTCTTTTTAATGTTTTATTCATTTTTGAGAGACAGACAGAGACAGAGCATGAGCAGGGGAGGGTCAGAGAGAGAGGGAGACACAGAATCCGAAGCAGCCTCCAGGCTCTGAGCTGTCAGCACAGAGCCCGATGTGGGGCTCCAACTCATGACCTGAACCGAAGTCGGAAGCTTAACCGACTGAGCCACCCAGTCACCCTGAAATTCTTCATATGTTATGTGGTGAGTCACAGAGTGGTATGTGAAAATCCTCCACCATCATTGTGAATTTGTCTAATTATCCCTACAGTTTTGCCAGTTTTTCTTTATGTACTTTGAGATAGTGCATGTAATACTTAAATTGTATCTTCTTGAATTGAATAGTCCATTGCTGTCAAGGGGCAATGAATATTAAAAACTCTTTTGTTTCTGAAAAGATGTTTGCCTTGAGATCTATTTTGTCTTACTTCATTTTCTTTTGGTAATTGCTTGCATGTTGTATCTTTCTCCAGTATTTTACCTTTGACTTCTATCATATTTTAGGTGTGTCTCTCATTTTGTTTTTATAGTTTTTTAAATGTTTATTTATTCTTGAGACAGAGCGAGAGACAGAGTACGAGCAGGGGAAGGGCAGAGAGAGAGAGAGGGAGACACAGAGTCCCAAGCAGGCTCCAGGCTCTGAGCTTTCAGCACAGAGCCTGACACTGGGTTCCAACACAAAAACGTCAAGATCATGACCTGAGGCGAAGTCCAATGCTTAACCGACTGAGCCACCCAGGTGCCCTTCATTTTGTTTTCAAATTCAGTGTGACAATCTTTATCTTTTGGCTGGAGTGTTGTATTTTAATTTGAATGTGATATTACTGTTATATTTTGGATAAACTTTTTATGTTATACAATGACTTCATTTTTCCTGACTATTCTATTTCTTTTCTTTCTTTGGTTATTTTGGGTTGGTTAGTTTTTTAAAAATTTGTTTGTTTGTTTGTTTTAATGATTTTCTCCTCCTTTAGTGGTTTGGAAAACCTCTAGTTAAACCAGAAAATGAAGCACCCTTCTGTACTGAGATCCCTTAAATCCTTCTGACAAACCCAAGGAAGGGACAGGATTTTGGCTGCTATTTTCCTAGGGATCCTTACTCTCCCCTTGCCTGCCCCTATGCCAAACACCCCATTCTACCAGTTGAGGAACCTTTATCGGGATGGATAAGAGGTCTGGCCCTAAGCCATTTTGCAGTCAATTCTTGTGTCCTGAATCCCTTAAGAGCCTAGGCTTTTGAAAGCTCCCCAAACAGCCTTTTCTCTGTTTCTGAGTTAACATCCCTCCCTGGAAGTCCTGTATGCCTCATATTCCAACCGCAGGAATCAGGGAAGCCTTATGAGGCAACAGAATTTGCCAGGAAAACAACTGGCTTAGTATTTCCCAACATTCTCCTTTTATGTCATTGTCATCCAATCTTCTATCCTTGGCTCCTTGGGATTTAAGGAAAATTGATAAGAAGAGCAAGGGCCCAGCAACCACAAGTGACAAGGAGGGGGTTGAGGTCTGGGTGGCAGTTCTGTTCTCTCCCCACCCTAATCTCTCCTTTTTTCTTTGCTCCAGTGTGGACTTTTAGTCGCATACCCAAGGTACTGCCCTGAAGAGGGCACTGCATCTTGCTCTAGCTGAAGCACATGGGCATTCAGTTTTAGGGAGCACCTGCCCCAGTGATCTCACTGAATGTTTTCAGAATTCTTAGCCTGTCCCAGCACATTGCTGGTCATTAACCTCCTAGGGCCAGGCCTTCCTGGTTATCCCCCGGACAACTTCTTCTGCCTTTATAACTATTCCTTTGCCTGCCCCCAAACAGCCTTCTTTGGGTTTAGTCTTGGAACTCTATTATATTACTCAGACCAGGATGACTACCTTCACCCCCTCTAGGCCGACCTCTCCCCTTAGATGCTCCACAAGGACCTGAAGTTTATTTCACTATAAAATGGCTCTTCTTCCTCTAGCTGAGCCTTCTCTTCCCAGTGTTACCATGCCAGTGGCTGACTGGCACCTACATCCACCCAGACACCCAAGCCAGGTGGTCATCCTCACTTCCACATGCCCCTCACCTCCACATCGCCCACTCATATCACTTCTGTCTCCAAGCTCACCCTCGGTCCTATAGGGGAAACTCTTCTTAGCTTTGCCCCTTGCCCCCTTTCCTATGACCTCTCTCCTGATGTCTGCTACAGCCTCTTCCCTAGAGTCCTGTCTTCCAGTCATGCCCTGGCAATTACTCTGCCCAGAAACCTGATGGAATCTTTCCAAAATTTAAATCTCGCCATTTCACTCCCCTATTCCTCAACTTTTTCAGAGTTTCTCTGTGGACTGGT
The DNA here is from genome assembly GCF_014898765.1 of Herpailurus yagouaroundi. Taxonomy (NCBI): domain Eukaryota; kingdom Metazoa; phylum Chordata; class Mammalia; order Carnivora; family Felidae; genus Herpailurus; species Herpailurus yagouaroundi. The sequence continues at coordinate 19,206,236 of NW_024412423.1, read as the reverse complement.
GTTCAAGGCATGGCTCCTCAAGGTCTGTCACTCCCCATGCCCTTGAATGTTCAGTGTAGAAAGATGATTTATTGGGGCACCTGGGTGGCTCAGTCAGTTAAGCATTCGATTTCGGCTCAGGTCATGATCTTGCCATTCACAAGTTCCAGCCCTGCGTGGGGCTCTGTGCTGACAGCTCAGAGCCTGGAGCCTGCTTCCGATTCTGTGTCTCCGTCTCTCAGTGCCCCTCCCCCACTCAGTCTCCCTCTCTCTCTCTCTCTCTCCTTCTCTCTCTCAAAACTAAATTTAAAAAATTTCAAAAAAAGAAAGAAAGGTGATTTATCTTCAGACCCTGCCCTCAAGAAGTTTACCAAAAAGTAAACAGGTTACTATTATTCATTCATTCATTCATTCATTCATTGAACTAATATTTATTGATCCCCCACTAATTGCCAGGCATTGTTCTAAGGGCTTAGGATACATTAGTGAAAAAATAGCCAATGATTCCTGCCCCTGTGAAACTCAGGAGGGAGAAAGAGAGACAATACAGAAATCAGTTGCTAATAAATAATTACATAGTATGTCAGAAGGTGATAAATGCTTTGGAAAAAGTCGAGCAGTTTAAGGGAACCAGGAATGTTGACAAGAGGAGGGAGGAATAGTGATTTTACACACCGTGGTCAATGTGGCTCTCAGGGAACTCAGTGGCAGCCTCCTTGAGAACTACAGTTTGTTCAGGGGCTGTGGAAGCAGAGAGGGATGCTCTCCACCCTGCCAGGAGGAGTTTACGGAGGGCTTCCAGGAGGAGGGTCCCATGAATGACCCTTGAAGGATAAGATGAGAAGTTAGCTGAGAGAAGACAGCAGGGGAAGGTATTCTAAGCAGAGGAAGCAGCATGGTCAGCAGCCTGCAAATAATGGAGAAAATGGCCCCCAGACAGGTGACTTTGTCAAGAGAGTATGAGGAAGAGGTATCCGTCCTAGAGCCAGTGAGAGCTTGGGTGAGGATCATAGCCTGGGGATGGTAGACCACAGGTGGCCCTGCAGTACTTCCATCTGTCCCTTTGCCCAGAATATTGGTGGGATTTTCCAGAATGTGAAGCTAGAGTGACAGAGTGCCCTGTCCTGCCTATGCGGAGTGCAGGTCTGCCCAGAGCTGTTTTGTCTATCTGGAGCCAGGTCTGCCCCTCCCCAGTACAGCAAGGTGGCTGCCAGGAAGCATGCCCCTGGCTCACTGAACACCTGTCTCGGGAGAAACTGGGGGTAGGAACAGTGTGCCCAGCCCTGTGTCTCTGAAGTCAAGACTCTTCTGACAGGGAAGCCACTAAGACAGTGACTGTGGCTTCTGATCTCAGAAGGAGGCAGGAAGCTGTGGCCAAAGCCTCAGCAACAACGTTTGCTCCTCTAAAAGGAGAAAGGAAGCATGTGCCAGGAAATGTGTACAGTACCCCTTCCCCAGCCTGGGCCTGAGTAACCTCAGTCCAGCAGAGTCCCGGATCTGACCCAACGCTCATGATGGCACAGTGCCCACTCCCTCCCAGATGGCATCTTCTGCCCGTGGAGCTTCCCTGGTCATTGCATTTGCTGGCTCCAGGACCTCTGGGCCCTGGAAAATGTAGAATCTGTGACCACAGGCCTCAGGGTGACTTCAGACCTCCCCACACACCCTCACCCCATGACCTCTCTGACTTGGGGCTTCCCATGACTACAGCCACAGAGGTTTCTTGGGCTCTTTTTCTCTGACGCTTTTTCCATAGCACAGCTGGAAACTGATGTGAACTGCCATCTGAACCCCCAGTTCCTAAAAGCTTCTCAGATTCTCCTCTGCACTCTCTCGTCTGTCTCCACATCCCTGCTCTGTCCAGAAGCCTGGCAGAGAACTCAGAGCTTCTACTGCAGTGGGGCAGAGCATCCCACATTAGTGAGGCTTGACCATCTTGTGCTTCTGTGATGGTCATGCACATCACTGGAATTCACACTGTTCAAACACAGTGAATGTTAGGTCTTAGGATACAGCAATGAACACGGAGTTCCAGGAGCTCCCAGGAGAGGGACAGAGACAGACAATAAAGAAGTGAACACATTCACAAACAAGATAGCTGCAGACACTGATAAGTGTTATTAGTAAAGTAAAACAAGGAACTATGACCAAGTTTGACTGGGTGGGCACCATGAGACTGGGTTTTTCAGACAAGGCTTCCTTGGGAGGAGACATCTGAGTTCAGACATGAGCAACAAGAGACAGGCAAGCATAGCAAGAATGGGGATACAGAAGAACAGTGCCAGGGTCTTTCATGGGTTCCAGGGAGTCTCTGAGGAAGAGCAGACCAGTGTAGATGGAGAGGGGGCAGTGGAAGGGGGTGAGTCAGAAAGGTAGTCAGGCCTATATCACCTATAGCCTTAGGTCTGAATTCTATTGCAAGTTGAAGGATTTTAAGCCAAGCTGATGACCTGATCTTAAATTTTCAAAAGTGAGTCTGGCTGTTGTGACAGAGTGGACAGCAATGGGACAAGAGTAAGCATGGGTGGTTGGGCTGCATATAAATTCTGAAAGTAATGCTGAGAGGAGTTGATGACAGACAGGATATGGGGAGTGAGAGTATGAAAGGAGTCATAGATGAGTTGAAGGATTTTGGCCAAGCCACTGAATGGAATGGCCTGCCATGAACTGAAATGGGGGAAGATCACAGAAAAGAAGGTTAATGGGGTGGTGGCAATATGAGAGTTCTGTTTGCTCTTATATGGATCATGATGCTTCTATTACCAAGTAGCAGAAAGTACAAGTAAAACTGGCCTAAACACCAAGGAGAATGTATTGATTCTGACAACTGAAAAGTCCCGATTTTGGACATGGTTTGATCAAAGCTTCTCCATGGGTCCTCAAATCTTGCTTTGTCCTCAGTCTGGCTTCCCACAGTGGTGCAAAATGGCGGCATTGGTTTTAGTCCTGACCCCTACTAGAGGAAGCTTCTACTGCCCAACTATTAAACAAAAGTCCTGAACTTTTGTTCAATTTTACTGGACCAGTTTAAATCACCAATCACTGTGGCCAATGGGAATGGGGTTATACTAATTTTCTTCACCAATTAGAGACCACCCATGCAGCTGTGGGTAGGAGGACCTGCTTACCAAAGCAGGAGGCATGGCATGGATGCTGGGAAAACAGCCCTAATGTCCACAGAGTGGTGGCTCATTGGAGATGGACTTAGGTGTCCAATGGGAGCTACCAAGGGGAAGGCTGGATCTAGGAGTGTGAAGCTCAGGAGAGAGACTGGACAGGGAAATCAACATTTAGTTGTCACTGGTATATAGTAGTAGGAGGGCACCAGCGAGTGAGTGTAGATGGTGACTTAAGGACTCATCCCTGGCGCACTGCAATATTTGGAGGTAGGAATGCTCCTGAAGAGAAGCACAGAAAGGAGAATACAAAAGAGCAGCCAGCTAGGTGAAAGGAAAGCCTAGGGAATGTATTGTCATGGATAAAAGAGAAAAATGTTTTCCCTGAACTAAGTTGAAAACTGGTAAGCAAAAAAGCAAGGGGAGAACAAGGATGTGGATCCTGGATTTGGCAACATGGTCACAATGTGATACACCCACCTCTTCTCTGCGGCCCAGCTTGGCCCAGGGATGGAAATAGTATGGAGAGGACTGAGGCCCATTTATTGTGGCATCAGCACAGAGGGTAAGTCCTGTGCACTGAACAGGACAAAGGTGACTGATGGGGAATTGGGGAATGGGCAGCAGTGGGCTTGGGGCTGAACAGGAATGGAAATGAAGGATGAAGGACAGTGGAGTTCCAACAGCTGGCATGAGTGCTGGAAAGTCACGAGGCTGTGTTTGTGTGAGACGTGTGAGGGTAAGGGCGATGGAAGAGGAGTCACAGAAGTGAATGACTGGAAGGAGAGGGCTGGAACAGGGTCCTTACAGTCCAGGTCACCTTTGGAAGCTGCCCTAGGATGATGGTGGTACCTGGGCTGAGAGAAGCCCTACAATATGGGGCCAAGCCATCACACATGTCATGATAATGTTTTGAGGTGTTAACACCTCCTTCTTATCTGTCTTGTCTCTTAGCTCATGTGACAAAGAGAAAACATGAACCCCCCAGCCCAGAGCTCCATCCACACCAGTGAAAGCAGCCACGTGAGAGATGGTCAGCATGCTCGGATCATCTCTGTATTTCCAGGGGGCAAGATCTCTCCATGGCTGACTCCAGGATCTCAGGTCTCTGTGGGAGAGAGAGACTTGGCTTGGCATTGGCTGGACTCATGGTTGGGGGTAGGGTGAGGGGGTCTCTAACAGCTCAGATATAGTAAAGGATCTCAGCCACCTGCTGCCTGGACACTGGAAGGGGCCCAAAGGGACAATATTTGATGAGTAAAAATGAACAACAAATGATCAAATAATTAGTGATCAATTCTGAAACCTAATTTCCAAAAAGGTAGCAGAGGTTAAAAAAAAAATTCTAGGTTAGGAAGGATTGAGTCAAGGCAGTGAGCAACCTGTCTTAGTGTCCTGGCTGCTCACGGGAGGCCTGGGCCTCAGCTATGCCTGGTGATGAGAGAGGACATTGACTCATGGGAAAGATGCTGTAATCAGGATCAATATGATTCTGTGGGGGAGGATATTAGAGAAAGACTTTTAATATGTTCCTCTGCCTGGACTTTTCATTCCTCCCACTGCTCATCCTGTGTTATCTGGATTCTACATGCACATCTGCTGATGGGGCTCTTCCCCACTGCCCCTCACCCCCACCCTCACCCCAGCCTACGTCCTCTACAGCACCAGATGATGTGTGCTAAAATGAATCCCTGTTTCAAAATGCCACCTACTCATGGGTCTCCACTTGCATTCTTTGAAAAAAAGATGACTTCTTTTTTTTTTCTGGCCACAAATGTGATACACTTTCATTACAAAAAGTTTAGGAAACTCAGAGAAGTACCAAAAAAGAAAACAAAAACCAGCCTCAATCCCAAACTCAGAGACAATGCCTTACTTTTGACACATCAGTTTTGTGTCTTTCCTGATGTCCTTCCAACCACATCTTCTTTTTGTTAATTGGGACTATATAAGTTACATTCCAGTTTATACATTTTGTCAGGGAATGAAAGCTTCTGTGAGACAGTAGGAATTTTATCTGCTTTATTCACTGCTTTTACTACCACGAGATAGCCACTCAATAAATATTTGTTGTTAGAATGGATTTCATAACTTGTTTTCACTTAATGCAACGTAAACATCTTCTGCATCATTATGTATTCTCTTATGCCATTATATTTAATGACTACAAAATATTTTGTAGTATGTGTTTATGATAATTGATTTATCAAACTCACTATTGTTAGATATTGTTAGATTTTTAATAGTATAAAAATGACCTCACATTTTTTATACTATAGGTAACATCACGCTGAACATCTTTGAAAATTCATTTATAGCTATTTCTGCACATTATTTCCTGAAGTTAAGTTCCTAGAAGTGGAATTGCTGGATTGAATGTGCTTTACTTAAAATTTCTGTACATTTTGCCAAATTGCCCTCCCACCCAAAAAAAGGCTGATGCAAACACATGTCCTAAATTCTTTCCAGAGGAATCTATGACCATGTTTTAAACTTTGATAATTGATAGAAAAGACATACCTTCTTTCCATTGAATTTTTCTTTGATTATTTGTGGGATTGACTTATTTTTTATATTTTTACTAGCCATTTGTATTTTCCTTTCTTTATTGCTTAGTCAGCTACTTGCTCCTGATTCTTTCCAGGTGTGTTTTGTCTTTTTTTTTTTTTTTTTAGAGAGAGAGAGAGAGAGGCAAGGAGAGGGAGACAGAGATCAGAAGCAGGATCTGCACTGACAGCAGACAGCCTGATGCTGGGCTCTAACTCATGAACCGTGAGATCATGACCTCAGTCGAAGTCGGATGCTTAACGGACTGAGCCCCCAGGTGTGTTTTTTCTAACTAATTTATAAGAGCTCCTCATATAACCAATATTTGGGGGCTGAAAATTTTTGAAATTTCATGTAGTATTTGTATTTAGTATATGAGCTTTCTAGTCAGTTGGGTCTAATTTCTGTACTGATGAGTGGACTTAATATTTGTGTGATTCATCAAATTACCTATTAAGGCATTTTGGTTTTTAGATTATTCTCCTTTCAAAGAGGGCTTTTGGCCAGTATTGAACAGGTATGTCCTTTAAATTAAATTTAAATCCATTTTAGGGGCACCTGGGTGGCTCAGTCAGTTAAGTGTCCGACCTGGGGCTCAGGTCATGATCTCACAGTTTGTGAGTTTGAGCCCCGCGTGGGGCTCTGTGCTGACAGCTCAGAGCCTGGAACCTGATTCGGATTCTGTGTCTTCTTCTCTCTCTGCCCCTCCCCAATTCATGCTCTGTCTCTCTCAAAAAATAAATAAACAATACAAAAAATATTTTAAAAATTTTTTTAATTTAAATCCGTTTTGTTAAGTTTAATTTTTTTTTAACATTTATTTTTGAGAGACAGAGAGAGACAGAGCACGAGCTGGGGAGGGACAGAGAGAGAAGTAAACACAGAATCTGAAGCAGGCTCCAGGCCCCAAGCTGTCAGCACAGAGTCCGACATGGGGCTCGAACTCATTAACTCTGAGATCATAACCTGAGCCTGAAGTTGGATGCTTAACCAATTGAGCCACCCAGGAGTCTCCATTTTGTTAAGTTTAAAACTGAGATTGCATTAAGTATAAACCCAACTTTGGGGAGGACTGACATGTTTTTAATATTTAGTATTGTAATCCAGAAAATTAGTTTATCTCTTCATTCACTGAAGTCTTTTTTATGTCCTTCTATATAGCTTGAAAGCCTTCTTCAGCTTGGTTCTGCACACCTATTGTTTTTTCCCAGCTATTTTCTTGTTTCTTGGTTACTTTGTGAATATTTTTTCTGTATGTTTTCTGTTATATTTATTTTCATATTTAACAAATATTCAGCCACCTTATAGAAACACTTCTATTTAGTATCACAGCTTTTAGTTGCTTCTCTTAGAGTTTCAACCATGCTTACTTTCTCTCCTCTTTCACTCTCCCATCCACGTATGGAGGCAGAACTAAATTCGAGTACCCCAGAGCAGGAGTACAGATCAGCGTGCACTCCTGTCCTCAGAGGGATATGAATGATCTTCCCCAGTGAGATCATTTGTGCCTGTCTTGGAAAGAAGAGTCTGCTTTGGATACATAGATGTTCATGGTGACACAGGAGGCACACGTGCCCCCCCAACCACCACCACTTGCACAGCTATGGAACCACGGAAACAAGTCTCCTAGGAGGAGCACAAACCTGGTGGAGCAGAGAGCATGCAGATGGGGCTGGGGGTAATTTGGCAGAAGGTCCAGCAGAAGCAAGCCTTGGGGACTTGCAGCTGGCTAGAGGCCCTAAACTTCGTGCTCTTGCAGGAGGGCCCACCCCTGAGGAACATGGTGATGGGAATGGTAGGGCCTAAGAAGAAGGAGGAGGGGCTGAGTGTGTGTGTGTGTGTGTGTGTGTGTGTGTGTGTGTGTTGCGGAGCAGTGTCCGGGGCAGGGTGGCAGTGGGGATGTGGGTTGGAGGGAGCAGAGGTACCTGGAAGGAGGACTTGTCTGCCCAATTCTCTGTCTTCCTTCAACTACCCCCTCACCAGAAATCCTTCTTGACCCTTCCTAAAGCCAGAGTTTAGAAGTCCATTGTACCTGTTTCCAAAAGGTCCATGCTGACCCTGGCACAAACCCTGGGAGACATTCTTTCCAGTTCTCTACCAGAATGGATCCTACTGGTGTTTATATCTGCTTAATGATTTCTCTTTTTTTTTTAATTTTTTTAAATGTTTATTTTTGAGACAGAGGGCAGAGTGTGAGGAGGGGAGGGGCAGAAAGAGGGAGACACAGAATCCCAACCAGGACACAGGTTCTGAGCTGTCAGCACAGAGCCTGATGTGGGGCTCGAACTCACAGACTGTGAGATCATGATCTGAGCCAAAGTCAGATGCCCAACTGACTGAGCCACCCAGGTGCTCCTAATGATTTCTTTTTTATTCTAAAATTCTACAACACCACACTTTCACACTGAGCGTCTCCTGAATGCCAGATGGCTGAGCATGACAGCAGCATGTGGAATGGAAGGGATGATGGTATCAAGGGCTGTCCTGGATGGAGGGGGTGGAAGTGTGTGTTTCAGTCTGACTCTCCAAAGATGTGGGTGGCTGATTCCCACCCCAACTCCTTACCCTGAGGTCCGTGAGAATTCACCGTGTGAAACTCCTCTCTTCATCGCATGCTTGGCCCAGCAGCTCTATCCTGGGTGTTTCACATTCCATCATCTTTTCCTTGTTTGGGAACTTTCATTCTACAAAGTTAAAATAATGTCTGAAATTATTTTGAATTAATTTGAATTATTATTTGAATGGAGTTGTACAGCGCAGTATGCAGGATGCCCTGGTATTTTAGGTGAATTCCCTGCTGCTGTGTCATCACCAAGAGCTCATGGTTGGCCCTGATATTTCTACCATGCAGGGGATATTGTCTTTCCTTCCGCCTGGGGTTTGCCTACACACAAACCACATCACAGCTTTGGAGATGAGAGTGACACCTGTGATTCCTGAGGATACTGGGGTTACTCTTGCCATCTTTTCCCACTGGAAAACATAATTGGCTCCTGAATTCAGATTTCTTCTTCCCAAGAAATTAACTCGATCTTTTTCCTTCTTTTCCATATTCCTAATTTCAAGAGGTTTTATTGAGAAAGGATGTGCAATTGTTGTGGCTTCCTCTTGATGTGACTCTTGCCAATTTTCCTCTTAGTCTATATGATGGAAAGAACACAGGCATGGTGGGGGCACCTGGGTGGCTCAGTCAGTTAAGCATCTGACTCTTGACTTCACCTTACATCATGATCTCACAGTTTGTGAGTTTGAGCCTCACATTGGGCTCTGTGCTGACAGCATGAAGCCTACTTGGAATTCTTTCTCACTCTCTCTCTCCCTCTCTGCCCCTCCCCTGCTTTCTCTCTCTCTCTCTCTCTCTCTCTCTCTCTCTCTCAAAATAAATAAAAATAAACTTAAAAAAAAAAGAATACAGGCACGGGAGCTGGATGGCTCTGGATTTAAATATCAGGCAGCCATGGGATCTTAGGTGAATTATTTCAGCTCTCTAAGCTTCAGTATCCTCATCTGCAGAATTAGGTATTTAATGCAAGTGACTGCAAGGCTCACTGGGAAGTATCTCACACATTGCAAATGCAGGAACGTAACTGGGCTTGCAAGGGGTACTGAAATAAGGGTGCCGGGCACAGTCAGAATTGAAGACCGTTGAAGACAATTGTGTCATGGACATAGCTGGAAATCTTTACCTGGGATTTGTTTTGAGTTGCAACATAGTTGGACCTGATCGCCCTTCTAGTTGGCTGACTAGTATACTGACTCTCTCCACTCCCTCACTGGCCCTGTAGAGAACTCGACAGTGAATTCTTCTGCTTCTCATCTCTGCTGTTCTGGGAATATTTATTTCATTTTTCATATTCTCTGCAGATGTGTATTCTTTGCGGATAAAGACTAAAATTCCAATTCCAAATTCCCAGGGGTGAACTACTATTGGACCAGTTACCAGTGACCAGGGGACAGAGTCACATTGTGTGAACATAACAGCCCTAGTTGTAAAGCTGTGGCTGGATCGAAGGGCATGGTGAGAACAACATTTTCGAAAGAAGGTGGTGCAGAGATAACCCTGACAACCTTCTGTCTCAGAGTTGGAGCGAACCGGAGTTCATCATGCAATTTCACCTGGATGACACTCAACACAGCTGCAGGTATGGCCCCTGGCTGTTTGTTCCCCACCAGCCTGTCACCCTGCAGTATGGGTCGGATTTTATTCTAGTGAGAATTCAATTTACATAGTTAACCTGTCTGTTAAAATTTCACTTAGGGGGTACCTGGGTGGCTCAGTCGGTTAAGCGTCCAACTTCAGCTCAGGTCGTTATCTCATGGTTCACAGGTTGGGGGCTGTGCGTCAGGCTCTGTGCTGACAGCTGAGAGCCTGGAGCCTACTTTGTGGATTCTGTCTCCCTCCCTCTCTGCCCCTCCCCTGCACGTACTCTGTCTCTCCCTCTCTCAAAAATAAATAAAACATTAAAAAAATTTTTCACTTAGGATTTTTGCGCCTATATTTATATCTGATGTTAGCCTATCTGTGTTTATTCAGTTGTTTAAAAATCGAGTCTTGGAATTTTGTCTATAGTTACCTCATAAATTGAATTGGATAGCAAATAATGTTTTTATATAGTTTCAAGTAATCTATATAATATAGAGATGACTTATGTTATCAAATTAAAAAAAAAATTCTTGCTGGGGAGTAATGTATGGTACATTAGGTTGGGAGTTAGAATGCCCAAGGTTTGGTTTGGTCTTCATCTTAATTTTCTGTATGAACATAAGCAAGCCCCTATGCCTCCCAGGCCTCTGTAGGATTAGGGAGGACAGGACAGCTGGCTCAGATGTCTTGTCCACCACCCCCCCCCAACCCAGCTGGCCTTTCTGGGTAATCAGCCGCTGGTGCTTGGAGTTGTTTCTTTTGGCAGGCCCGTTGACTCCTTTCTGGAGCCCTGTAGCAGATTTCTAGCCAGTGGTGTTCCCCCATCTTTGAAGTGCTTTCTGTTGTGTTCCTGGTTTTCTCCTGGCCCTGAGAGTGCCCCCACCCCCCAGCACTGTTTTTGTTTTCCTTGGGTCTGAGCTCACATGGTCAGTGACTTAGGCATTGATTTTTTTTGGTTCCCTATAAGGAGCTCTGAGATGGGAAGCATCCTGCCTGCCTCCAGGGAATGTATCATCCCCTTCTGGAAATTTGCTTCTCCTTGGATTTCCCTGGCACTTGGACCCTCCTCAAGAGTTCCCCCTTCCACTGCCTTTGTCCCCCTTCCCTCTCTCTATCACATCCTCCTAGGCTGACATGAGCCACTCTGAAGGTCTTCCAACCATGATCTCCCTCTCCAGCTCCAGCTCAACATGGACTTCTTTTTTTGTTTGTTTATTTTTGAGAGAGAAAGAGAGTAAAAGCAGGGGAGGAGCATACAGAGAGGGGGACATAGGATCTGAAGTAGGTTCTGTACTGATGGCATAGAGCCTGAAGCAGGGCTTGAACTTGCAAACTACAAGATCATGACCTGAGCCAACATCAGACACTTAACCGACTGAGCCACCCGGGCGCCCCTCAGTGTGGACTTCTAATGGCTGCCAGAGCCAAGGAAGCCTGGGACAGATGCCAAGAACCCCCAGGGTCAGGAGGTGAGGAGTCTGGTAACACTGATCTCTATTCATACCCACCTTGAAGTTCCTGATATTTGGGAAGGAACATCATTCTGATTTCTCTAATGATCTTCCCATGACCTGCTTTTCCCTCTCCAATACCCCAACCCTTTCTGAACTGAGAGAGGGCTCTGGAAATGGCTTCTTCTTATATCAGATTTTTCCTTGTTACAAAACTGTCTATTCATTGTAGAAAATTTGGAAAAATACAGATGAATTCAAAGAAGAGAGAAAACCTTATAATCCCACCACTCAGTGACACCACCTACTAATCTTTCTTCCATTTTTTCCATGAATATATAAATGCTTTTAAACATAATTGGGATTGTGCTGAATATACTGCTTGGTAAGCTGCAGGTTTTGATTGGCCACATGCCACAAGCATCTCCCCGTGGCACCGTGCAGCGTTCTGCATCATCATTTTTATGGGCAGCAATGCATATACCATCTTATAGATGTGCAAAAATGAATTCAGCTTTGTGATTGAACATTTGGGTCGTTTCCAATTTGGCACTGCTGTAAATAATATTTCAGTGACAATTTTTGTGGACAAATAATTCCTGATTTTCCTCCTTTGTGTTAATTCCTAGGCAAATCCAAAGGTTAAGTCGAAAAAAAAATTTTGAGGTTTGTGACACATCCTTGCCAAACTGCATTTCAGAAGGGGTTTGCGGGATGTCAGAGCTTCAGATGCCCATACTTTCTCCTGATCCCTACTTTTCTTTTCTTACTGAGGTCAGCTGGCCTGGCCAGGAGGCTGAGCTGCCTAGATGGTCACCAGGAAGAGGGGTCTGAATTCCTGTTAGATGGGAGTAGTGAAGTGGGGGTGCTTCCAGACAAGTGAGGTGGAGTTTATGGAATGCTGGTCCTCTGAGCACCTCTGTGACATGGCTTGGAGTGGGGCCCCCACCTGTCTTTAGAGGAAGGAGACAGAAAAAGGGACAGTGACACTCAGGCAGTAGCTTCACAGCTCACTTACATGGACCGCTATGAAGAGAAGGCCAAGTATTTCTTCTTCCTTCAATTCCCTGTCCATGTCCTTTGCTCATTTGTCTTTTTCTTCTTGATTTGGGTAACATGTCAAAACATTTTCCTGCTGCCTGTGGTATAAATAATTTTTGCAAGTTATCTATTTATCTGTTAAATCTTTTTAATTGTGGTTTTTAAGGTGCAGACATTTAACATTTGCTTGTAGTCAGATCTTCAAATCTACCAGTGTTTTCCTTTTGTGGTTTCTACCTTCTTTGTTGTACTTAAAAAGATTTTTCCTAACCCCAGATGGCATAAACATTCACCTATATTTCTTCAAAATTTTTTGTTTGCTTCATTTTCAAAGTCTTAAAAATGTGATTTTTTTCCCCATCAAATCCTGACCTTGTGTGAGTGGGAGGCACAGATGCTGGTGCTGGTGGCTTGATTAGCTCTAACTTCCAGGCTTGTGAACTCAGGACAAATTCCAAGTCCTTCATGTTTGTTCTTCTATGACTCTGGGGAAATCCCAGGAGCCCTCTAGTTATTTAATTGGCCTTTTTAAAATTAAAGAATCTGGGGATGGGGTGCCTGGGTTGGTCACTCATTGAAGGATCTGATTTTTGGTTTTGGCTCAGGTCATGATCTCACGGTTCCTAAGCACTAACAGCATGGAGCCTGCTTGGTATTCTCTCTCCCTCTCCCCCCACCTGCTCACTCTGTCTCTTTCTCACTCTCTCAAAATAAATAAATAAACTTAAAAAAAAAAAACAGTAAATAATGTGGTTGCTTATGTCTGTCCAGTTGGCTCATCAGAAAGCTTTCAATCAAAAGAAACCTTCCCAAATAAGTAGATTAATGCATTTCTGACACCTAGGCAATGGCCTTTCCATAGAGCGGATGCACACCATGTAGGCAGGGACTTCTTGTTTGTTCACTGCTACATCTCCAGTACCTACCTAATGCCTTGCACATAGTGGGGACTCAACATAGGCTTCTTAGCTGAATTATGCATGAATGATTATCATGTACCCATTTTTTAAATTTAAAGAGGTGATAACATGGAGAAAATACTCATGTGGTCAGGTTTAAAAAAGTAACATAGGGTACTGAATAAACCGTATCCATCATTCATTCGTTTAACAAATAGTTATTGAACTCCACTATGCATGGGGAAAAGACAGGATGAATATAAGGATTAAATGACTTAACATATTGTATTAGTCTTCTGGAGATTCCATAACAAAATACCACAAACTGAGTGGCTTAAACAACAGACATTTATTTTGTCACAGCTCTGGAGGCCAGAAGTCCAAGATCATGATGTCAGCAGGGTTGGTATCTGGTGAGACCTCTCTACTTGGCTTGCGGATGGCTGTCTTCTTGCTGTGTCCTCACAGTCTTTTCTCTGTGTGTGTGCCCTCCTGGTGGCTTTCCCTTTTCTTACAAGGACACTAGGCCTATTGGATCCGGACTCCCTTATGGCCTCACGTAACCTTAATTATCTCCTTAAAGACCCTGTCTCCACATATAGTCACATTGGAGGCTGGGGATTCAACATATGAGTTGGGGGAGGGGTGGGGAGGATACAATTCTTTTTGTAACATATATGTAAAATATTTATAAATAATGCCTGGTTGGAGGCACCTGTCTGGCTCCTTTGGTAGTACATGAGACTCTTGATCTCGGGGTTGTGAGTTGAGTGTAGAGATTACTTAAAAATAAAATCTTTTAAAAAGAAAAAAAAAGAAAGAACATCTGGCACATACTAAGCACGACGTGAATGTTTGATATTATTATTGCTATTATTATTGTTAGAAAATATACAAAATCACATTGTTCATTATCCTTGGGGGAATGAGATTACAAATGACTTTAGCTTATACTTTCCTGTATTTTCTAACATTTCTACATTGAACAATTTTATTAATATGGAGGGGAGTGGGATTTCTACTGTTCAATAAAAGACATGGGTTGAATGTTGTTTGCAGCCCTCCAGCAATTTCATCATATATTCCAAGCTTCTGCTCTGGATAGGGTTTCAAGTTCTTGCCTCAGCTCTTTGGATTTGTGGTTGTCAGAGTGCAGAGAAACAAAAATCAGGCTCAGCTCACCCAGGCCCACCACCTAGAGCTGTTATTTCCTCATGTATGCGGCGATGAGAGTGGGGGTGCATCATATAGTAAGGGCTGGAAAGACCTTTAGCAGTGGGGTAGTGAGTAAATCAGTTTGAGTTCTTGACTGCAAGCAACAAAATCCATACTGACTATTTTAAGCAGGAAAGGAGCATTTTAAAGAATGTTAGGTGGCCCACAGAATTTGGGGGAAGGTTCAAGAAAAAGAGTCAGATCTCAGCTTCTAGGAACAACTCCTCAAACCATCCTCTATCCATTGCTTCTGCTACCAGCCTGTGCCAGTAAGATGGAGACCACACATAAGACTTTCTCTTGCTTACTGTTGGCTTTTGAATCAAAGGTTTACAAGGGTATATCTCATCGGCCTGGTCTAAGTCACTTATCCACCCCCTCCTGCAAAGGAGGCTGAAAAAGAGAGTTTTCTACATTACCTTAAGAGGAAGTTTCTTACAATGTGGGAAACTATCAAAATAAAGGAGAGTGTTAAAAAAAATGTTGGAGAGTCAAAAAAATCAGAAGGTCCACCACTGTCAGAGAAGCATGGCTCAGATGTCCTAACTTCAGGAAAACATGAGACCGGAGTGGCTGAGCTCATTGTTTGATAGTACTTAGAGCCATTATCAGGCTAGAGACAGAATGACACTGGACCTCAGAGACCAGAGGGTGACTTTTTGTGATGATGAAGCGGCAGCAGAGGTGTGGCTAGTCAGTCAGTTAAGTCCTGATGCCAGAAACCTCTCGATTAGCCTCTCTTTGTACCAATGGACACAGAGAGGGACAAGAAGCTTGCCCAGGACTGCACAGCATGGCAGAACTACAGCAAGGACTGGAAGTGGTGTCTTTTGCTCCACTTTGATGTCTGGCAAGATTTAAGGCCCCTCTGGAATATTTCCTCCTTCAGGATATCTCCCCTGGGTTAGGCTAGGATTAAATGTGTGTCTTCACATTCACCACTTGGACTGCTCATCACCTGTGCTTCCTTTTTGACTTTTTTCCCTCCTTGGCTCCAAGTAGGGGGCCAAATATATACTAGTGAACATTAGCTGAATGAATGAATGAATGAATGGGTGGATGAATGAGAGTCTGGAGGCCAGAATTGCTCTGTGACCTGAGGCAAATTTCTGCTCCTCCTGGACTTCAGTCTTCTGTTGAAGAACATACTGTTCTCTGTATTCTCTGGATCAGACCCTGTGCCAGGATTTGAAAACATAATCAGGATCCCACCTGCCTGCTCTGTCAGAGGTGCTGATCTGGGAGAAGATAGATGTGAACCGAGCTGACCACTACTGTGGCTGATCTTACTAACAGAGAAGTCCAAGGGTCCTCCAGGCTGGCCTTGGTATCTCTGGGCCCTGGGTCCCCTCCTGCTGAGTTCCATGGCTGCTACCCATGCAATCTGGATGCCTCAGTGTCACAACTGCTGAAGTTCACAGAAGGTCCATAGATATCCACCCACAGAGGGGGAAAGAGATCTCTGGAACCAAAGACAGAAAAGAACAAGTGTCTGTAGCCAGTGGCAGGAATAAGCCTAAAGAGGAAAGATACCTGGCCATGATCCCACAGCCAGGCCCATGGTCTTCGAATCCCCACCCCTCAAGGAGTAGGTAGAGATAGGCCATGCTTGAAAAATACTCAGTTAAGCTGTAATCTGTCACAGCTCAAGCACATCTTTTTGAATTAAAATATTCACAAGTAGCAGAGACATCTGTAGAAGAGTAACTGGATGCGACATCCTGCAGGAGGCCAGACTAAATGTGTCCCATGACATCACTCTGGAGAAGAGGCTGCCAGGAGCCATGCAAGGGACTGGAGCACTTCTGCAGCTGAGTGTTGTCAAGGAAGGCTGGGCCTGGGGCTAGCGGCATGTCTTCTGGGCCTCCTGCTCTACAGAGAAGTTCTTTGTTGGCCCCCTGCCCTATGGAGAAATTGTCTGACGATCTCTCTACACTAATCTGATCTGGAGAGATACTTTCTTGTTGCCCAGCCTTCTGGTTCCCCTTAGGTTTCCTTATGAGCACCAGCAGGGCTTCAGTTAGTCTGCTGCCAGTGGGATTTTGGAGGGGCGGGGGGTGCGGGATTCTGATAGCCATGTGACATCCTCTTGGAGGAGCCTTCCAAACCTGGAGCATGAGAGATTCCATCAAAGTCCCTGCCAGGTTGTGCCTGAGTTCCAGCAGGAGCATCTCTACCAGGAGTCCAGATCCTGCTATGGGGATGGTGGAAGATCCTACTGTAAATATGGGAATTGTCTCAGAGGCACACATATGTACACTTTCACCTACAGGTGTCTATGGACAGGCCTGGGCAGACGTATGCCGTATACTGGTACTGCAGGTGCAGGCCCCTGTACAAATTCACACCCTAATGGCTAAGTTGTTGAGCACATGCGCACATAGGGCAGGTGGTCTCTGGTGGGTCTGAAGAGACCTCTGGCTCTTCCATTCTCTGCCACCTGATCTCTGTTCTCTGGTTTTCTACCCTTTTCTCCCTGGGTCAGCTAGTGCCTGGCCTGGGAGGGTTGCCTATATTCTGGACTGGGCTGCTTGAGCGCTGTCCTCGGTGCTGGAGGCCTGGTGGGACATGCACATTTAAGAACAGCAAGAGTGTTGGGAGGAGGTGACCCTGAAATCCAGGTGTAGGTGTAGGACCCACCAGGATATCTAAATTTATTCTAGTTATTCTTTCAAAAGAAGGTACAACTGGGCTTCCTCTTTCCATCCCAGACACTGAAACAGAAGGTGTCCAACCCCTCAGCCAGTAAAGTGGCCATATGTGGCTGTGGGTGGCTGTGTAGCCATTCCCTGTAGCTATGGGGGGCTTCTCGAGACCTCATGTGCCATAAATAGGTATGTATGAAGACCATGACTGCCTGTGTATTCAAGAAACACCTGTGATTCCATGTGGTTTCCTGTGACCTCCTGTGACCCACGTGGCAGGTTGTGACTACATGGAGCCTCCTGTGACCTTGGGTGGCCTCAGATTCAACCTTCCCAGAAGGGAAGATCTGAAGTCTGGGGTTCCCAAGGAATTTGGGCCCTAATCAGGCCTAGAAATTCGTTTGCCAGAGCCTACACGGACCACCTCTCTCTTCTCTGGCTTGCGAACTTGGCACCCATGGGCTCCTGGTGTCTGTAAACTTGGGTCCTGGGAGGCGTCTGCGTCAGCGGGAACCGGCCCACAGGCAGCGTGCCTCCTAGAACAGGTGACTGCAACCCCTCTGCCACCCAAGCCTGCCCAGCAACCAAAGGCAGGGGCACGCGGAGAAAGGATCGCGCAGCGGTGGGGTGAGCGCGGTTCACGCTCCGCCGCTCGTCTCCCGTGCGCCCCTCTTCCGCCGGTTTCCCCAGAACGCCTAGTCCTGACGTTGGGGGCGGGGGCGCAGAGGGCTGGTCTGCTCTGCGGCCGGCCCCTCCCCCTCCCGGGCCTCGGCGGTTCCGAAGAGGCTCTGAGCGCTGGGGGCGCCAGGGACTCGTCAGGTTGCAAGGCGGCCTGGGGGGCTCCGGTGCCGAGCGCGCGCCGCGCCCTCCCCCTCCCGCCAAGACTCCGCAGCGGCGCGGAGAGGGGGGGCGCTGCGGAGCCGGGGGGCGGGGGCTAAAAATACCCGGCGGCGGCGGCGGCGGCGGCGGCGGCGGCGGCAGCGAGGCGACTGCTGGGGCTGCGGGGCTGCGGGGCTGCGGCCGAGGAGGCCGTGCAGGGCCAGGCCGGGCCCCGCTGATCGACATGCTGACCTTCTTCCTCGTCTCCGGGGGCTCCCTCTGGCTATTCGCGGGTAAGTCCCCATTCTGTCCTCGTCCCAGACCCCCATCCCCCGTGCGCTGTAGGGTCTTGGCTCCGGGTGGAGGTGAGCTCCCAGTCTCGGCCTCTGAGCAGTCCCTTCAAGTCTCTCTCGCCACCCTGGCCTCCCAGGTCGTCTCCCCACCCCCAAATTCTGGCGGGCTCTGGGTCGGGGTTTGGGAAGCAGCTGGATGTTCGGAAATGAGGGACCTGGCTCTCAGGACATCACAACAGCCTCCCTCGGGTTCTCGCACCCTCTTCCCTTAAGGGAGCACCACCGGTGATCAAGACTAGGCCGAGCCCACTCGTACCACAAGGGACACGTAGGGCATCCTTGCCCATCCCTAGTGTCCAGAAACAGAGGTTGTTGGTGCCTGACGTTTTGCCGCAAGTCAGCGACATAACCAGCACTGTCCTGGGGCTTCTGATCGTGGTCAGGGGTCTCCTCAAGACCCCTCACTGCCCACCCTTGAGCCAGAAATCTTAACTAGATTTCTGTAACGGAGGTGTTTACCTGATTCCTCAGCTCTACCCACTGCTTGTGTCCCCACTGCTCCTGGGCCTTTCCCCTCCCCCTCACAGGAGTGAGCTCCTCGCCCCTGCATTCTCTTAGGAAGCAGTAAGGACCCCCTGTGAATCCCTGCCCAGCACTCCCCTCACCCCCCTACACACACCTGGGGTCTCACCACAGGCCCGTTCATCCACCAGTTCTGCTGCCTGCACCAGCCAGTCCCCTCTGAGAGCGTTGGGTTCCTCCAGGGTATAATACCACTAAAGGGTCTCCACATCGGACTGCCCATGTGCAGATTTAAGCCTGATAAGGTATGTGAAGTGTTTGAAACTTAAACTGGCCTTAAAAGGGACCTAGTCTAAAGTGAATACGCTGTGAATGTTAATTCACATTCAAACTGCAGCTTCAGAGGTCATAAGGTTCTTTTTGAGCCAAAGAAGGGGAATCCAACCGTTTTGAAATCCTTACCTGAAACTTTACATGTACTATTTAATATTCACAGCAAATACAAGGGGTTTGGTGGCACTTTCCCTTTCTAACTGAGGCTCAGAGGTAATTGACGTGCCCAGTGTTACATGGATAATATCTGGCAGAGTGGGATTTGATGTGAGGCTTTAATTGATCAATTATTGCTAAGTGCATGGTGGTATAAGGCCTGAAACTTGGTTGGTGGGCCAGGTGATCACCGACCCCCCCCCATTGCCCTCAGTTGGGCCACGGGGACACTTCCCCTGAGCCGGGGAGTGAGTGAGGCCTCTCTAATCCCTTCAGCTCCCTAAGCTCCTTCTGTCTGTTAGTGTCTGAGGACAGGCCATGCAGGGCCACTCTGGGCCTGATGTGCTCATCTAGCGGGCAAGGTCGGAGCCGGACAGGGGCAGGAGTTACCAAAATAATGATGAGGATGATGATGGTGATAGCGACAGCCACCATTTACTGAGTGATGGTCTCCAAGCCTTTCCCTAGTGCCAGGACCCTTTGCTTTACCCTTAGTAGGCCATCACCAAGCCATGGAACCTTGGTCTCCTGCAGCTGCAAGAAGATATCTGGAGACTACAGGGCCACATGTGTTGGGAGTAATCAGCAGCCTTTGAGAAAAAGCCCCTTACAGTGTTGGGTCCTTGTCTGAAATTGGGGTTCAGCAGACATTGACTCAAACTGATCTTCTGTCCTGCATCATTGTGGAGTATTTCCCAAAGTGGTCACATGCCTCTCTGAATGACTGTACAGAGGCCCTGGAGTGGTCAGGGAAGGTGACTCTTGGTACAGGTGGCAGCTGCTTCCATAGAGGGCAAGCTCCTCAATGCAAAACAGGAAATTCCTCAAAGATGCCATATTTGGCACCAGAGTGAGTGACTAAGTAGTGATCACTGGATGGAGCATCCCACAATCATGTTAGGGTACTCCCAGATCATGTGTCCACCGTGCTTGGTACTTTGCCTAGTCCCCAGCTTTTCTGTGGGGAGAGAGGAAACTCCTAGGCTAAGACTGACAATACATTTGGCCTTGTGATCTCCAGGGTTCCTAGGAAGCTGTCAGATCCCTTTGGCTCAGCTAGAAAGAGGAGAGGACCCTCAAGCTGATGTCACTCTTTAGTAGAGGTATGTGCTTTTTGCCACCCATTCTGGCTCTAAGGAGACAAGGACTGCCTACAAGGGGCTGCAGGGAGGAGATAATGTGAAAAGGTAGGAGGAAGACACCTGGAGGAAGAACTTTCCATCTGGGGGAGGCAGCCTTGTGCTCTGAGCCCTAGGAGAGCAAGAGCTGCATCTTTCCTATTCCGCACTGGAGAGGCCAGTACTGAGTCCTGGGCCAGCCCAGGTCCCACCTGTGTGTTGAGTAGTAAACAAGGAAACAAATAAAATAGATCCAGCCTGAGTCAGATGCTATGCCTGGCCTGGGAAAACCTCGTTGCTTTCAGTGTCATGAGTTCTCAGGACTGTGGGAGCAATGGATTGCCATTTCTGTCTGGCCATCCGGCACCACTGGGCAAAGCAGAAAGAGGTACCCCACTTAGTGGATGAATTTCTGAAAGGGTGTCCCTTCCTCTAGGTTGATGCAGCACCATGTCAGGATAGACAAGGTCTATTCTGCTCAACCATGTGCCTGACCATTGGTGACATCTTAATAGGCTTCTGTGGCATAGAGGGGTGTTTGTCAGAGGCAGATAGAGAACATCAGGTCAGCAAAGATGTGCAAGAAGAATTATAGAGGAGTGGGTCTTCAGAGCCTTGTGCCTAGGGGGCCTAGATTGTGGGAGGAAGATGGAGTCTGGATAGCTGGAGATTCTGGAGGAAAGGAGGTTTCTTTAGCCTGTAGAGAAGCCCCCTGTTCAGGTGCACTGGCCAGGCTGTGCCAGCAGGGGGAGAATGGAGGCTGGTAGGGTGCAGAGAGGCTGTTGATGGTTTGGATGAGATTAGATGTGGCTCAGGTTGAGGCTGGGCTCCTGGAGGGGAAAGTAGGAAGCCTCAGCTGTGGCCGTGGGGAATGAGGGCTGGCTCTGGTGGCAGAGACTGGTGTGGCAGCCATCTGGCTGTAAGTGTCCAAGGAAGGTGCAGGCTTGCACAGCTTGGCTCAGTTCAACCCCATCAAATCTTCCCCCACTGATTCCAGGCTCCCAGTAGTATAGAGGACTGATAAGAGATCTGGGGCCATTATAGGGGGCCCAAGAAAGCACTTAGGACCTGTAAATATTGTGGGGCTCCAGGCAGAACAGCTGAGGGCATGCCTCACAAAAGAAAATTTGGATTTACACATGATGCACTGCTCTGTAGGAGAATTCTCACCTCAGCACCTTATCCTCCCCAGCCTGTGGTAGGATACAAGAGTCATACCAGTGACAGCACACCAACACCAGAGGGCGGCAGAACTGGGCCTTTCAGCTCTGGCTGGTTTCCTGTCCCATGTGATTACAAGGGCCCTTAGATTGACCTTCAGAAGGCTGACTTTGGCTCAGCTTCAGGCCCAGATGGGACCCAGGACTATTCCATACATACATCAAGCAGAATAAGTGAGCATGAGGTTCTGGCTTGTTTGCAAAAAAGAGGCAAAAGTTATAGGCATTTGTATAACACAAGCTGCACTTTGTAATTAGCCATGTGATTAGCGGGGCACATAGTAGGCACTCACATATTTATGGAATGTGGGAGGGAGTTGTTTTTATGGGGGGAAGTGTTGTTGCAAACGTGCTGATTTGACTGCTGTTTCCCTGAGCACCTACCATGTGTCAAGCCCTGTGTTCTACAATTCCCTAACCTTTCCTTTAATCTTCCCCACAACACTGTGGTGCTGTTATCCCCATTTAAAAAATGACGCAGTGAGACTCAGGGAGGTTCAGGGGTGAAGCAACTCCTAAGAGCTATGAGCCAGACCATACCCTCAGACTTCCAGTCCAGGGAGGAACCATCAGACCTGAGCAGCCAGGGCATGAGCCCTCCAGCAGACTTGTCCGTGGGCACAAGTAAGGGAGTGGTCCTTGGAAGGGGGAGGGTTTGAAGAGAGGACAGACATAAAGTGCTGAGAGCAGGGGCTGGCACATAGGAAAGGGCCCTTTAAATGTTAATTCAAGCTAGGCCTTCCTTAAAGCAGGTGCAGGGTTCTGATGTGCAGAAAGGGAGTAGGGAAACAAGGCATTCCAGGCAGAAGGACTAGTCTGAGGAAAGACTGGCCATAGGAGTGACTGTGGCCAAACTCGGCTTGGCAAATGAGGTCATCAGGGCTGCGTTCTGCAGGCCCTAGAATACCAAGCCAAGCATCCTGGGCTTTGTTCTGTACAGTGGCTGCTTCAAGGAAACATAGCCCAAACTGGACATGTGGGTGGCCAAGGTGACACTACCCCTGCACATCTACAAGCCATAGCTAGTGTCACCTCTCCCACTGAGCTGCAGTTTTGGGCCTCCTATAGTATGATCTCCTAGAAGGCAGGGCCAGAGTTTCTTCTCTCTGTGCCCCAGTCTGGGGCCAGGCACAGTGTGAGCTGTTGTTTACTGCATAAATAAGTAATATGAAGAATTCCATGAGAATAATTTATTTTAATAATGATGTGTTTTATAAGCCATTCTCTTACCACAAATCAATTAGCAAATAATAGATCTTGTGTGTGCTTTTACTAGGTGCCAACTGGGGATGATGCCAGTGTGGTAGAAACAGTAGGGGAAAGCAGGCATGAACTCCTCGCAGGCAGGACAGGTCAGCCTTCACGGGGAACCGTTAGTGCTAAGAACCCAGAACAGAAGGAGGTGCTCCAAAAGTTTTTGCTAAAGGAAGGAGGGAAGGACCAAACTCATACCTGCAGGTAATTGGTTTTCTGGAAGATATTCTTCTCTAAGGGTGAGGTATTTTGTTTCCTTAGAGCTCCAGTAGGGTGGGAGCTCTGACCAACTAGAGCAGACAGGAGGCCCTAATCAGGGTCCTCAGCTCACTTGATGGTCTGGTGTGATGGCCCCATTTCCTGCATTGGCATGGCCAGAATCATCACTAGCCACCCATTGGGCTTCAGGAATGCTACTTTGGGCCCTTGGAGTGTCCTTCAGGATGCCCAGGCTGGTCTCCCACCAAGGCTTGGATGCTCTGGGAGCTCATGGTGGGTGTAGTCATTCCCAGACCTTGTTCCTTTTTGTGGCTTTTGATTCATGTGAGGCTTGGGGTCCATGATAGGCAGAAATGGAAAGATGGGAAGTGGGTTGGGACAAATTCTGAACCAAACTGAGCTATCTGTTCTGAGACCTAACCTGTAATCTCAGAGCCCGAAGGTTTTTTAGATTCCAAAAAGTCCCACCTGTACCTACCTACTTGCTCTTCCCAGGAACATCTTTCCTTTCCTGACAGCTAGTTCAGGTGTTTGGCTGGGGTTGTCTATGGAGAATAGTTGTGGGGGAGGGGGGTGCTGGCTTCTGATTTGCCATCTGCCCATTCAGGCCTGCATTCTGAGATAGGTGTCTTCTGGGGCTTTAGAGCAAGAAGCCAGGCCAGGATAGTGCCAGTGAGGGAACAATCAGCATCTCTGTTTTCAGACCCTGGGACAAGCAAATCTGGAATGACACCTTTTGGGGCTAGGAACAGACCCAGTGATTGATGATTATTGGAGGAAAGAGAGAGGACAGGCAGGCCCACGTCAAACGGGCAGCTCTGGGAGCAAGCCCACTAACCAACACCAGGAATCCCACCCTACTCCCAGTGCACTACACCAGCCTGGCCCACCAGTACAGGAGGTGGATCCCAAGGGACCAACCAGGACTCAGCCCTGCTACAAGGCCCTTTGGTACCCTCCAGCATGTGGATTGCTGCTGGGGCTAACTATCTCCAGTCAGTGTCCTTCTGACCACTAACCCCTGGCCCAGCCTTGGCTATAGACCATTCTGGGCAGTGACTGCAGATCCTGTCGAATAGGCATAAGAGCCACTGGGAGGGACAGTGAGGTCAGTCAGAGACTGGGCAGCAGGATAAAATATGGGCCTGCCAGTAAGGTTGGACAGGGAAGTTGGCCAGAGGCTGGATGGCGAGGCTCTAGAGGCCAATGAGATGAAGGCAGTTAACAACACGGAGAAGGGGGACTCACCGGGACCCATCCAGACCTTCAGTGAATCCTTAACTTTGGAAAGGGCAGTGCTTCTGGCCCCTCTGCTATGGCCCCTAGAGCTGAGGTTGCATGAAGCCACCTAAACCCCAGGACCCTGCTTAGTGTCTGGCGAGCTTCAGTGTTAACGGTGATAGTGCCTTCTAGCAGATGGGTTGGACATGGTTCTCTTGGAGATGCCCTCAACTCACCCTTACTCAGCCCCCCACCCTGCCTACAGTCTCTCCCCACAAGCCTAGCTCATCTTGGAGTGGTGGAGAGAAAGGGAGGGCAAGCCTTTTCCTGGCCAGTGGGCTGGTGAGAGGTGTGTGTACATATGTCCCTATCCCTTGCCACAGGTCAGACATCAGGGAAGGCTGAGACCCATGAAGCACCCTTTCCATCTGTACTGAAGTGTCCTTTCCCCTCCTGCTCCTCTCCTTCCTCTGACCTCCTGTTCCCCTCGGGGTAGCTCCCTGAACACTCACGGACATGCCTGACCTCTTGGCTTCATGGGGGTACTGTTGGCCCCAACTTACAGATGAAAGACCTGAGGAGGGAACAGCAATGGGTGTTCATCAGAGATGGGCATTTTCTTTGGGCTGAGAAGCTGACCAGGCCTGTTTCCGTTGGCTTGCAGGGAATCAGCAGAGCAGCCACCAGACCTCCTGTTGCTTCTGAATCAGTTCCTCAAGTGTTTTTGTCCTAGATTTCCTCTCAGGCTAAACCACCATGTGTGTGTTTGAGGTCTCCCTGTGTCACTGTCTCCTGTTAATGGGAGTCTGAGTAGCATTCATACTTCATAAGGTACTAGGTTTGTACTCTGGTTAGTGGACAGCTCCTGGTGACCCCCAGGTGTCAGAAAAGCAGCTCTTCTGGCCTCTGGAAGTCTGAACAAAATTGATGTCTGATCTTGTCATGGGGCCTCTGTTGAGGATGGAGTCCAAGCCTTGGAGTGTCCCAGAAGCTTGTGATCTTGCACGCTGGGCTCTGGGTTACCGTAAACCCTACCCACAGTTTGAGGGCAGTGTGGCAGCAGTTCCTGGCGAGGTGGGCAGAGGATGCACGCGGCCTCCATTCTTAAAAGTCCTTTCTGGGCACTGCAAGTTCTTTCGTTTGCCATTACATTTTTCTTCCCTTTTCTTTCTCCATGTTTAATCATCAACACTATGAAAATTACCAAAGTTCCCTCATAAATAAAAGGCGGTGACCTTAGATCCAGCCATTTCTATTTTCGAAAGGGGGCAAAACGAACAGATCCTCAGAACGAGCCAATCCTACTTCTTGGTGCCACCCACTCTGACCCAACACAGTGCTTTCTTTCCCTGGGGCCACAGAGGCCTCTGGCTCCATCTGGAAAGGTGGCAGGTTCAGTGAGAATCCAAGTGATAGTTGCTCTCGGTGGGTCAGTGTGAACAACGTCCAACAGCCTTCCTGGACCAGCCAGGGCCTCGTTTTCGCTTGGTCTGAAAGAGATTTTTGTTTTCTGGTGAGAACAGCCCCAGTCTGGCGCCCGGAGCCAGCCGCAGGAATACACACCCTTTCATGTGACAGGCCCAGAGTGGAAAGATACAGCACCAGGCCCTCCCCTGCACTCCTCAGGAGGCGGGCATTTGCATATTCCCCATTCATCCTGGCCTTGAAAAGGAGGCCTGAGTTCTCAATGCTCCTGCCCAGCTGAGGGCTGGGCCACTTGAGCCCTGATATTAACCCTGTGGACACCAGTGGCTCTCAGTGGCCAACAACAGGACCTTGCGGCCCTAGGGCAGTGAGAGATGGCTGCTGTGTGACTCTGACCTCCAGAGGGATGAGTCAGGAAATGGCAAGGTCCCACTGACAGGCATAGCCTTCCACTGAACTAAGTGAAACGTGGATTTGTTTCTTTTTGTGGCATTCCGAAGAGAAACTTTGTCAGAGTATGGGGGAGCCAGAAAATTAAGCTATTTATCAAATTTTCCAGAAAATTTACTTTTAACCAAAGGCAAAACTCTCTCTTCTCTGCTTATTGTCTGTTCTGTGAAAAAACAGTGACACTTAGAATGGTTGGAATGGAGTCTTGTTGGCTCCTGGCTACAGTAGCAGCCCCTTTAGCAGAGTTCTAGGGGTACAGCTTGGCTGGTGGGGAGGCACTTATGCATCTTAAAACCCCAGGTTACTAGGAGCTGGTGGGTTCTCTTAGCTGATGGCTGTGACACTGAAGGCATGAGGCTTATATACAAGTACCAAGTCTTTTTTCTTCTGCAGCTAAATGCTATCCTGCCAGCCTCAGCTTCCTGCCCCTTTCCTCAATGCAACCAGACTCCTGCCACTTTCCTAGGAGCCTCAAAATCTTACAGGCTGTTTCTGCAACTTACTTTTATCAGTCTATCCCCTTCTCAGAACACTCCTTTCCATCTGCTCCCAATTCCCACCTTCCTCCCTATTCCTGACTAAGGATGTGCCTCAGGTCCTGTCTTTTGTGCATTCCTTCCTGAGCAGGGTCCCTGAGTGCTCCTGAGTGAACAAGCAGGTGAGCAAATCCCTCTCTTGTCCCCCCACCTCAGTTCCCACAACCCTATCTTAGCAGAACCCCCGTTGGAGGAGGTCACATCCTGGGCCGCGGCCATCTGCAGTGAGCCCTAAGACCCTGGCCCTGCCAGGAGTGGCCTCTGGTCCCTTTCTGAGCTTGAACCTATTGGGTTCACAGTATGTCCTCAGCGTGGGCCGGTGACGGAAATGGATCACTGCTCCTGAAGCCAGAACACTGGCAGTCCTAACATGGACTGTCTGGGAGGGGAAAGGATCATGTTGCAGCCACAGGATTTGGCTTCCTGCACGGTGGGGCCTGGCCAGGGGGTGTCCCTCTGCCTGTGCAGTGCTCATGATCCTCACCAGCATCCCCAAGTCCTGCCTGCTGTCCCAGGGCTTGGTGTGGAAGGAAGGGCAATGAGGCTGAGGCTCATCCACACCATCGGCCCTGGTTATCATACTCGGTAAATATTTCCATAGGGACTTCTGCCAGTTTTAGCCTCTGATGCCCCCTCTTTGCTCTGAAATTTTAGTTGTGCCCGATTCATGGTAAGGACAACGTTTATCTCAGAGCTTGTGAAAGACACTGTGTTTCTGTTCACTTCTCTGTCCTCAAGGTTATTTGTATTTTTAAGTTCCTGAAAGTGTTGTTTGAGCCTGGCTTCCTGGTGTTGTCGTCAGGAATGTGGGCCCATGTTCCCTGACCAGGGCTTAGGGTGAGTGGGATTCTTTAAAGGTGCCGGCATGGTGGGAGGAAGGTGGGGAGGTATCAGAGGGCAGTGAAGGCTGTTTCCTGCACTGAATGAATTGCTAAAGGGAGGCATGTTCACGGTGAGTCCGGGCTAGCAGGTACAGGTGGTGGCCCTGCTCAGCAGTCAGGCACAGCCAACTGTAGGTGGACTTTTCCACATCGAAAGGGCTTAAATTGAGCCTTCGGAGCTATAATCAGGCTCCCTGGGGAAGCTCAGCAGGTGAGTTGCTGTGTAACCCAGCAACCTGCATCCTAGCCTCTTGGGGGATGTGCAGTGTGTCTCCCCTCGCACCTCCCCGGTTGGGGAGGCCCTGGGCCCCATCTCTGCCCCAATCGTCTGTGGTTCTGTGACTCTAATTAAAACCCAAGAGGAAGATGGAGAGAAAGCCTCACATAGTAGAGATAGGCATGAATATCTGTGAGGACCGGGTAGATACGTGGCTGCTGTGTTTGCGTGTCTGCGTGTCAGGGCCGCACAGGTTATGGTAAGATCTGTGCTTTTCTTAACCTAGTGATGGGGCCACAAACTTCCTGGGATGGAACTGCTGCTGTGACTGTGTCCCCAGCACCCTATGTGGCTTTCCATCAGCCAGGACCTTGGTCATGGCTGCTGAATTTCCTGCTCTGAAAGCTGCCCTGAGAGGCATTTAAATGAAGATTTTGTCTTGTTTTAAAACATCTCTGAAGATGACTAGAGAAACGTAGGGATCCTGCTAAGAAGGATGAGGTAGGAGCTTTGTGAACAGAACTTGGGTCCTCAGGCATTTGTGTATGTATTTTAAAGCTTCTTCCAGGTGGATTGGAGGAGGATGGGACCTGCGGGCTGAGATAGGCACCTGCCAGATTCTAGGTGGGGGCTACTGAGGTGGGAAGAACTTCCCCTCAGGGCCTGCCCCACGTGGTGGGGAGAGCAATAGAGGCTCCATCAGCCGCAGGCAAAGTGTTGCAAGGTCTGTGAACTCTAGACTCCAGGCAAGTTGTGCACACAGCCCCTTAAAAGGGAGCTCAGAGCACTGGACTGTGGCATGGGACTGTCCTGCTGCTGAGGAGGTAGGTCGGATTTGGGTAGACACTGGGTCCATCTTGGCAGACTCGGAATCACCTGTTCTGGGTAGGGCCTGGAGGGTGGAGAGCTGGCCACTGTGGCCTGGACTTGTCTTTTACTTTTCAGCAGGGGCCACCATGTTGCTACTGTGTGCCCAGCCACATGCTGGTCACCAAAATAGGAGTGAAAAATGGCCATACCTGACCCCCTCCCCCCAACCCCACGGAGACAAACCTTGCAGGAGTGAGGCCCTGGGAGTCTGTGGGACCTCTGGTCCCAGTCTGTCTGCCAGAGGTGCTGAGAGATGTCAGAGATCAGCTTTGGTTCCAACAGGCCTGGGTGTGGATTCTGGCTCCAGGATGGCTAGTCCCTGGCAAACCAGGAAACAGTGTCTCTAAGGGCAGTCATTAAGGAGGGGCTGGTGTGCTGGACTAGGGTTTTCAGAAGAGACCTGCTGACCCTGATCCTTGGTCCAGAGTATCTCTGAGCAGGTGTTATATCTGGGAATGTGACCAGTTTCCTTCCTCTCCCCAAGTAGACAGGTTGTGACCTTGTGGAGTCAGGGAGTGGAGACAGTCCCTGGGAGGGGCTGGCAGTGGAGTCTCCAGGGCTTCTAGATGCCTCTCTCAGCCGGACATCTGGCATCCCTACCCCCACTCCCCACTACTTCCTTCTACCTCTGCCAGTCACGTTGGCTGCAGGTCCCCAGCCCCTGGCTGAGGCTCTGGCCCCTAATCGGTGTCATGGATGGATGTGTAAAGAGGCTTTGTCCTTAAGCAACCCATTTGGCAAACTCCCGTCCAGGACTGAAGACAGAGTGGAGGTGGAGGAGAAGCAGTGAACGGAGCTCTGGAAACCTGGCAGAGTGGGGGTTAAGGCGGGTTGCTTGGCTCTAAGCTGATCTGAGCCAGTGCTGCCCAATGTGCAGATGAAGGGGAGGGGGGGGCAGCAGCTCCTCATAGAGCTGTTCTGTACCCAGGTCCTGCCAGACCTGCTCCCACGGCCGCCAGGGAGCCTCTGCCACCACTGCTAACGCCTCCACCACCACCCGGCTTCTCAGAGCAGGCGGCTGTTGCCATCCGCTGTCCCCAGGAGGGCACACTTGGGGCAGGGCCTTCGCCACTTTTGTGCCTTGCTCAAGATGTGGTAAGCTCTCTCCCTGAGCCCCACATACCCTTTATAAAGGGAGGCTGGTACTAGTGGGACCAGTTCAGCCGCCTCCCCAGTGCCAGGAGCCCTCTGGAAAGGTAGGGTATAAATGCATGTACTTTTGCAAGTTATCTTTGAGCCGTTCTGGCTGGCAAAGAGATGGAGTAACCGCGTTAGCTAACTACTGTCTACTGAGTGTTTCATTTACTGTGTGATTGGCACCACACTCTCTGTCTATCCATTGGCTTGTTTGAGCAGAGGCCCAGAGGGATAAAGTGACTTGTCCAAGGTCATACAGCTATCAAGAGTCTGAGTCAAGGTTCAGACCAGGTCAGTGCAGCACCAGAACTTACCTTTGGGCCCTCTCCCTAGATTGTTTTCTGGGAACCCTGGGCCCTGGGAGAGGTTGTGATTTTCTTTTTGAAGCCTTTCTTTGAGAGTTGAGGATGTTCTTTAATGATCTGGTGGCTTGCCTTGTGCTTGCCCACCATCAGAGACCCAGAACCCCATTGCAAGAATTCCCACCCCACTCCGGGTGGATGCAGAGGGAACCTGAATGATTTAAAGGGGAGGAAAGAATCTGAGAGTCATGAAGTCCCTCAGTACTGGCGTGATGAGTTTGGACTTTTGTCCTAAGGTGGTAGGGAGCCAGAGAAGGTTTTTGAGTAGTAGCATGACATGGTCCTATCTGTGTACCAGGAAAATAACCTTGGTATCAGTGTAAGCACTGGTTAAAAGCAGGGATGCCTATGAGGAGACTGGTGTGGGAATCTGAACTGCACTTAGTGGTAGCTGGACCAGGCCATGAGCTGTGGGGGTGAAGAGGAGCAGTCAGCTTTGAGAGGTGTTTAGGAGGTGGCCCTGACAGAGCCATCTAGGTAGCTTGTGAAGGTCTAGAGTGCTGCAGTTAGGAGGCTGGGTCTGCCAAGGGTTCTTGGATCTGAGCCAAGGGCCTCAGGGCCATCTCCAACAGGGAATGTGCCTTGGGGCTCTACCCCTGCCACCCTGCCACCTTGGTGCCAATATGCTTCCCACCAGGGTTTCTTTCCTCCTATTCTTCCCCTTCCTGGGCTTTGACAGCTATGCCACTCACCACCCACCTTCCATGTGCCCCAAATCAGTGGAGAACATGGTACAAGGAGGGGAGGGATGGGGGGGGACTCTCAGTCCCCTAGCCTGTGCCACCACTTGGGGTCCTGAACTGTTCTGTGCCAGAGGACAAAGAGGTATAAGATATGTTGGGGGAGAGGAGACTAGTTTGTGCCAAGGGCGCGGTCCTCCTGCCAGCTGAATATTTACAAACACTCACTTGGCAACAGTGCACCACTGATTCCGTTAGGTGCTGCCCAGCCCACCCCCATCCCACATCCTATGCTGCTGCCACCAGGAGAGCCTCCTGGGGTGTGGGAAGAGGCAGCTCTTGTTGGGATCCCAGGGACCACCAAACCCCACCCTAGCTTAATGGAGAGAGAGTAAAGGTCAGAGGAGGCCAAGGCCCTTTGAAATAATGAAATGAGACCAGACCCCAGGCCTTGACTCTACCCTGCCCCCATGCGAAGGATTTGGTGGCGTGGGTTGGCTCTCAGGCCCATGTCCTCAGAAGACCTGGATTTGCAGCTCTGCCCTGCAGTGGCTCCCAGGTCTGCAGGGAATCTAAGGGTATACGCAGGCAGCCCTGAATGTCTGAGAAGGTCAGCAAGCCTAGGAGCATGATATGTGCACCACTGATTCCCTTGGTTGCTACCCAGCAGGGAGGGGTGCAGGCCCAGCCTCAGGGCCAGAGTTGCTACATTCACTTCAGATGCTTCCTTAAGGGTGGGTACCTAAGTAGGAGCCTGAGGAGGAGTGGGTAGCCAAGCCCTTTCTCCACCACCCTCCAATGCCCCAGGCAAATGGGTTATCTAGAGAGAAGGTCCCAGCCAGGAGAAGACGGTCTGAAGGACCCACCCCTACTGTGTGCACAGTGAAGAAGAAGCGAAGGGGCCTGACTGCCTGATGCCGCTTCATAGGCTCTGGTGGCCTTGTGCTGCCTCCTTCCCCTGCAGCCTGGGCCTGGGCCTTTCTGAGCAGGTCTGGAGGTGGTTACCTGTGGGTTCAACCCCACTGCAAATGAGGGCACAGGTGTGGATATGATGGTCCAATGTTGGCAGGGATGGGGAAGTGGTATGGGAGGCTGTGGTCTGGGCCCTGGATCTTGGCTTCCCTAGTTGCCCCCTCTGTATCTGTGGATGGCAAGTACCTTCTTCTGTGGAGTCTGTGTGTTTCCACCTTTGGCAAGGGCTTCCTGGACACCAGGAATTCAGCAAGTTTAGACAAGTTCTGTTCTTCCCTCTCCTGGGGCCTGTGATACTTTGGTGACTTCTGAGAACTTGCATATCTAGGAGGCCAGCCTCTCAGACTTGTGACATTGACCTTTGTACAAGATTTCTTGGGCTCAGACATTATTTGCTGAGTGGAATATTCAGTTGGCTAAGTGCTCTCTGCTCTCTGTCAGCTCTAGCTTCTGTACGTTTGCTTCCCTCTGTTCAGGACATCCTTTCCTCTTCATCTTTCCATCTCAACATCAGTATGACTCCCTGCCAGAAGCCTGTCCTGACTCTCCATGCCTGCGCCGAGCACCTTCTCTGGCTCCCCATGCCTAATCACAGCCCAGACCACACTGCACAGCCCTGTCCTCTCCTTCATGAGTCGCCCAGGAGGAGGGCAGGCCCACATCTGGCTTGTCCCAGGGTCCAGCACTGATCTAGATGAGAGTAGTGACCATGTGAGGGTCTGCTGAGTGAATGGGGGTTGGGTGGATGGATGGATGGATGGCCATTCTGGGCTGTGCTCTGTGGATATCAGCGAATGCTGCAGATACCCACGTTCTGCTGTAGCTCAGGGCCCATGAGCAATGGCCGAGGACTAGGGACTGTAGGGTTCTTTCTAAAATTTTGGGGGACCGTACAGCTGAGCTCTTAAGGCTTGTCAGAGGCTTCTCAGCCCATTGAACCAGTTCAGCCCATTAGAGGAAATGTCAATGAGCTCCGAGCCCACCCCAAGAGCTGATGAACACATCCGGATTTTCCACTATGTGTACTGAGTTATTTCTCTGATAGGCAGGGCTGTCACTTGGTCTCCCCATCTGCAGCTTAGGGAAGTAAATGTCCCAAGGAAACTAGCTGGCTGCCTGCCCAGGGTCTTCCCCAGAGTGGTTTTCCTTGGTGAATTCACTGGGGTCCATAGCTGGGCCTCTTCTTTGCTGGTGCAGAACCATAATGTGATCGATATGCCAGGAGTGATTTGTTCCTGTGAGATGGCCTCAAAACTGATCTAGCTCAAGGAGGCTACCAGTAAAACTGGGTTTCCAGCTCAGGAACTCAGTGAGAATGATGAACTCAGTGAGGAATTTAGTGAGGGCTGGCTGGGGGCTCACTTTCTCTGCTCTCCAGGGGGCAGCTAGAACCTGGGGGTGGTTCATGAGTGTTCCCAGGATTCAGACACTCAGACAGCCTGTTGTGCCATCTATAGAGCATAAACTCTTGAGGGACCATATCCAGGGCCCAGCCACCTCTGCCCGGTGCTTGGGCCTGCCTCCTTGGTCTGACAACCATACCCCTTAACCATCTGTTTAGTCATGGCGTGCCTCTAACTATGCCAGGCACAGTATGAGTAAATGCCTCTGTGATACTGTCCCCATATTAAAGATGGGCAAGTGGAGGTCCAGAGAGGTGAGTTATATGCAACCTTGTGTCACTGATAAGTGGAGAAGAAGGGATTTGAATCAAGATTTACTTGCTTTCTCTGCAGTGACTTGCACATCACTGATCTCATCTCTGATGTGGTAATGTTACAATTTAGTACAAATATAATTTATTGGGATTTCAGCAGATTGCTCCTTTCTCTGGGGTCAAGCAATTGCTGTTTGGCTCATATCCTATGGCTGCAGAGTAGCTGCTGTTGGGTTTCTCACTGTTTTCCAAAAAGGAAAACCACAGTCTTGCTTCCAAAGGTCAAGGGCCAGTAAGGAGAGCGGCCATAAGTGGTGCATGGCAGCCTGGAGCTTACCCAGCCCTCATTAGGTTGGCAGACCTATAGGTATTATGTGGTGCTTGTAGCCTCAAATCCTACTGGGCAGTGACACTGAAGATGCCCTAGTGCAGATAAAAGCATCCAATGCCTGGTCCATCCTCACTGCCTCTCTCAGTCCTGGGTGAAGTGAAGACCCTTAGCCCAACTGGCCATATGTCTGCCCTGCCATCATTGCTTCATTTAGTGGCCATCAGGAGAACGTGGCAGCTCCTGAGACCTGCTCTCTTTGAACCAAACTTAGTTAATAGTATTTCTCACAGCAACACTTCCACTGTCCACCCCAGGCCATCCTCTCTATGCCCTCATTAGCCCACTGTCGCCACTTGGACTGTGGTGGGCAAGCATGGAGTCCTGACCACTTTATGTGACATAACAAGGAGTGCTGGTTACCCCTAGAAGTGCACACAGCACTTTGCTGAGCCCTTTCTCTCTGAGCCTTGGTTCCTTTCCCTTCCCATCAGTTCCCCTATGCCACTTCTGTGTCCTCTGGACATGAGCTGATTGGGTCCCAGGGGGACGGCTCAGGGCTCAGTTAATGGTGGGGCCAGCTGTGCCTCTTGGTGCTTGGTCAGTGGCCATGCAGAGTTGTAGTGCATAGTGGTCAGCAGTCTGGGGCCAGGGAGCAGTACCTGGATCCCACCCTGGCTGCTCTTGGTAACTTTGCTGTTCCTCACAAAGTTGGCCCCAGCATCACCTCTGGCCCTGGCAAGACTGTGGCTCCAACTTTTCTTCAAGAAGAGCCTATGGTATGATGAGGATGTAGACCTGGGGAAGCCCTGCTGTGTCACTCACTGGACCCTTGCCAGAGAGATGATTGCCCTCATGTCATGAGGGCCAGAGGCACCTGTAAGAGAGGGTCCATGGGCTCTGCTCCCTTTCCTTTCTCTGTCTCCCTCAGGATCAGGGCCTGGTGCTGGGAACTTTGAGGTAGACTAGGAGTAACCTGTACCCCTTCACCGACTCATTCTGGTCACTGTGCTTTTCATACTCCAGGAGCAAAGAGAAGCACAATAATATGAACACAGAGGAGAGGCAGAGCACCCAAACCCTGGGGCTCAGGAGGCATTAATTCCAGAGCTTTCAGAGCATTCCCTGGCTCCTGGAAGATAGGGAAGCATCTGTCATCCATGGCCTAGGGCTTGAGCATATGGTTCTCAGGAAAACCGGGCCGGATGTCTGACTGTCAAGTGTGACCGCTAAGGGATCTGGCCTGTCACCTGGACAGGCCTGTCTAGGGATACACTGTGTTGCACAAGAAGACTGTACACCCCAACCAACCCAGGGCCTGCCCTACTGTATTTGGCCAGGGCCTGGCCAAGGTCATTTTGTCACTTGTGATCCAAGACAGATGGAAGGACAGAACCAGACTCCTCCCTAGCCTGCCATCAGCTCTCCTCTCTCACCTACCTCTTGTTTCCTACAGAGTTCATCCTCTCACTTCTGGAGAAGATGCAGACACAAGAGATACTGAGGTTGCTGCGGCTGCCCGAGCTGGGCGACTTGGGCCAGTTTTTCCGCAGCCTCTCAGCCACCACCCTCGTGAGTATGGGTGCTCTGGCTGCCATCCTCGCCTACTGGTTCACTCACCGGCCAAAGGCCTTACAACCACCATGCAACCTCCTGATGCAGTCAGAGGAAGTGGAGGTGAGCAATGTGGAAGTGGCTGGGCTGTGGAAAGGAGTGGGCAGAGGACAGGTATCTTGAAGGTAGAAGCCAAGCTTATAGCCGATTTTACCTAAAATGGTGCAGAGAATCTTGGTTTCCCCAAGCAGTGAACCACTAAGCCCCCCAGTAGCCTTGAGCAGCGTCTCCTGCTAGATGCTGCTCTGCCTCTCCCAGGAATTGAACCCTGGGCAGAGCCCAATCATGGTCTTGCACCAGGCCTCTAGTTTGCCTGTCTCTTGGGTGGGAAGACTTGGCTCACTGGTGCCTCAGTAGAAAATCTAATGTTCTCAAGGAGCTGCCAGATAAATTCCCTCCCAGAGTCTCTCTGTGCCCAGCCATGGTCTGGAGCTGGGACTCTGAACTGAGCCCACCCGTGCCCCTGTCCCCCCAGAGCACATGGACTCACAGAGAAGGTCACCAAGGGGAGGAAAGGTGGAGTGGCCCAGCTTGGACAAGGGTATTCCAGACTAAATCTAGAAGGACTAGTGAGATTTGTTTCTTTCTTAAGCTTGTGACATTTATTTTGCCTTTTTTTTTTTTTTAAGTTTATTCATTTATTTTGAAAGAGAGAGAGGGAGGGGCAGAGAGAGGGGGAGAGAGAATCCAAGCAGGCTCTGCACTCTTAGCACAGAGCCCCATGCGGGACTCAATCCTGTGAACTGGGAGTTCATGACGTGAGCCGAAATCACTAACCGGGCACTTAACTGACTGAGGTACCCAGGGGCCCCTATTTTGCCTTTTTAAAAATTATCTTTTTCTTAAATTTTATTAATTTTGAATAGATAATATATTCACACTTCAAAAGGGAAAAAGGTCATAGACTGAAGAGCTTCCACCTTTTCTTCCCCAGGGAAACCTAGTAATGATCATCTGTGAGCGAATAGATGTTTGCCCCTCTTTTTAAAAGCTATCATGCTGCATATACAGTTCAACATCCTGCCTTTTTTGCTCTCGATCTTGGCAACCATGAGCATAGCAGAGTTTTGCCCACTAGGAGAGGGTGCAGGTCTAGATAGGATGGGGATGTTCAGGGCACTTTTCCAGCAGAAGGCATGATGTGTGCAAAGATGTGAGTATGTGATCTTGTACCTGGTGGCTTTGGGAAATGGAGATTCATATGGAGTGGCTGGACAGCGGAGAAGGGCTACCAACAGGCTAGCAGAGTAATTACCAGTATGGCGTTTGGTATACAGGAGCCCTGAAGGGCTGGCTATACCTCTTATTAGCTGTATGGTTCTTGGCAGTTTCTTAACTCTCTGAGCCTCAATGTCCTCAACTGTCAGGTGAGTAATAAAAGGAGTATCTGCTTTCTGAGTTGTGGTAAGGATTTGGTAAGGTGACACAGAGAAAGCACCAGACTATTTGGTAATTTTAATTATAACTTACTTTGAGAGGCCAGCAAGGACAAAGGCCCATGGGCCAGGATCCTGGAGGGAGCAGCATAGATTTATTTTTTGTTTTTAGTAGTAAGCAGACACAGGGTGAATTCGTGCCGTAGAGGGGTCATGTGGCATGGGCAGGAGTGTTCCTGGACAGGCACCTTTAGCCAGTATTCAAACTAATTCACGCTATTATGTGAATGATGGATGGCACCCAAATTTTTCTTAACCTAGGGGTACAGCAGCAACAGATGATGGGATGAAGGCCACCTTTCCAGGCTGATCCTGATGCCAGAGGGTAGCCTGACTCTAGCCAACACTCACCATTCCATTGTATGAATGAACCATAGGTATATTTGAACAGTCACTGAAATTATGGACATTTTGTGTGTGCTCACGCAGTGTTTAGGTGCTGTGTGCATGTATGGGAGACCAGTGTACTGGGCCTGTGTATGTGAGCCAACTGTGTTTGAGTGTAGCTGCATATAGGTCAAGCGTATACCAGCCATATGTGTGTGAGTGTGTGTAGAGGTTGTGTGTGTACCGTCCAGGTGTGTGTAGGCCATGTGTGTGAGTGCACACAGAGCATGTCCCAGTCCCAACTGTGTGGCCCTGGTGTGCATCCACGCCGTGTACAGCCTGCTGCATACTGGTGCTCTCCCCTGATGCCTATGCCTGCCTCAGCCAGCTTCCCTGGCCTGTGCTTGGCTCGTAGGACAGTGGCGGGGCCCGGCGATCTGTGATTGGAGATGGCCCTCAGCTGCTCACCCACTATTATGATGATGCCAGGACCATGTACGAGGTGTTCCGCCGTGGGCTTAGCATCGCAGGTGAGAGGGGCTGTGAGGGTCTGGAGGAGCCCTGCCAAGGGTTGAGCAGGTGCAAAGGTGTGAGCCGACAAGCAGGGAACCAGGAGCGTGGCAGGTGAGTGGTTGCCAGGTTCAGAGGAGAAAAGCAACTCCTGGCACTCCTCCCACTCAGGGAAGTAACTGCATTATGCGGCCGAAGGGCTGACCTCAGCTTTGTTCTAGCCCTTAGCACTGCCTGACCTTAAACCATCTCTTAGCTCATAGTTAAAAAAAAATTTTTTTAATGTTTATTTATTTTTGAGAAAGTGAGAGAGAGAAAATGTGGTCCAGGGAGGGGCAAAGAGAGGGAGATACAGATTCTGAAGTAGGCTCCAGGCTCCAAGCTATCAGCACAGAGCCCGACGCAGGACTCAAACCCATGAACCCCAAGATCATGACCTGAGCTGAAGTCAGACGCTTAACCAACTGAGCCACCTAGGCACTCCTTGGCCCTTATTTTATATCTCCCATGGGCAGCCCCTGCTAAGCCTCAAACTGCCAGGCCTCTGGCTGGCATGGTTCAGAGCCTGAGCCTCTGGGATGTCTGGGTGACCCAGGGTATGGGTCAAAAGGAAGTGGTCAGAGAGGCAACTCTCCATCTCTGCCTCATAGTCCCCATGTCTTTGTGTCCCCTTGAGGCTACATCACACAGGTCATGGTGGGAACTGGCACTGTGTTAGTCCTTATTCCAGGGCCTCCCTGATCCTTGAGGACATGTCATGCCTGTGTGCTTTAGGCCTCCTTCAGCTTCAGCAGGTTAGACAGGCAGCTGGGGGCAGTTCGCTTGACCCATGGACCACCCCACAGGATGGGATGTCCATTCACCTATCTGATGAGCAGATGCAGGTGACACCCACCCTACCATCCTCCCTGGCACAAGGCCTGCTTATCTCTCTGCAGGGAATGGACCCTGTCTTGGCTTCAGGAAGCCCAAGCAACCTTATCAGTGGCTGTCCTACCAGGAGGTGAGTGGTAGAGGACAGGCCCCACCCTGTCGACCCATGTAGATCTGGCATTGTGGGGCTTGTGGGTACCCTGCAGGGTCTCAGAGGGTCATTGTTTCCTTGCATGGCCTGTTTGCCAGACTCCCAGCAGCAACTTCAGAGGACTTCCAGCCGACCTGGGTAGGGTCTTAGGGAGGTCTCAGACCTGTAGGAATCCTTACCTGGGAATCTCCCTCCCCTGCTAAAAGTCCTTGCTTTCCATCACTTCCCCATGTCCATGTGCAGGTGGCCGACAGGGCTGAATATCTAGGGTCCGGACTTCTGCAACACAATTGTAAAGCATGTACAGATCAGTTTGTTGGTGTTTTTGCACAAAATCGACCAGAGGTAAGCATCTGCCTTGATTGGTTTTAGAGGTTTCAGTAGAATAGGGGGTTGGGTACCATACAACAGCCCTGGTCAAACTGCGTGTAGGGCCTAGGACAAGAGAAAACATGGATGTACTTGTTCCATGCCACCACCGACTCCTTTGACTTTGCCCCTAATCAGGAGTGGACATCTCAGCCAAGCTCCATCTACACCCCACCCAGCCCCACAAACAGGTGTTTCCTGAGCCATGGGGGAAGAAAAACCCAGGGAAGAAGGCCACAAGGCCTAGAAATAGGCTTTGGGCTATTTGGAGGCCCCAAATTCCCTGGGGCATGCGTGCTCTAGAAAGCTGTGGAGAAGCAGGTGCAACCAGTTAACCTCATGGATTCCTTGCAACGTGGAGAGGGCCAGAACAGAACCTTCTCAGGAAGACCCAGAACAAGTACCCTGGTTGCCTGGGCATAAGAGCAGTACAGCTCTCCTATCTGCTCTGTGCTCCCCCAACCCCGCACCTGTGTGTCTCCACAGTGGATCATCGCAGAGCTTGCCTGCTACACGTATTCTATGGTGGTGATCCCATTATATGACACCCTGGGCCCTGGTGCTATCCGCTACATTATCAACACAGGTGAGTCACCACTGCCTCCTCTTGCCACTGGCAGCCAGCCCCTGGACCCCAGCCTCTTAGCTTACGCTAATTGTCTGATACTAGTAAGCACTTTGCTTCCATTCTCAAAGAACATTTTCCAATCTGGCCATTGAGTTGGCTTTCCCCAGTTGGACTTCACCTGAAGGCATCTTCCACAGGGCCTGGCTACCGTGAAGGAGCCTCTGCAGCAGCCTCCACACAGGCTTCCGACTCTCTGAGGCTTACTTTTCAGCTCAGGGCACATGCGGGGGAAGCGGGGTGGTGGTGGCAAATAACCTCAAGCAGACCTGAGATTATGGATCCTGAGCCTGGAGCAAAGGAATGCTTGGAATCTGCTCCAGGACATTCCTTGGCCTCTTGCCCTTGTTTCTCCTAAGCTCCATGCACTTTCCTCTGTGTACAACACATAGCCTACATAGCCTGTCTTCTGCATTTATTTACACACAAGCTTTGACACACACAGCCCATGGCTCTGCTGCCTAGCACATGCTACCCACAGTCACAGCCTGTGCTCACACAGCCTGACTTTTCCTAATGGTCCCTTCAGCTGACATCAGCACCGTGGTCGTGGATAAACCTCAGAAGGCTGTGCTTCTGCTAGAACATGTGGAGAGGAAGGAGACTCCAGGGCTGAAGCTCATCATTGTCATGGAACCATTCGAGGAAGCTCTGAAAGACCGAGGGCAGGAGTGTGGGGTGGTCATTAAGTCCATGCAGGCCGTGGAGGTGAGTGTCTGCTTCTGGGCTATTTACTGGGCTGTAGCTGGTTGGGTGCTGAGCCAGGACTGCTGGTTATCTGCCCCTCTCATGCCCCGGGGTGGACATCTTGGGCCATCAGGGTGTGTCAGGGCTGAGATAGGGCAGGCTTTTACAAGGGCTGGTGGCAGGTGGTGAGGTTGGTGCCTATAGGCATCCTCTAGGTGACAGACTCAGTTGGCTGGCACATTGAATAACACAGGCACCAATAGGTATATGGTAGTGCCAGCCTGCCCCAGAGTTACTTACATAGCCTCTGGAGCCTCCATGTTTTCAGCTAGCCATCAGCCTGTGTGAGCCTCAATACTACAGACATGAGGTCCAGGAGTCTTTGAGAGGTTCCTTCAGTGTGTCCCAAACTCCCAGCAGCCAGCAGAATCAGTTTTTCTGTGCATGACCTCCCCAGAGGCATCAGGCTGGTGGCAGCTTGTGGCCTGCTAGAGTGACACAGGACATCCTGGTCCCCAGGGCCTCACGCCCGCCTCAGTAGCAGCTCACCCCCACCATCCCTTTCTGGATGTAGGCCCCTGAGCTCTCCAGGTGTTCTCCTACCTGCCTGTCTGTCACCAACTATACTTGTAATATGTGGGCAGTTGTACCCGTCCATGGTTTGGGGGCCACATTTATGCTGACAACCCCCCATCTGCCCCTCTAGCCTTGACCATTTATCTGGAAGTGTAGGCCACCTAGCCATTCTGTCCTGAGCATGTGTCCCGATGGACACCTCAAGCTGTCTCCCCCGTTGTGCACGTGCACAGTGTCTAACCTCTCCCTGGGCCTCAGGCCCCTGTCTGTAATGTGTGGGGTGGCTTAGGCCTGGACGTGCATATAAGAAGAGGCCACTCAGGTGGTTTCTCCACATAGGCAGGAGGTGGTTTCTCCACCATGCCAAGCTTATTTTGATTTTTTGTTTATTCACTTGTTTTGATCAATCAGAACTTTTGAGCATTTTAAAAATCATGGTTTTCTCTTCCAGGAGTGTGGCCAACGGAATCATCACGTCCCTGTGGTAAGCTCATCTGCCAGCAGGTCTTTATTGATGGTGTGCAGGGCTTATCCTCACAGACCACGCTCACTATGCACGGGGCCTTGCTAGGGGGTCAGAGAAGCACCCCTGTGTTAATAAGCCATTGCTGTGAGCAGCTTTGGAAATACCCACTCAGGGAACCAGGACTTGTGTAGGTGAGGGTGTAGAGAGGGACCTGGAACAGGAGTCAGACGTTTAAGATGGAGAAAAAAGGGCAGCCATTCCTCACTACCCTT
The DNA here is from genome assembly GCF_014898765.1 of Herpailurus yagouaroundi. Taxonomy (NCBI): domain Eukaryota; kingdom Metazoa; phylum Chordata; class Mammalia; order Carnivora; family Felidae; genus Herpailurus; species Herpailurus yagouaroundi. Next base: position 19,164,623 of record NW_024412423.1, on the reverse strand, counting down.
GGTTCTCCAGAGGCCTTTTCTTTGGGAAGGCTTATTTTTTCCCCTTGTAGGTAGTGAACTCTACAAGGATGGGGTGAACAAGAGAAGCAACAGAATTAGAAGTGAACCCCGGGCCAAGTGCCCTTGTAACATCTGCTGTCCTTGTTCATCTTTGTGAATTTTTCTTTTTAAAATTTTTTAACGTTTATTCATTTTTGAGAGACAGGGCACAAGCGGGACAGGGGCAGAGAGAGAGGGAGCCACAGAATCCAAAGCAGGCTCCAGGCTCTGAGCTGTCAGCACAGAGCCCAACACGGGGCTCAAACCCACGGACCATAAGATCATGATGTGAGCCGAAGTTGGACCTGACTGAGCCACCCAGGCGCCCCGTGAACTTTTCTGTGTGTTACCCCCGAGTGATACTTCCTGGGGTCAAGTCACCAGTGACGGTCACTGTTCCTGGGAGAGCTGTGTGGGAGTTTTAAGCTTGCTTACGAGGCCTCTTGCCTCCAGTCTTCCCTCCAGCTCAGTCCTTCCCACTCTTCTTACCTGCCCCTGAGCTTTCTCATATGCAGATCAGCCCTTCATGGGCAGCCCTGGTGTATGCCCACCTCCCTCATACCATACCCCAGCCTCGGAGCACCATTTTCCAAACTCTTGGCACACCCTTGCCTCCATGCCTCCACCAGTAACCAGGCTAGTTCCTCTTCCAGAGCCCATCTTCCCTTTGTCTGGAGAGATCTTGCTTGTCCCTCAGTCCCAACTCATGTCATCTCTTCTGCATACAAGCGGACGTGATAGGCTCCTCCTGGTGACCCCAGGACTCTGTGCCCTGGGCCAGGGCCAGGGTCTGATACAGAGCAGTCTTGGTGACACAGTGGGAATCTCAGTTCCTGGGCCACACATTCTGTCCCCAGGCCTAACCCCAGACATTTGGGAGAAAGTGGGAAGGCAGGATGGAACTTCTCCACCGAGAAGGTGAGGTCTTTGTTAGAGGCCTAGATGTGACCACTATAGTCCAATCCCATCCCAGATTCAAGCTGGGGAGGCAGCAGGACCAGGTGAGAAATTAGTGTGACAGATGGATGTCCAAGCCCCCATCAAGTTTCCTCAGCCTCTTTCCTGAGGACCTGCCAGCCCACCTTTCTGACGGCTGCAGGCAGGGGCAGGCACACGACTCTATACCCACTCGTGGCGGGTGGGGGTGCACAGAGAGGCTGGCTGGTTGAGAATTCCAGGGGTCTCGGGCCCTGGCTGGCCACTCTGGGTCCTCTTAACATACACTTCTTCTCAACTCTGCAGCCCCCGAAGCCCAGTGACCTCTCCATTGTGTGTTTCACAAGCGGCACAACAGGTGAGCTGAGGCACCCAGATCACCAGCCGGGGCCACCTGCAACCTTCTCTGGCAGCCTTGGTGGTGTGACTGCAGGGGTCTCTGGTGCCCCCTGACCTCTGAGGCATGGGCTGAGCCTTGTCCCATGCCTGATTCCAGACCATGGGCTCCCAGTGCCCAGCAGGAGGCAGCATGGGTGGTGGGACATGGATAGTGTGGACTGCGAGGTCAGGGTGGGGGCTGGCCATTTCCTAGAGCTGGGGCCAGAGGAGGGCTGGGTAGCTGAGTCACATCATCCCTTGCTGAGAAGCAGCTCTCACCACTCTCCTTCCTGCCCTGACTTGGCCTTTGTGTCAGGGACCACAGATAAAGTGTGGGGTTTGGTGTCTGAAAGTCTTGATTTGGGTTCCACTTCTACCACTTGCTGGTGGCTAGGAGCCAGTCACCTAGGCTTGTTGCCACCTCCTCCCCAGCCTCTCCCTGTGATAGGGTGGTTGAAAGTGCCAGAGAGGGAATGGTGTGGAAAAAGGCAGTGCAGAAACTCTGAAGGATGGGGCTGGTATGCTGTGGGCATGGATGTCGGATGAGGACAAGCAGAAATGATTCACCCCATGCCTGGTGCTGAGAGAGGAGTGCATAGGGCAGCATCAGCAGGGATAGCCAAGGAAGGCTGCCTGGAGGAGGCAGGGTGCACAGTTGGGGTGTGGCCACAGGCACAGCACTTCACAGTCTGCAGTGCCTTTTCCCCCCAGTCACTGAGCTGCTGGGGCCTCAGCACGGCCTGTGAGGCAAGCAGGCATGGATGCTATATGAGTGGATGCCACCAGCAAGTGGAAGCAGGGGACTTGTGCCCTTTTTCCAGAACCCCCCGCCCAGTGCTCTTCCTCTGCTGCTACTCCATCTCATCTATTGACTTGGGAAGTCACTTGTCCTAGCCTTGAATGGGCAAGAAGTTTCCAGCCTTCTTCTTCTGGTTGGAGGGCTGGCCTGCCTTGATGATAATGTTTGATGGGGTGCGCAGTGAAAGTGGAACTTCGCACAGTCTCTGCAGATGCAGCCTCTAAGGCATTTGGCAGGTCCTCCCCAGCCCCATAAGCAGACCCGCCATGAGGATGGATCATGATAAACAAGGCTTTGTTAGATCTAGATGGATTTTTGCCATTAACTCAGTGGGTTTGAGGATTTCCACCCCACGGCTAATTTTTATCAGAAAAGAAATAGCATAGTCCTTGCTCTCCAGTAGCTGACATCTAGAGTCAACGCAGAATTCAAAAACGCCCTTCAGGTTTATGTGGGTGTTTGTTTGTTTGTTTTTTGTTTTTTGTTTTTTTTGTCATGAGTTTCATACGTAAAATTTTGGTGATATGTCTCTCCAGCCTGGGTTGGGAAACAGGTTACTATTGTGGCCTTTATGTATTTATTTTTTAAATTTATTTTGAGAAAGAGAGCAAGCAGGGTAGGGGCAGAGAGAGAGAGGGAGAGAGAGAATCCCAAGCAAGCTCCATACTGTCTCACAGAGCCCAACACAGGAGAAAGAACTCACAAACCATGAGATCATGACCTGAGCCAAAATCAAGAGTCAGACATTTAACCAACTGAGCCACACAGGCGCCCTACTACCGTGGCTTTTACCTTTAGACCCTTGATGTTCAAGAGTGCCCCTAGGCTTTTAATGAGTCACTTGGTCATATTGGCCTCCATATCTGGAGAAGAACTTCATGGAGCAGAAATGTGCTATCACCTAGGTGTAGAGGGCAGGCCTCATGTCCCATGCTTTTCCAAACCATGAAATCACAATTGGAAGCTAAGCCATCCTGCCCAAGCTCTGTGTGGTGGAAGATGGTCATATGGAGCCAGGAAAACAGGTTGTGATTTAGTGCCCAAGCCTCCCTCGATAGAAGCGCTGCTGGTGCAAGGGCAGAGCTGGGGGGTTGAGCAGACCTCTTATCACCCTGCCCGGCTGTACTTGGATTTCCTTAGCATTAGCATGAGCCTGTGCTGTGCCTCTGGTAGCCATCCTGTTTTCGAGCACATTCAGCCCTGCCTGTCCTCAGCATCACAAACCCCGGATATAGCTTCTCTTCTGAACTGTGTTCCCAGCTTCATCAGGGGCCCACACTCTTCTTTCAGTGGGGAAAGATGGAACGTATGATCTAAACCTGACATTTGGTTCATGATTCTGGTGGAATCATTCTGGGAAGATTTTCTTCTTGCTATATGATGGAAACATCTGTGGAGATCCCCAGAATAAGCCAGTGCTATGGAACCCCTAGTCAGGCTGTGACAGTCCTGCAGGAGGTGAGAGGATGGGGTTTGTCTACACTCAGGGATGGCTACTGGGTGGGTATACAGTTCGTTGTTCATTTCAGAATGACTATTAGCTGGACTGGAATCTGATAGCCCCTACCCCCCACAAAGAGAATTTGTGGGTATAATATAGCCTTGTTTGGGAAATTGGGTGCCATGAGTGATAGTTAAGACATATACTATGAGTTCATGTACCCTCTCTTCCCAGAGAAGAAAATACAGCGATCTTTTTAAATATATCCTTCTCAAGCTCTATGCTTTTAGCATTCTTTTTCTAACTTATATCGATTCACTCATTCAGCTCATTTATGGAGCATCCAGTATGCATCAGACCTAGTGCTAGGGGCTGAGGTCACAGGGATGGATAAGACAGACCCCTGTCTTCATGAGCTCACAGCTTATGTTACCGGGCAGTTCAGTACAATGTGGTCACTGCCTCAAGAGTCCACATCCCAGAGTGCATGGAGCACTATGCCACCAAGAGGTCAGAAGAGCAGGACAGAAAGGATTCCCAGCAGAGTCCACTGGAGCAGAGTCCTGAAAGATTGGTAGCTGGAGGAGAATAGGAGGAAGGACATTCTCAGCATGGGGACAGCATGTGCAAAGGATTGGCTGCAAGAAAGAAAATATTGCTTCAAAGGAGAGTTGAGTGAGGAAATAGCTGTCTGGGAACATGGCCTGGGAGCACTGGCAGGAGAGGAATGATGAGGGCAAGAGTTTCAAGTGGAGGCTGAGCTAGAAGTGAATAGAATCTGTCAGTGTTGTCTGGTGGCTAAACTATACCCAAAGGATGCCACCACAGAAATGCCTGCTGGTGCTCTTGGCAAGGGCTAATCGTGGAGTGGAGGCTGGAAGCAGAAGCTGATTGCAGTGGAATGAGGAGTGAATGGGAGGTGAGGATGTCACATCAGCACATGTGGACAATTTCTTCAAGAAGCATGGCCATGTCACCAAAAGGCTTGCTCCATAATGTTGATAAACATCGCTGTTTGAATAGTCAAAATCTGGAAACAACTCCAGTGCCCATCAGCGATAGAATGGTATACCTCAATAGAATCCTCTCCCTTACTGTACATTGAGTGAAAGAAACCAGACACAAAAGATTGCATGATTTCTTTGGTATAAAATTACAAGAACAATAAACTAGTCTACGGTTTTATAAGTCAGGATAATGGTTGCCGTCCAGGATAACGCTGCCCTGGAATGCTGATGATGTTCTAGTTCTTTAAAAAAAGAAATTGTTTTTAATATTTATTTATTTTTGAGAGAGAGAGAGACAGATAGAGTGCAAGCAGGGGAGGGGCATAGAGAGGGGGAGACACAGAATCCAAAGCAGACTCCAGGCTCTGAGCTGTCAGCACAGAGCCCAACGCAGGGCTTGAACCCACAGTTCGTGAGATCATGACTTGAGCTGAAGTTGGACGCTTAACCGACTGAGCCACCCAGATGCCCCGTGATGTTCTATTTCTTGATCTGGTGCTGGTTGCCCAGGTAAGTTCGCTTGGGAACAAAAACATCTATTGGATCTGTACACTTATTTGGGCAATTTACCACATATGTATGTTATGCTGTAAGGGAGAATCTATGTGAAAAATAGATTAGCTTTGAAGGAATGACAGACCAAGAGTGGAGCTGGCAGAGGCTATGGAGGGGGTGGGGCTCTTGTTATGGAAACACCTGAAAGTGTTTTTTGTCATCGAAAAAGAGCCACTAGAGACAGAGGAAAGGGAGGTGCTGCTCAGTGGAGCAGAGCCCTTAAAACTCTGGTGTGGATTGAGAGAGAGAGGAGGCTTCTGGATACAGCAGGAACGAGATGTACCCTGCCTGGAGAAGAAGGGAGGAAGAGTGGGTAGAGGCCCCTGGAATTGGAGCATCTCTTCTGTTCTAATTGAGGGCACCCAGGAAAGCTCAGTCATCTGCAGTCATTTAGCCGAGCATGTAATGCCCATCGGCCTTACCTCTGTGGCTGCTCAAAAGTGGGATCTTGGGAAAATACTCTCTTTGACCTATTTGTTTTGTGCCATTCAGTTCAAGACTTATGTGACCATATGCATAAAACTACATCTGGGTATTCCTGCTGTGCAGCTTTAGGAGAATTTCTTAACCTCTCTTAAGCCTCAACTTGCTTGAATATTAAATGAAGCCATCTGATATCTGTAATATAGGATGTTTTAAGAAATAACTGAGTTACCATGTATGTATGTATGAGATGCCTAGCACAGTTCCCACAGTCATGGATTTCAGTACCTGGCTGCTATTATAGTTATTATTTGTGTTTCTACCAGCTCTCAAGTCTGATTGTTCAAAAAATTGGTGGATATGGGGTTGTTGAAAGTAGGACTCAATCCTGAAGAAGAGTTGGGAGCCTCTAGCAGGGAGATGAACACTCTATCCGCATTATAAAACTTCCAGAGCATTTCTGTCACCGGTGTCTTTTGTAACCCACCTTTGTGTGAAAGTGGAAGCCAGCAGCCAGAGGAACCTCCAGCCAGAGGGCCCGTCACTGCTCCCAGCCCCACTCCCATCCCACCCCTGCAGGAGAGACCTCGAGCTCAGCTTCACCCCATAACTGCTCTCACTTGGAGCCAACATCCATCTGGGGCAGACCTTCAGCTAGTGAAATGCCTTTCTGCAGATCAGCCATGGATGGCCAGCCCAGGAATACTGGTTAAAGCCAAAGTGACATCCGCAGAATCTGAAACTAAGAGGTTTTTTTTCCTTCAGCAGCTGGAGAGAAAATAAATGAAGGGATGGCCAGCCTATGAGTAGAAGGTGGGGAATGGACAGTAGATCTCATGTTGATAAGATGGTGCCATTGATGTTGCTCCAGATAATAAGAGAAACAGAGCAACAGTGGTTCTGTCACTTTGCCATGGGTCTAGCTAGGAATGCTCACCAGTTCCTCCATGTGAGCAACTTGAAAAATTTTCCATATCACATTTTTATTTTATTTTTTTTAAATTTATATATGAAATTTATTGTCAAA
>NW_024412423.1:19109623-19153018 GCF_014898765.1 Herpailurus yagouaroundi | reverse complement strand
CTGGGTTATTTAGGCAGGTGTAGGTGGAATCTAAGTGATCAGCAGGATGCGCGGTGAGCCCAGCGTCCTCCTATGCCGCCATCTTCCCTCCCTCCTCCTCCATATCACATTTTTAAAAACTGCTGTCAGATGCATGCACTTGTCCTGAATCAGAGAAGCAAACAGAGCTTTCCAAAGAGTGACCTCCCGCCTCCTAACTCTGACCTTGCATCTTCTCCCAGGATTTGCTGTCAACACGTACTTCTCCTTTGTCCCTTGGGACCACGTCAAGGGATGACTTGAAATCATTTGAACCTTTTCTGGGAATATTTAAAAATCCTTTAGCTCATTAGAAGTTTATGAAACTTCACTTATACCTACAAGAAATCGTTTGTTTCTAAAAGGTCTAAACCTCTCTCATCATGTTGGAGAGGAAAAAGATTTGCCTAAGCAGACTTGGGTAACTACTACCCTTTCAGAAAATTTTCATTAATGAAGACAACTTTCTTTTGAAATTCTCGGTCACCCACCCTGAGGTTACATTAGGCATGAGCAAGGCAGCCACCCTCACAGATCTGAAGTTCTATAGTACTGGACCCTATTTTGTGGGAGTTCTGATTTCACATCTAGTATTTTGGTGTTATTCTTTAGAATCATGTAAAACTTGGGAATCCACAGGTGAAAATTCCCAGGTGATACTCTCAGAATTGTTTGTGGGCCCAGAGACTGTAGAATTTGTATCTAGGAGGCAATTCAGGGACATTTCTTTTTTTTTTTTTTTTAATGTTTGTTTATTTGAAAGAGAGAGAGAGAGAGAGAGAGCACACATGAGAAGGGGAGGGGCAGAGAGAGAGAGAGAGAGAGAGAGACCCAGAATCTGTAGCAGGCTCCAGGCTCTGAGCTGTCAGCACAGAGACCAATTTGGGGCTCAGACTCATGGACTGCGGGATCATGACCTAAGCCAAAGTCGAAGTTGGACGCTTAACCAATTGAGCCAACCAGACGCCTCCAGGGACGCTTCTTAATATGGGGTTGGGTTTGAGAAAAGATGCTGGGTTAAGAGAAGGACCAGCAGAGGTGAAACAGATCCCATGCATCTTCTTCATTTAAAAAAAAAAACAGATGTTTTAATAGTTACCTATTAAAACCCTGTAACCTTCTGTGTCCCCAGAATCATCTCTGTGATTTGTCAGTATGGGGGTGTGTCCCAGAGCATTTGACACAACCTCACCCATCACACATCTTGGTCAGACCAAGATGGAGCCATTACTGATGCTCCTGTTTCTGGCAGATAGAGCCCCAGTAAGTTGAGCAAACAGGCCTAATGGGAGATAATTATGTGAGCAACTTTACCTTTGTCTCCATCTGTTCCTTTAAAGTTGTTCAGTGGGTGTGAAAACATACGCACCTCATGCCTTTTATGGTCATTCTCAGGTCAGTTTCATGGGGGTGGTAAGTCACAGACAGTCTTAATTCACAACTACAAGTGTCGGTCCAAAGTGTGAATCGGTCCACTTTCCTGTGACTTCTTCCCTCCGCACCTTGGGCTGGCTGTGGGCTTGGTGGTCTGCTCTCCTCTCTTTCTCTGGTGTCTCTCCTCCTCCTCCCACTTGCTAATGAAGCTTTAGCCCTCTCCCACCAGGTGGAAGTGGGAAGGGAGAATAAGGAAGTGGGAAAGGGAAGTTCTCTGATGGTTTGGGGCAACACTTAAAACCTGCTCTTTGTGTCACGGACACTTTCAGGAGTTCTCCTTTTGTTTTGTTTTGTTTTGTTTTGTTTTGTTTTGTTTTGTTTTGTTTTTGAGAGAGTGAGCGAGAGTGAGAGATAGAGTGTGAGTGCACATGCAGGCAGGGGAGGGGGCAGGGAGAGAGGGAATGAGAATCTCAAGTGAGCTCCCTGCTGGGTGTGAAGCTAGATCTCAAGACCATGAGATCATGACCTGAGCTGAAATCAAGAGTTGGATGCTCAAATGACTGAGCCACTCAGGTGGTGCCACTTAGGAGTTCTCTTTGCACTTCCTCCTCTACATTTTGTGCCTGTGGACAAGATTCCTTTTTAACCCACAGTTCTTGCCATCACCCCCTCAGACTAATGTTCCTTCTGCCAACTCCATATGCAGTCCCTGGGATTTATTATTTTTTTGCAGCCACGGTCTTCACATTTCTCACCAGGATCCCCAGCTGCAGGGAACATGATTGAGCCCTGAGTTAGCTGGGGTTTCAAGTTGGGAGAGAGGATGGGCTAAAAAATTCTGCATAGCTCTCTCTGAAGAAATTCTTTTCACAAATCCATTCCTCTCCCTCTTCCCCTTCCTCCTCCTCCTCTCCCTCCTCTTCCTTCTTTTCTCTTCCTCTCTGAGGTAAAATTCACATAGCTTAATTAAACATTACTAAATATTTTAAAGTGAACAATTTTATGGCATATACTACAATACTCTCTTAATCTCTAGTCACTTTGTCCTTTTATTAGCTCTTTCTGGGTGACGGTTGCAAAGTTAAACATATTGGTTTATTTAATATTTCCTGGGTAAGTTTGCACATGGTCTGCCCTCTCACTTTTGGAGTTTCACAGTGGTTGTATCTGCTGCCTTAGTGGAAACTTCTAATAACATCTTTTGCACATGGATTATATTCTTAGACCTTATGAAAGCCCTATGAGGTGGGCATTGTCCCTATTTTACAGGTAAGCAAACAGAGAGGAGAAATGGCTTCCCCATGTTATGCTGGCAGTGACAGGAAAGGCCGGGAGTTGAGACCAGTCAGATGTGTCCAGACGCGGCCTGTGTTGTGTCCACCCTGATGTGAAATGGTGGCCACTCTGGCCTCCTTCCCCAGCCTCCTGCGCCCTGGGTCCCTCACCTAGAGAATGACTCTTCTGACCTGGGCTTCACTACAAGGAGTAGTGAGAAGTCTTATCAAGATAAAGCAAGAATATCTATGTCCCATCTTTGATAATGAGCAAGCAGGGGGTCTACCCCAGCGCTCTGCACCTCTAGCCTAGCCTTAACCCCGGGGCCTTTCCTGGTGCTGGATGCAATGAGGAAGTCCTCTGCTAGCACAGTTGGCTGTTGGATTCTGGAGATTAGACCTGTTTAGCCCAGAGACCAGCTCCACATACTGGGTGAAGAGGCAGGGGGCTGAGAACCTGTGCTCCCTTAGGGAGCACAGGCCACAAGTAACCAGTCTGTCAGGCTTTGAGTCACCCTGCCTGTGTGGCTGTGTCACCTGCCTTCTGGTTTAAGCTGCTGGGAGTCTCAAGGTGGGCTTTGAGTGTCTACAGGATGAAAGTCTCTGACATGGCATCCATCTGCCTAGGACTCTGAAGTGGCTGCCAACGAAGGCCAGAGGCTTGGGTCTGGGTCTGGGTCCGACAGTCTGGGGCTGTCAACTTGGGCACTGTTCTCAAGGAGTGGCCCTTGAGCTTCCAACTAATTTGCCTTTTGTGCTTTCTCTTTTCAGGGAACCCAAAAGGTGCGATGCTCACCCATGGGAACGTGGTGGCTGATTTCTCAGGCTTTCTGAAAGTGACAGAGGTGAATAAAGTAGACTTGCTAAAGCAGGTGTCTCTTGAGGACACCCTCAAGCCTCAGAGGTTTTTTTGTTTGCTTTCTTTTTTCTGCTCTGATGTAATCTGAGCTGCCTTTCACAGGCAGGTGTTTCTGTTGTCATTAGTACAATCTGACCTTTATAGATATTTTAACCTCAAACCCTGAAGTGATCCATACCTGAAAAATAGCCAATTTGATTTCTAAAAGTGCTAAGATCCCAGAAAGACCTGTAAAACTCTTTTTCATTTTTAACTGCAAAAAGTGAGATATCTGTGGTTTTTATGTGTACCTGTGTTTAGAAAGTAATCCTTAATTACTTGTTTTTCAAATAGGTCAGGGTTTAATTCAGTCATTTCGTGTTTAAGGACTACTAGAGTCTGGGAAACAATGGCGACTGCTAATGTGTAAGACTGTACTTAAAAAGGTAAATCTAAAATCCAAAAAAAGCTTGATATCTTGGCCTGACAAAAGCATGTTAGCATTTTATAACCGGCTAAGAGAGAAGGACATTTTTCCACAAGTGGTGAGTATCCATGTCTCCTGCAGCTTCCTTAAGGAGAAAGGAATGTTCCTTTTCACTTAAGTTAGGCTTTTTCTCCACAGTGGAGAAAAATCACTGTCTGCGTTCCTGCCAGATGGCATTACGGAGCATATGCACCAAACACTGATAGATTTTGGTAGAAGACTGTAAGAGACTGTTGGTGGCTGAACCCAAGACAGGAGCTGTTTGCCCAGTTCCCAGGGCTTGTCCAGACTCATTCAAAAGCCAGCCTTGGAAGAATAAAGGCCCCTTTGAAAGGGTGGGGGACAGGGAAGTCCAGCAAAGGAGAGCACCCAAGGGTATGTCCTGCTCCTGGGCACAGGCCTTGTGCAGGCACCCCTGGCTGGAGCAGCCCCTGTCCCTGAGATCAGTCCCATCTGTGAGATGTGGGCCAGGGAGGAGGGGTGCAGCAGGGCTCCCTCTTGGCCTCCCCTACAGACCCTGTCCCCAGACCTTGGCTTGTGAGGCCTGGTTTAGCCATCTGTTTGTCCTGGGCTCATACCCCAGCCACAGCTGGTATAGACCCAGGGCTCCCTGGGTCCCTTTTCTGGAAGAAGGACTAGGAAGTGCTGATAAGCCAAGCCCCTTGGACTCCTGGCTCAGGTGGCCCAGGGAGATGGCGAAGTGGGGTCTGGCCCCAGCGGAGACTTCCCTGCGGAGCTCAGCTCTGCTGGTTTATGTGTGCTTCACTGAGCTTTTTGCTTCTGCAGATAACCTAGACCCACTGGCTGCGCCCTAACACTCCGCCTCCTACGCTGCCCTGTCTCCCTCTCCCTCTCTTCTTCTGCGCCTTTCATCTTCCTCTTTCTCTCACACATTTTTTTCTCTCTCTCATCTTGCCTTTCTCTCTCTCTCTCTCTCTGTCTCCTCCCCACCCACCTCCCCATTTCCCTTCCCTTCTTCCTGTTTGCCCCTCCAGGACCATTTTTCTCTGTATTGTTTTATGACTCTCTTGTCGTCTTCCTGTCAGTGTTTTCTTTCCTTTCTGTCTCCCATGCCCGTCACCTGCAGAAAGTGATCTTTCCGAGACAGGACGATGTGCTCATCTCCTTCCTGCCTTTGGCTCACATGTTTGAGAGAGTAATCCAGGTAAGACGCCCACCTGACTGACCGGGCCTTGCCTGGGCTCCTTCTGTTTTCTTACAGAGTCAGTGGGCTCCCACATGTGCGGATGTGCACATTTCCTATTTGCCTTTAGCACACATGTTTGAGAGAATGGTTCAGGTAAGGCCCTGGCTCCAGGGAGGCACATTCTGTGCCCAGAACCCAGAACCCTACCAGAGTGCCACTTGTCACTGGTGCCGTGAAATAGAACTAAACTGCCCTGTCCTCAGACAGGTACCACAGGGGTCCTGGGAGGACTCCAGGGAAGACCCCAGGTCTGCCCTGTCTTCCCTGCGCGTGTAACTCCTCTGAGAGAGGCCCCAGGTGATGGCCTGTGCTCAGAGAGAACTATAGCTTTGCAGAAGTATTTTTACCATTCACACTCTGTGCCATATGGCTCCACTTATGGCCAAGACATTTCCATACCATAACTTCCAAAACTCGCCAACTCCTGGAAAAGAAAACAAGACAGTAAAGTTGGGGAATCAAACTGTCATGATCCCTCGCTCTGGAGATGGGACTGGCATTATGATTGGCCCTGAGATAGGCTTTACAGGAGCGTAGAGGGAGTGGGGGGAGTCCCCATGAGGTAGTGGGAACAAATAATTTTCCACACATGGGTCACTCAAGGGGCCAGCTTATGAATGAGCTATGTCTTCTAAAGCCTCTCCCATCTATCTTGGGGGAGGGCTGGTATATTAGGGCAATGCTTTCCAGCTTTTTAGACATAGATTAGAATGCCATAGTTCATTACTATGAACTAGTTTTGCGACTCTGGGCAAGTCCCTTTACCTCTCTGAGTTTTGCATTCCTCATCTGCAAAATGGAGATATAAATGCTGCCTCACTTATAGGGGTGCTGTGAACATTAAAGAAAGGCACATGCATTAGGCCCCTGGAATATTCCTAACCCCATCAAGAACCATCCAGGACACCTCCCCTTTTGGCCCCCCTCCACCAAACAATACCCAGAGCCAGCGTTAGCATTGTCCCACGGTACTCACAGGCACTGCACACCCTTCCAGAGTTGCTGAGGTGTCCCTGGGGCAGATCCACAGATCTGGATCAGATCTACTGATAGGATGCAGTATAGCTCAGAGACCTGAGACCCCAGGGAGGTCCTTGCCCAGGGCTTGGGAGTTGAGCATGAGGGAGCAGGAACCAGTGAAGTTGGCTGCTCTGGCATCTCCCAAAGACCCAGGATTCCTCCCTGTCTCCTGCTGCTTCACCCCGTGCCTGAGTGGGACTTAGTGGGAAACGGAGGGCACCCCAGACAGCATTCTTAAGTGTCTCATGGCAGAAGCTGGTGCTGGGATAGGCAGTCACGGGCGCCCTCCATGTAGGGCAGAGCTTTGGACTGCAGCCAGGAGTGATCACCCTGAGGGACTCCTCCCTTCCTGTCCTCTCCCTCCAGTCTGTCGTCTACTGCCATGGAGGGCGCGTAGGCTTCTTCCAGGGAGATATCCGTCTCCTCTCAGATGACATGAAGGCTCTGTGCCCCACCATCTTCCCTGTGGTCCCTCGATTACTGAACCGGATGTATGACAAGGTAAGCCCCAGAGGGGGTCTCTAGCCAGGCTGATGTGCTGTGTGTCTGCTTGACTGTACAGGGTCTGAAGCCCCAGGCAGGCTTTCCATGCCTCCTCCCCCAGGTCCTGGAAGTTAACCTCCTTTCTTGTATTCCTTCACTGTCCCCTTCCTTATCCTGTTTTCTTCCCATTCTCCAAAACCCTGTTTGGACAAATTTTTCTTCAGGAATTTCCATCCCTACAATGTGGCCAGACATTGGTAATGTTCACTTTAGCTGGGTGTCACATCCACTGATGTCCTGCAGGGGCAAAATGGAGCTTCTCTTTTGGTTAGTCTGGGCCTTCTTTCTGGGGGGATCTGTCTAGAGGTAGTACATGGGGCCAACAGCTCCTTCCAACTTCTGTTCCTCAGATCTTTAGCCAAGCAGACACACCATTAAAGCGCTGGCTCCTGGAGTTTGCAGCAAAGCGTAAACAGGCTGAGGTCCGAAAGGGAATCATCAGGAATGATAGCATCTGGGACGAACTCTTCTTTAATAAGATTCAGGTAAAAAAACAAACAGTGTTATTATGGAGTGACACCAAAGTGGCCTTATAGAAATATTGGAGAAACCCATTCCAGTGGGCTTATAAAATGATAATTCATGTGCTCATGAAGTCAAAGCTTAAACTACCATTGAAATATTAAAGGACTCATTTTTGTTATTTGGATGTGTGTGATATTTGCCAAAAGGCAACCAGCAAGAAGGACTCCTGGAAAATAGATCTGTTGGTCTTCCCAGGCATTGGGGCAACTTTGTCCTTTTATGGTCAGGTCCATCAGGAGCTTCTGTGGCCCGAAGTTTCTCTTGCCTTTCCCAGTAGCCTTGGCCGTGCTGGCTTCCCAGCAACACTAGGTTCTAGCAAGGTGACCAAGAATCTTCCTTTCCCTTCCTGTTAGCTACATCTTCAACCCCTACCAGTGCAGACTGATCATGAATTACTCACTTCTGTATCCTCATTTAAGTTGTCAAGCTCTGCATTATCCAAAGAATCTATAGCTAATTCATAGCATTACTCGTTTTTTCTTACTACCCTATTTTTAGCTCTAAGAAAATTAATATTTAAACTCTCTTGGCTCAACTTACAGAAACAATTCTTTGTCCTCTGCAGTGCATAGTCAATAGAGCAGAAAACAGTATTGATTTATAAATGAAAAAAGGCTATGCCATTAAGATGGAAGTGGGAAGAAATTGTTCTAAGTAATTGTTTTGGCTGCTGGCAGATGATGGGAGAATGAGAGGAAAGCTGTTCATTTCAAGGAAGGGAGAACCAAAATTACAGAACACTGCCCAGAAAAGTGGCACTTACCTCCAAAGGCAAAGAGAAGTTGGACATTTTGTGGGTCGAGTTGCAAAGCTGATTGGGTTGATTAATTTGTAAGGAGAAGGGACTGAATCTTCAGCTCACATGTTATAAAGCCTCAGGCCTTCTCTTTTAAACCTGACCTAGGGTCAGGTCGGATCCAACTGTTGAATGTTGACCTTGAAAGAGGCCCAGATGGGTTAGATGCCACCTTCAGCAGCCCAGACTGGCAGGTTCTTTTCTCTTCCCACAGGCTAATCTTGGCGGGTGTGTGCGGATGATTGTTACTGGAGCAGCCCCGGCTTCACCAGCAGTCCTGGGATTCCTCCGGGCAGCTCTGGGATGCCAGGTATTGCCTTTATGTGACTTTCCCTAGGGGCAGTGGGATGTGTGTTAAGGCAGAGCAGGGAGCCCACTACACCCTCTACTGTATAGAGGAAGATCCTGGGGGCAAAATTTTAGTGGGACAAAAGCTCCCTCCTCTGAGGATGAAAAAAGGCTCAGTGAAAGCCAGGATGATCTTGTGATATCCTGCAAAGTCCAATTGTATCTACTCTAGGAAAAGGGGTCAGATAAACTACATGTGGATCATCATTGTGCTGGAGAACCCATACCACACCTGCAATAGCATCTCTGAGTTCTCCATCCTGCAAAATATCTCCCAACCCAGAAAAAGACCACTAGAGAGGGGGATCAAAGTTCACTGATGTTTTTTTATTTGATTCAGTAGGTTTTGTCATCTCTAAAATATTCATTTTTTCATTTATCTGTTCAACTAATATTTTCTTAAAGTTTATTTATTTTGAGAGATTGAGAGAGCATGTGTGCGTGCGCATGCTCTGGAGGGGAATATCTAACAGAGTTCAAGTAAAACTTACAGTAGGTTTTAAAATATTTGTCTTTGGGGTGCATAGGTGGCTCAGTCAGTTAAGTGTCCAGCTCTTGATTTCAGCTCAGGTCATGATCTCTTACTGGTTGATGAGTTTGAGACCCACATCTGGCTCTGCACTGACAGTGTGAAGCCTGCTTGGGATTCTCTCTCTCCTCCTTGCTCTGCCCCTCCCCTCCTCACTTTGTATCTCTCTCTCTGTCTTCTTCCAGACATATGCTGACAACTGAATTATGTTACACATAAAATAGAAAATAATAAACCCACGGGCTCCTGGGTGGCTCAGTCAGTTAAGTGTCTGACTTCAGCTCAGGTCATGGTCTCATGGTTGTGGGTTCAAGCCCTGCATCAGGCTGTGCACTGACGGTGCAGAGCCTGCTTGGGATTCTCTCTCTCTTTTCCTCTCTCTGCCCCTCCCTTGCTGGTGCTCTCTGTCTCTCTCAAAATAACTAAATGAACTTAAAAAAAAATTGCCTTTAATACATATCATCCAAATGAAAAATAGAATCAGTAGTTGAAAATAGGTCAGAAATCTTTAACCCAAACCACATAACCTTATCTACTAAGTGTCTGTGGTACAAATCACCCTTCTTCCAAACCAAGTGGTCACACCTGTTGATTGTGTTCCGTTTCACCTGGAGAAACCTACCTCCAAAGCACCTCCCTCCCTCTGTCACCAGCATGGAGCAGCTAGATGCTCAGTGGGAAGTTAGCTGGCTGAAAAGGGAAGGCCATCAGCTGTAGGAGCATGTATACTTACAGTGTGGTTTTGTTTTCCATTTGAAGGTTTATGAAGGCTATGGCCAAACTGAGTGCACGGCTGGATGTACCTTCACCACGCCTGGGGACTGGACCTCAGGTAGGATGGCCTGTAGGTATGGGAGGGACTCATGGGGCACTGCTGAGTTAAAAACAGCAAGATCTTAAAAAGTGACAGAAAAAGAAGAAACGAACTGATGGTGATTATGTCTGGGTTGTGGCATTATGGATGTCGTTCTTTTTGTAACATGTTTTAGTATTCTCCAAGTATGTTTTGTATTTTCCTATTTCTTTTATAGAGAACTAGAAGTCATTTTAAAAAAGTAGTACATGACAGAATACGATTCCAGGTAGAAAAATGCTTTCAATATCAGTCAGTATCAGTATATTGGATTTTGCAGGTTCTGAATACCACACAGCCTTGGTTGTGGTTGTTTTATAACAATTTTTTAATGTTTATTTATTATTTTTGAGAGCAAGAGAGACAGAGTGTGAGCAGGGGAGGGGCCGAGAGTGAGAGAGGGGGAGAGAGAGAGAGAGAGAGTGAGAGAGAGAGAGAGAGAGAGAGAGAGAGAGAGAGAGAATCTGAAACAGGCTCCAGGCTCTGAGCTGTCAGCACAGAGCCTGACATGGGGCTCATACTCACAGACTGCGAAATCATTACCTGAGCTAAAGTTGGATGCTTAACCAACTGAGCCACCCAGGCGGCCCTGGTTGTGGTTGTTTTAGAATGAAGTAAGTAGGCTATGAATTGGATATTATTTACTAAAGAAAGGCAAGTTCATAGTGGATAGAGCACTATTTCTTTTTTTTTTTTAATGCTTATTTTACTTTTGAGAGAGAGAGAGAAAGAGACAGAGACAGAGTGTGAGTGGGCAAGGGGCAGAGAGAGGGAGACACAGAATCTAAAGCAGGCTGCAGGCTCTGAGCTGTCAGCACAGAGCCAAACGCGAGGCTCAAACTCATGAACTGTGAGATCATGACCTGAGCTGAAGTTGGATGCTTTACCTACTGAGCCATCCAGGTGCCCCAAGAGCACTATTTCTTAAAGGGCCATTTCTGAGGCTCTTTGGGAACTGGGGTGTCCTATGATGTTAATGTCTGGAAGAAAACAGCAACTTCAGGAAGGAGCAGCCCCTTTCCACGCCCTCATTCTGAAGAGATTCACTTCTCAAGGCAAGGAGGAAGCAGTAGGTAGCCCATGTATTGCCCATCACCAAATTTAAACCAAACACTGGAAGAATCTGAAAAGCACGGAACAAAAGAATCCTTGAGGATACCAACTTTCTCCAGGAGCCTGGAGCCACTCTTCATCCTTAAGTTTGCCCAATTACAAACCAGAAAACTTAGGGTGATGCACATGGAAAAGAAATATGCACAGTAATGTAATGCTATTTTCAGAACACCTTGAGGCAGTCAGCAGAAACATGATAGGTGGATTCCAAATTGAAATCATATCTGGCCACATCACGGACAGAAGCATTTTTGTCCACGTTTTATCTCTTCACACTCTAGTTGAATAAAGCCTGTCTTATGTATAAATTCTTTGATCTCTCTATTGCTGGAAAATTTACTGTAAGTACTGTTTTCTGAGATCCTGGAACAGTAGCTCTTTTCTTATTGTTGCCATCATATTTCCTGATCACTCACACATCCCTTTCTTTCTGAACACTCTCTTCCCTCTTAATGTCATCTTATACATTTTCCTATGTAAGATTTTTGAGGTATTTGCCTTTTTAAATCATATTTACTGCAAAAAGCTGCAAAGATATTGAGTATGAGAGGATAGATATCTTTGCACAGTATTGTAAAAGTTGGCAGCCTGTCATTTAAAAGAGAAACCAGAGTGTCAGCCTCATTTTTCATCTACGTGGCTCACTTTTCTTTCAGGACCTTGGCCAGCACCTGCTTAAAAATCCTCTACCTTGCCAGTGACTTGTGTTAACAACCACAGTTACTAGAAAATGACTTAGATGTAATTTTGTGGTTGGAGTATATATGACCAACAACATTTGAAGTCGTATCTTTCAGGGATGAGTTACCTCATCCTTGTCTCCGATTCCTTTGTTACTCAAAGTTTTATGTGTGGACCAGAAGGATCAGTATCACCTTGGTGTCATAAGGGACATAGATACTTAGGCCTTGAGGCGCCTGGGTGGCGCAGTCGGTTAAGCATCCGACTTCAGCCAGGTCACGATCTCGCGGTCTGTGAGTTCAAGCCCCGTGTCGGGCTCTGGGCTGATAGCTCGGAACCTGGAGCCTGTTTCCGATTCTGTGTCTCCCTCTCTCTCTGCCCCTCCCCCGTTCATGCTCTGTCTCTCTCTGTCCCAAAAATAAATTAAAAAAAACCGTTGAAGATACTTAGGCCTCATCAGAGTCTGTATTTTAACAAGATTTCTAGATGATTACTATGCACATTAATCAATAGTCTGGTGACTGGAGGAAAAGTGATGATGACTATATATTATCCAAAAACCAAGGGTCTCACAATGGGAAAAATGTTGAATATGGGCACTATTGTAAAAGGTCCTGATAGTGTGGTTGGTGTGGGTATGAACCCCCTACAGACTCTATTCAGGTTGGTGCTGGGCCAGGTGTGCCTGTCTAGCTTTTTAAGACTCAGATGTAAAACAGACCTAACAGAGATTGGCCTGTCCTTTCTCCAGACCTTTTTTTTTTTTTTTTTTTATCATCAGTGCTTGCCTGTGACAAATGCTCATCTAAAGGTATATTGCTTTTCTGGATTGTGTGGGTGGCTCAGTCGGTTAAGCATCCAACTTCAGCTCAGGTTATGATCTCGCAATTCACGAGTTGGAGCCCCACGTCAGGCTCTGTACTGATAGCTCACAGCCTGGAGCCTGCTTCGGATTCTGTGTTTCCCTCTATCTCTCTGCCCCTCCCCCACTCGTAGTCTGTGTCCCCCTCTCTCTCTTAAAAATAAATAAAACATGTAAAATTAAATAAATAAAGATATATTGCTTTCCTTCCATAATTCCCCACTTTGACCACTGGAGGGGTTCTACATGGCATGGAGCATCTTCAGTGCTGAAATGGATCTGAACACTGACAAATGCCATATTGCTTTGGTGTTGTAGGGCATGTAGGGGCACCTCTGCCCTGCAATCATATCAAGCTCGTCGATGTCGAGGAACTGAACTATTGGACCTACAAAGGAGAGGGAGAGGTAAACTTAGGACTTTAGCTGTGCATGTCTGTGGATGCCACATAGAGTGAGTGAAAGGGAATTATTTTTCTTTCACCTTACATGTAAAGTCACTTTAAATTACTGATTTATTTGACTCTGTTTAATTCAGCATTTCCTCTCCTATTTATGAAGCAACCAACCCCCAAGGTTGGGACTGGGCTGGTCTAAATCAAGACTTGAAATTCCCAAACTTTTTTTTTTTTAATTCATTTTTTTTTTCCTAACTGACTTGGCCTGTTACTATGTTTCTGTCCCAGCAGAAACAGTACCACTTGCAGCTAGGCCAGAAGGGGTAGGTAGTGCAGGCCTGTCCTTGTTTACCGTATGGGAGTAGATGAGAAAGCTGACTGCCTAGTCATGAAGAAGAGGGCTCAAGCATGTCTGGGGAATTAGCCAGTCATCAATACCTGAGGAGACCCCATCCAGTGTCACAAAGCAGCATATGGGAGCATAAAGGGAGGGAGGGAAGGAGGCCTGGGATGGCCAGGACAGGGAGAAGAGATGGCAAGGACAGAACATGGTGTTTAAGAGAAGCAGGAGACGGGTGACAATCTGCTGGCAGCTGCTCCTGTCCTCTCTCTCTGCCACTGCATTCTCCTCAGTGCATTTCCTGAGGAATAGGATACCTTATTCTATGTGTGTCTCACACCAGCCTCCCTTCAGGACCCCTCATGCTGTGGGCTGACAGAAACCTGGTGTTTGTCCCCACAGATATGTGTGAGAGGACCAAATGTGTTCAAAGGTTACTTGAAAGATCCAGACAGGACAAAAGAGGCCCTGGACAGTGACGGCTGGCTTCATACTGGGGACATTGGGAAATGGCTGCCGGTGCGTATGTTTGCAACCATGGCTCCTCATACATGCTGGTGTTGCGAGGGTGTGTAATCTGGTTCACTTCGGAGGCAAAAGTCTTCTCCTTACCTGCCCTGACAATTAGCCATTCAGGAACTGAATTAGCCATTCGGGGATTGGGAGGTTCTTCCTTACCTTGCCCCCAAAAGCTTTCTTGTCCATCCTCCTGATAAAGGGGATAGAGATCTTTATGGGAGGGTAGAGCTGGAGTTTAAGATCCACTCCCTACCTTATCTCTTTCTCTGATACAGATCAGACAGTGCTGTGGAATCCAGTGGGTGGAGTGCAAGACACAGGGAGTTCATAGCCCTGGGAGGTCTGAGAAAGGCAGGGCCCAGGAGCCCACAGATGCTGGCCCCTAGCCAAGAGGTTGCACCGAGCAGTGAGAAAAGCTTGGAACTGGGTGGGAGGGTATCTGAGTTCCTTTGGCTCCGTCAGCAGTTGCTCTGAGGCCTTTTCCCGAAGTCTCATCCCTCTCGGGGGCCACAGACTTTTTTGTGGAGTAAAAGAGTAAGGCTACATGACATTCTTTGGCTGTGACGCAGCCAGACCCAGTTGTTGGGCCTCATTTTGGCATTTGTAAAGTGGGGATAATGACACTGCTTACCTCTACCGTTGTTGTGAGGAACAAATGAGTTACACCTGCAGAGCAGTTAATACAATGCCTGGTGCACGGGACATATTTAGATAAAAACTGTGACCAGGAAAAGGCTCTGTCACTGGAACCAAGAGCCTCTCCCCTGATGCAGGCGACCCCACAAATCTCCCCTGTGTCTTTGGGAAGTTGCTAAGGTTTAGGGTGGCCATTCAGAAACGAGTTTGTTGGGCACATGAATGATGCTGAGCCCTGCAGTGGTCCTCTGGGCTGGTGAGCCGATTTGCCCCTGCTTGAACTGAGAAACCCTCATTCCTGTAGCAGACATGGAAGTATACCGTATATGTACACTGGGCCAGGGACTCTGCTCAGAGGAAAGATGCATCTTTAGACAGTTCACAGGCCAATATGATGGGCATAAGCTGAGGGCCATGCTCACCTGGGGAGAGGCAGAGGTGGACAAGCACCTGCTGGAGTCTTCAGATGTGAGTCATGTTCTGAGGAGAGAGGAGAGAGTGAGGACGGTAAGAGCAGAAGTAAGAGCGCATGCTGAGTAGACAGACACTGGAGGTGTGAGGTAGGTGATTCTAACTGAGGCCCCCCAGGTGTGGAGGAGGGGGCCCAGAAGGGCAGCAGGATCCTGCAGGCCGGCTAAGGGGGGATTGTCCCATCAGCTCAGGAAGCTTGGGCTCAGGGCCCCTCACTTACAAAGGTAACTTCCAAGCCTCTGCCCTTCGTTTCATCTTATTTTTCTGAAAGAAGGAGGACCCTCAAGTATGGAAACTGCTTGAAGCTCCACAGAACCTTGGATCTGCTCCTGACTCCCTATAATTTGGATGCAACCACCCACCTTGCAGGGTGTTATAAGAAGCAAGTAAACTAATTCATGTGGAGACCTAGTGTTGTGATTCCACTAAGAGCCTAAGACAGCAGGCAGGCGGTCTGGAGGAGTCCATTTTTTAAAAATTATTGTTGTTTTGAAATAGTATTAGAGAGATTAAAGAAAAGAGATAAACTTCTGATGCAGAAAGACTTAATTCAAATCCTGGTTTCCCTACTTTCAAGCTGTGTGACTTTGGAGGAATTAACTAACCTCTCTCATCCTCACTTTCATCATCTGTAAAATGGAGGTGATGACAACCAGCTGAGGGGATGCCAGGAGGGCCAAAGAAACCAGTATAGGGAAAGTGCCTAAGGTCCAGCCTGGGTTTTGAACGACACAGAATCGGTTGGCTTTTTCTTTTCTGGAGAGATTGCTCTGCTTTGGCTAATCAAACAGATAGAGGGGAGGGACAGAGTGTATGCAGAAGCCCGGCCAGGAAGTGGTTTTGATGGGAGAAGGAGGGGGTGTGAGAGGGATTTATGATTGAGGACAATGAGCCTGACTGTTAGAAGTCCCAGGAGAGGCAAATAGCAAGGCCATCTCCCAAGTTTGGGGCATGGGGGCTGGGACAGGCATGAGGAAGACAGAGATGGGCTTCCTTAGTGGCCTGTTTGTGCAGGGCAAACGGTCTGGTTTCTGAAGCATTCTGAGTGTTAGGTTCTGGGCCTGCAATTCAGTGAAGAAGTTTGGCTGGATGGTTAGGCAGAAGTGGGAATGGCCAATGAATGAAGAAATAAATGGGGGTTATTTCAAGTAACATTGTCAGTGGAGGTAAGGAGGGTTGAGCCAAAGAAAGAGACCCACCTCTTCACCTGAGAAACTCAAAGAGGTTGAATAGAGTCAGTGAGGTGGGGGGAAGAGGGGTTCTAGAAGCCAGGGCCACAAGCACTCACTGACCAAGGGGTGGCCTGCCTGCTGCAGAGGCCCTGGAATGGTGAGGACTCCTGATGCATCTTGTCTGTCAGGTAGGAGCCTCCACCAGGCTATGCTGTAGGCTGGGCAAGGGAGAGGCCACTCTTTGGGAGTAGAGGCAGTAACTGGGCAGAGAAGCCTAGGCTTTGTTTGAAGGAGTGAATTTGAAGATGGTGGTGAGAAAAGGGACAGTTGGAGCAAGGGCCTGGGTGAGAGGGGAGCCAGGATACAGGTAGATGGGCCTCCTGAGGACGGGGACACCTGTTGTTGGGCATGAGGGTGGCAGGCATGGGAACAGAGAGTTGGGGGAGGGAGGTAAGTGCTGAGGGTGGGCACTCAGGGTCCAGCAGATCTTGAAAAGCATCAACCTGTGGTGCAGGGTGGCCCTCTCCAGCCACACAGGGGACATGTAAGAGCAGAGACCTCAGATGAAGGAGCAGATCCAGGTGGGGTTTGCAGGGTGGGATGGGACAGGGGTGAGGGGCTATGGCACCATTGAGTCAGGGGTTTAGGCTCAAGAATGCTATCTTTTCACGAAGCTGTTTGTCCAACTCCACAGGCAGGAACTCTTAAAATTATTGATCGGAAAAAGCACATATTTAAACTTGCTCAGGGCGAATATATTGCACCCGAGAAGATTGAGAACATCTACATACGGAGTGAGCCTGTGGCACAAATCTTTGTTCACGGGAACAGCTTAAAGGTGAGTCTCCTGTGCTTCAGCCCTTCCGCATGTACTGGGCCTGCTGAAAAATCTAGAGTTATTTGGGAATAATTTCATAAATCTTTGGTACTTGATTACAGTGGTAAACATTAATTTCCAGTCAGACACTGATATTCTCCTACGTATTAGATCATGAGAGAAAATTCTTTTTAAAAAAAAAAATAAATGTTTATTCATTTTTGAGAGAGAGAGCATGAGCTGGAGAGAGGCAGAGAAATGTGAGATCATGACCTGAACTGAAGTCGTATGCTGAACTGACTGAGCCACACAGGTGCCCCATAATTGCTTTTTTAAGATGTTTATTTATTTATTTTGAGAGTGAGAGATCAGGGGAAGGGCAAAGAGGGAAAGAGAAATCCAAGCAGGCTTTTCGCTGTCAGTGCAGAGCCCAACATGGGGCTCCATCCCATGAACCACAAGATCATGACCTGAGCTGAAATCAACAGTTGGTTGATTAACCAACTGAGACACCCAAGTGCCCCGAGAGAAAACTGCTTTTAAATGAGAAGTCTTACTTGCTTATAGTTTGATAAATTGCAATTAGGTAAATAAGCTGCTTGAAATAGTAGTAATGAACATTCCCATTACTTTTAACTTAGGCTCCACCTACTTCCAAGAGGGATTTTGAGGTAAGATGCCAAAGCAGGATTCAGGGTTTCTGCTGTTTAGATTTTGAAATATGCAAATGAACTTTACAGACAAATGGGTACAGTATTGCAAATAATGGTAATGATGATAACATAGCTTAATATATTGGTTCAGTATATTAAACTATTATGTTAACATAGTTTGGGATTAAATTATTTGCAGAAGATTTATATTTATTCTCCTTTCAGCATCATTTACACTTGAAGTCAGCAAGATCACTGTGAACATATTCTGTGCTATCATTGCATTTATATAAACAACTATTATTAAATTATTTTTTAAGACAATGCCCTTAAAAATTAAAATGGAATTCTTCATGACTGGGGACCATATCAATAAAACATTTTCAAACTGGTGAGAAACCCTGAGAAATACATGTGTTTTGGTTCATAGAATTTTTTGAATGGCATCCTAAAGGTGTTCTCATTTAAGATGAGCATGAAATTATCTCATGGTTCGTGAATTCAAGCTTTGCATTAGTCTCTGTGCTGACAGCATGGAGCCCCCTTGAGATTCTCTCTCTCCTCTCTCTCTGCCCCTCCACTGTTCTCTCTCTCTCTCTCTCTCCCTCTCAAAAAAAAGAAAAAAGATTGGCATGAGAATCAGATACATGTAGGTCTAACTTTACTGATTCTTAATCACATTAAGCTTATCCTTTATTAACTTTTTAAAAAAACTTAAGTGGGGCACCTGGGTGGCTCAGTCGGTTGGTCATCAGACTTCAATTCAGGTCATGAAGTCACAGTTAGTGAGTTCAAGACCCACATCAGGCTCTCTGGTGTCAGCTCACAGCCAGCTTTGACTCCTCTCTCTCCCCTGTCTCTCTCTGTCCCTCTCCCTCCCGGTCCCCCCAGCTCTCTCTCTCTCTAAATAAACATTAAAAAGAAAAAAATTTTTAAAAGTTAAGGAAATATATCAGAAAATAGTCAAGATGTGTGTTGTTTTGATGGAAATGTATCCTAACATAAGGATGTACTTATTTTTAGAAAAGGGTGGAATCTGAGAATACCAAGAGATTATTTTTAATGCTGGACCACAAATAACCACTTTGAAAGCATTTGTAATGACTGTGTTTTCCTTTGGTTGGGATTGCAGGCCTATTTGGTGGGCATTGTTGTGCCTGACCCTGAAGTCATGCCCTCTTGGGCTCAGAAGAGAGGAATTGAAGGGTCATATGCAGAGCTCTGTGCAAATAAGGTCTGTACCTTGGCTGCTGGACCTTTTATGTTACTGTATAACGGGAGGACAGAAACACAGGAAAGCAGTGGATTTTGAACATGTAGGGAAATTTCTGACTTGGCTTTATAAATGGTAGAAATCCTAAACTAGAGGTTCATCTTTTCATTATTGTTGTTGAAAAAATGCAGATTTCTTCTTAGAGAGTTGGATAAGCTGTTGAATTTTAGAGCTGGGAGACATCCCAGGAGGCTTGTCCCACCCTGCCATTTTGCAGCTTGCAGGAGAGTCCAGAGAGAGAGGGGGTTTACCAGAGGCCACACAGTTGATAGAGCTGCTTAGCAGCAGTATCCAGTGTGACTGTAGGCCTTCTAACTCATTGGCCTTGCTCTCTCCAAATGTGAGGTGGCTTTTGTGTGCACTGGGCTTAGTCAGTCATGGAATTGAAAAAGTAACTCAGTTCTTCCTGCTTAGAGCTTTACCACTCACACCTTCCCGAAGCCTCTTGGGCACATGTAGGGTTCTAGAGAAGAGATCCCTGTGCTCTGAGATCTCTGTGCTCTGGCTCAGCATCATCTCCTCCAGGCTCATGGCCCATTTTTCAGCAGCATCCATTGATCCTAGTGCTCCCACTGGGTCCTGGGCTCTTCTGGCGGTGACAGGATCCCTGGGACTCAGTAGGCTGAACAAAGAGCCACCTTAAAAAATGGATGGTCCCCTAGTCTGTTCATGGCCACTCCTCTGGCTGTGCCTGGCACTTACTTGCCTGATGAGAGGTGGTGGCTGTGTGTGGCCTGGAGCATCAGCCCCAGTGAGGTGGATGGGGATTGGGGTGGGTGTTGGCACAACCATCAGCTGCATTTTGCTCAAAACTCGTTGTTTCCTGTACCTCCATTTTGAAATGTGTTTTTGCCTTGTAATTTTTCCTATATGGTTCAATTCAGGAGCTGAAAAAAGCCATTTTGGAAGATATGGTGAGGTTAGGAAAAGAGAGTGGACTCCATTCGTTCGAACAGGTAACTATTACCTTCCCCATACCTTGTTATAGCCCTTTGTGCAGTGACAAAGATTAAACCAGCCCATGGTGACCCTGACCTAGATTCTCCACCCTCCATGCTGCAGCCCGTGGGCAGGCTATGTACCAACAGACCCCTGAAGGCCTGTTCCATGCCAACTCTGTGGAAGCCTCTATCCTGAGCTAAAATAGGTCATATGAGACTGCACTTGCTGTCCTCCTGATCACAGGCATTGGTAAAGCTGAAATATTACCCTCACTGTCACTAGCCGAGTATGTGCACACATGGTTGGCCTGTCTCCACGCTGCCTGCAATACTTAAGACCCGAGTTCTTATTTTTATTTTTATGGAGACTGTCTTCTTGCCTGTGGCAGGCAAACTTAGTTGTTAGGCCATTGGAAAGATCATGTTTCTTGGTCCCATGATCTATCAGCCCCGTGTATCTACCACAAAGGGGAGGAAACATAGAATATGCTGGGAGATGAGACAACAAGCAATACTCTAAGACTCTGTCTTTGCAGGTTTGGGGTTTTTACTGTAACTGAGTTCCTAAACAATGCAAGCTTGGTCCTACTCACCTACACCATTTATACATCCTCTCTAGTCAAAAAATCTAAAGAGAAAAATTTGTCAAGTAGAGAAATATTAATATTCTGAATTTTTAAAAAAATTCCAGGATGTCTTTAACATAATCATTTTTAATAAAATTATATTTCTCCAATAGGGTTCCCAAATACAGTGTTAGGGATCTGGACGGGTTGTGAGAATTTGGAGTTTTGTATGTTCATTTTAATGAAAACCTGAAAACATTTTTAAGTCAGTTTCCAATATAAAACTCTAATGGCAAGTATTTGCAATCAAAAACCATTTCTGCAGAATCAGACTTTAATTTCTTAAGTTTCAAACTGATGAAATCTAAGCGTAGTTTCAGAATTGTTTTCTTTTGAAATGGATCTTTATATAAATCAAGTTTGAGAAACACTCCTTACCCTCATCTGTCAGTATCTAAGGTATAAAAGGTTTGTATGGATAAATCTTCATTAAAAAGAAATTATAAAATCGGAGGCACTCAGGCAAGGTATTTCTGGCATAATTATTTCAATTTCTAAATTTGCTAGGATGGACTTCCGTTTCCTTCCATTAAGGGGAGCTGTGTGACTGGATCATATGATGATGTAGAGCAGAGGCCACATATGGGTGGTCCACAACCCATTTGTTCTGGGCCTACGTGTTGGTCTGAATGGGGAGCTATAAGGGCCCTGGGGATGCACTGCCTAAGGGGATTAGTTCTGGCCACTACCTTTGTGATTTCCGAGGCCAGCACGCCCCCTGCTGGGCTTGGGATGCATGACCTGCCCCAGGACTTGAGAGTCCTAACAGTTAGATTCTTATTCATGGATTGTCAACTCTTAAGATTATGCTGAAAGGGGACCTTTGGTTAGGTTTCAGATGTTAACCATTGCTCAAATTAGAGCTTTACTGAGAGGAGATGTGTTCTTGTCTTCCCTTATTCCTTAAGCAGTTTCTGCTCTAATAATCTGCCCTCACCATGGTAACTTCAATACAGGGAAGTCATGTGGGTATCCCAAAGGCCTGAGTTTTATTGCCAACAGTGTCACCTCTTCATTTTCTCTGTCCTCCTTCTCCTCTTTGTCTGTGTGCATCTTCCCCTCCACAACCAGTGCGTAACCTCAGCTGACCACAGGAGAGCAAAAACCAGGCCTTCATGCCTGAGGAGGATGTTTGCTCCCAGTTGTGTTCCAAAGATCAGTATAAATTCTTTCAGTTAATCTACGATTCACTGTCAGCTTGTCCTTTTCCTTTTTCCTCAAAAATGAGTGATCAGTTAAGGCTTAACACTAATTTTTTTGAAAACCACACAAATAGACAACCAAGCCTAAGGCTTAAATCATTCACCAAAAGCTTTAGGAGTTCAGGCTGACTGGGCAGGGTTGATCTGAATTAACATTTGAATTAGATTAAAAATTAATGTAATTTAATTTTCAAAAACAGTTCCTAGAATGAGACCAATTATTATTAATTTAAGGAGATCTTTGGAAGATAGATTTAAAAAAAAAATTTTTTTTTTCATCGTTTATTTTTATTTTTGGGACAGAGAGAGACAGAGCATGAACGGGGGAGGGGCAGAGAGAGAAGGAGACACAGAATCGGAAACAGGCTCCAGGCTCTGAGCCATCAGCCCAGAGCCTGACGCGGGGCTCGAAATCCCGGACCACGAGATCGTGACCTGGCTGAAGTTGGACGCTTAACCGACTACGCCACCCAGGCGCCCCTGGAAGATATATTTTAATGAGTAGATAGGAAGCATTTAAAATAACTCTATCAGTAATTAAAAATGTAGGTGCCTGGGAAGTTTCTGAGCACATCTAACAATGATATAACCATTTTATTAACATTTATATGCCTTTTGAGTTTGTATAGATGATGCAAAGTGAACTTTGACACTTGATAGATAGATTTTCCAAATTCTGGTGTTTTCACTGTCATTCAAAATATGTTACTGTATTTCCTGTCACTGAAATGAATACTTACCTAACCAATTTGACTTTAAATCAGGAAAAAAAATTGAATTGAGCATTTCCCTAATTAATTTTTTTTACTTTATCTCTTCTGTCCTAAATTATTCACTCTGTGTTTATTATCTCCAAGCAATATTTTGTGTTTCATTCACTAATACCATTTAAAAGCTTAAATACCATGTTTCTTCCAAATTATGGGAAGTTTTGTGCTTTAATGAGTTGGCACAAATTGACACTTTTGAAGTATTTTATTCCAGTACAATATTTAAATGTTACAGTATTTCTAAATTTTAAAAAACCCTGTAGAATCACTTTTCAGTGACAAGAATGTAGTTTCAGAAAGGAAGCTAACATTAAGCATCTCCTTCCTTCCTTAAGAAAAATTTTGCTTATTACAATTTGGAAAATGAGTTTCATGTTGTGTTAGGCATAAAAGGAGAGCAAATCCCTTTACAAATCAACAGTTTGGTTTTATTAGAAAATATGTAATTATTTATAGAAAATGAAAATTTGTTTTATCATTTATCATTAAAAATTTTTTAAATGTTTATTTACATTTGAGAGAGAGAGACAGAGCGACAGAGCCTGAGTGGGGAGGGGCAGAGAGAGAGGGAGACATAGAATCCGAAGCAGGCTCCAAGCCCCAAGCTGTCAGCACAGAGCCCGACGTGGGGCTCGAACCCATGAACCGTGAGATCATGACCTGAGCTGAAGTTGGATACTTAACCGACTGAGCCACCCAGGTGCCCCTTATCATTGGTTTGCTTCTAAAAAAATACTATACATTTGGGACCCACAGTTAAGGTTAGTATTAGTTAAAAAACTGATTTGACCCATTTTTTCCCCACTTAACTGACTGGACTTTTAGTCACTCAGGCAGTCTGTGTTGGTATTTTCATGGAAGAATTAAAATAGACCCAGAGCTGCAGGTCAGACTGGAGCAGGAACTGGCAGCCTGGCAGCAAGCCCCTAATCTACTAACTAAGGGAGTTAAAGGTGAGCCAGGTGCCACATCCCTTGGCTTCCTGCAAGGCTGTATTTAGTAATATTCCCTGTCCTCAAACAGAGGGAGTATCACCAAATACTATTTTGTAGGGAGCCACACCGAACTGCAGATGCCCCCATCGGCCTCTAGGTTTGCTAGCAAATCTACCTGTTGATTCAGTCCTTCGTTCCTAAGATAATGTTTTCTTTTATAGTCTATATAGCATCTAAATAGCATTAGGTAGCTCTCCCTGTGTAATTCATCTGCCCTGTAGTTTATTGTTTGTAGCTTCTGCTTGTCATTGCTAGATTTTCAAAGGTGCTCACCCCAAGTCCCTGTACTGAACATGTGCTCTTGTCCCAATTACACAGTGTTCTCCATGTTGGTTTTAGGAGCTAAGATGAGCTGAAACCCAGGCTCCAGGGACACGGCAGATATCATATCTTGGCATTTGCTTCTCCTTTTACCATTGTATTATTAATTTCATTTACAAAAGAAGGTGAATAGATCATTTGCACTTACCAAAAGTCTTTACATGATGTCATTTCTATCAGAAGAGAACTTCAAAAAAAAAAAAGGAAATTAGCATTGTCAGTTTTCAGCTTTTCATCTTATGACAGTGAACATGAGTTACTAAGTTAAATCACAGTATCTAAGATTAAAGTATGATTTAGATTGTGTTCCTATTTTCTTCAAGTTAATTACTTCTGTTGTCAAGTGGTGATTTCCAAACTTCTGTAAGTAGCAGAGCTTAGATGGCATCTTATCTGAAAGTGAAGCTTGCACCAAACATAGATCAGTGGTAGCTCTGATGGGGTTGGGGCTTGAACGAGAGCCTTTCTCCTCCCTGCCCCCCAACCCAACCACTTCCCTTAATCCCACCTCCACCCCACCTCCACCCACCTCTGCCTCTCTCCAGCTACATCCCCCCCACCCCCACCCCGGCTGCACCTACCTCCACCTCTGCACCACCCCGAGCAGTGACCTCCACAGGAGCCCTACTTTTCAGTTTACTGTGTCTGAAAATGTCTCCTTTGGGACCTGTTTCCAGGGAATTTGGGGTCCTCTGGAATGGTTTCTGTTTAATAAAAACAAATTAGGGGGGAAAAGTATATCCAGAGGGTACAAAACATGGCAGACCTGTTTCTTCCCAAATCTTTGCTTCTTTGAATATCAGGAACACTGAGACAGTTTTCCAACAGACATTTTTTACAAGAGCCTTTACTAATCTTGAAGCATGTGACAAGACCCCTTTTTAGCCAACAGCCTCAGATTTCCAGCTATTTATATTGGATATGCAAGTAGAGATCCTTTCAGTATGTGAAGTCAAGTGGAGGCAGCTACCAAAAAAGCTTGCTCTAGTGTTGGCCTAACACCCCCTCCTCACCTTTCCCTACATACACAAATCCCTTCAAATGCTATTCTTTTCATAGCAAAAGTGAATCCTTCATTTGGACAAATGTCTAAAAACAAAGTGAATCTGACTTGTTAATGCTGTGCTCATTTGAAAACTTTCACATTTTTGAATTATAAGCCTGGGTTTAAAAATGCCAGAATTTGTTAGAATGTTTCTTTAAGGATTTTTCCAGACATTGGAAATATAGCCATTTTAGGATTCTTCTTTGTATATTGAGTTTTTGATCTGAATAACCAATGAACATAATGCAGAGATTTCTGAGCAAAGAATTCTTTGCCATCTCAACATACCCACCTCCCAGGACACAAGACTGTTAACATCAGAAGTTTTGAAAACAGTCATTGACATATTGAACATCTTGCAACTGTTTGCATCCTCTGGTTTTTTTCAATTTTTTAAATTGTGGTAAAGCACATATAACATAAAATTTACCATCCTAACCATTTTCAAGTGCACAGTCTAGTGGTATTAGATGTATCTGTAATGTACAATCATCACCACCATCCATCTCCATAACTCTTTTCATTTTATAAAACTGAAACTCTGTATCCATTAAACAGTAACTTTTAGTTCCCCCACCCCACTCCAGCCTCTGGCAACCACCATTTTACTTTCTGTCTCTATGACTTTGAGTACTCTAAGTACTTCATGTAAATGGAATCATAATATATTTATCTTTTTGTGACGGGCTTCTTTCACTTAGCATAATGTCCTCAAGGTTCATCATGTTGTAGCATGGGTCAGAATTACCTTCCCATTTAGAGAGAACAGTATTCCATTGTATGCATATATCACATTTCGCTTATCCGTTCATCTGTCAGTGGACATTTGGGTTGCTTCCATGTTTTAGCTACTGTGAACAATACTGCTATGAACATGGATGTACAAATAATTCTTTCCAGATCTTGCTTTCAATTCTTTTGGGTATACACCCAGAAGAGGAATTGCTGGGTCATATGATAATTCTATTTTTAATTTTTTGAGGAACTGCCATCTTGCTTTTCCACAGCGGCTGCACCATTTAATGTTCCCATCAACAGTGCACAAGGGTTTAGATTTCTTCACATCCTCGCCAACACTGGTGTCATTTTCTGTTTTTTGGATAATAGCTATTCTAATGGGTGGGAAGTGGTTCATAAATTGATTTTTGAAATAAGTCATTTCCTGATTGTTTCCACTGATCTTATTAGCAGATTTTTTTAATGTTTATTTTTTATTTTTGAGAGAGAGAGAACAGGGGAAGGACTAAAGAGAAGGGGACAGAAGATCTGAAGTGGGCTCTGTGTTGACAGCAGAAAGTCCTATGGGGGGCTTGAAGCCACGAACTGTGAGATCATGACTTCAGCCGAAGTTGGACACTTAACTGACTGAGCAACCCAGGCACCTTGATTCTTTTTTTTTTTATTTTTTTTTTAATATATGAAATTTATTGTCGAATTGGTTTCCATACAACACCCAGTGCTCATCCCAAAAGGTGCCCTCCTCAATACCCATCACCCACCCTCCTCTCCCTCCCACCCCCCATCAACCCTCAGTTTGTTCTCAGTTTTTAACAGTCTCTTATGCTTTCGCTCTCTCCCACTCTAACCTCTTTTTTTTTTTTTCTTCCCCTCCCCCATGGGTTCCTGTTAAGTTTCTCAGGATCCACATAAGAGTGAAACCATATGGTATCTGTCTTTCTCTGTATGGCTTATTTCACTTAGCATCACACTCTCCAGTTCCATCCACGTTGCTACAAAGGGCCATATTTCATTCTTTCTCATTGCCACGTAGTATTCCATTGTGTATATAAACCACAATTTCTTTATCCATTCATCAGTTGATGGACATTTAGGCTCTTTCCACAATTTGGCTATTGTTGAGAGTGCTGCTATCAACATTGGGGTACAAGTGCCCCTATGCATCAGTACTCCTGTATCCCTTGGATAAATTCCTAGCAGTGCTATTGCTGGGTCATAGGGTAGGTCTATTTTTAATTTTCTGAGGAACCTCCACACTACTTTCCAGAGCGGCTGCACCAATTTGCATTCCCACCAACAGTGCAAGAGGGTTCCCGTTTCTCCACATCCTCTCCAGCATCTATAGGCTCCTGATTTGTTCATTTTGGCCACTCTGACTGGCGTGAGGTGATATCTGAGTGTGGTTTTGATTTGTATTTCCCTGTCAGGCACCTTGATTCTATTAACACTTCTTATATGGACAGTAGCATCTGAAAGAGTGCCCTCTCGTTTTTGTTCTCCTGCCTTTTGTAACCTGCACTCCAGTATCCAAAAACCACGTGGTTTTCCCAGAAGCATTTCAGACTTGAACAAGAACATTTGATCTTCCCTCCCCCAAAGCATGTTTCCGATCCTCCAGTTTCTCTGCTCAAGCAGAAACCTAGAACCATTCTTACTTTTATTATCTCTCTTTCTTTACCACTTACCCACACAAATTCTAAGTCCTGTCCTTTCCAGCCCCCAAATTCATTTCCATCTCCACAGCCAACTGTTATAGCTCAAATCACCATCAGTCTTGCCTCTTGGCTGGTCTTCCAGCTTCCATTTTTACCTCAGTTCAATCTATTCTTAGCAGAGTACTCTTTCCAAAGAGCCATTCTGTTTCTTGTTGCTTAAAAATTGTTTAAAGAATCATGTCCAAACTCCCTACTTTGGTCCTTTATAATTTGGCCCCAGTCTACCTCTCCAGCCCCATTGCTTTCTTCTTCTTCATCTATACCATATGCTTCAGCCTACACTTATAATGCCCTGAAGGTGCTTTGGCACATGTTGCTTCTACCTAGAGCACCCTCCTCTCCTCAGGTCATATAGCAACCACTCCTCCTTCTCCTTGCTGTCTTCATCAGCCTGAAGCTGACTTATCATACAGAGTTCAACTCAGGCATCTTTTTTCTTTTTTTCTTTTTTTTTAAGTTTATTTATTTATTTTGAGAGGGGGCATGCGAGGGGTGGGGAGGAGAGGGGAGGGAGAGAGAGAGAATCCCAAGTAGGCTCCACACTTTCAGCATAGAGCCCAATGTGGGGTGTGAACCCACAAACTGTGAGATCATGACCTGAGCTGAATCCAAGAGTTGGATGCTTAACCAACTGACTCACCCAGGTGCCCCAGGTATCTCTTTTCAATGAACCCTTCCCGAGCCTGGGTTAGGTGTTATATCAGAAATGAATTCAGCTCTAACAGAAACACATAGTGTCTTAAACACAGAGTGTTTTTTTTTTTTTTCTCACATAAGATCTCACATAAGAAGGTAGACAGTCCAAGGAAGGTACAGGTCCTCAAAGACCTAGGCTCTACTATCTTTCCACTCTTCATTCTTAGTATGTTGGCTTATCACAAGGGCGCTGTTATATGGAAGAAGTCAGGAGTGGGTATTGGCAAAGCAACTGATTCTGCCTGCAAAAGGTGACCCTCTCTGGGCTTGCCCCTGTGGTAGCAGTGTCATACTGCAGCATCTGTCATTAGATTGTAAATCTATGAGGGCAGGGACTGTGTCTTGTTATTCTTTGTACCCCTGTTGCCTGACACTTATCTGACACATAGGAGTTGCTTGATAAATACCAAATACATAAAACAACAAATGAATGTGTATGTGTATTTAATACATAGGTTTTGAATTAATATTCTAAATGTCTATGACAGTTGACTATTGAACAACATGAGTTTCAACTGGAGGGGTCCACTTGGATGTGGTTCTTTATATATATATATATATGTAAATATAGTTCAGTAACTATAAATGTATTTTCTCTTCCTTATGATTTTCTTTATAACATTTTCTCTAGCTTACTTTATTGTAAAAACACAGTATATAATACGTACAGCATACAAAATATGTGTTAACCAACTGTTTATGTTATAGGTAAGTCTTCTAGTCAATAGTAGGTTATTAGTAGTTAAGTTTTGGGGAGTCAAAAGTTATATATGAAATTTCAGTTGTGCAGGCGGTCAGCTTCCCTAACCCTGTTTTGTTGTTCAAGGGTCAATTGTACATACCGATGGAGTAGTTAGGACTTGGTGCACTTCTTACTGGTGCTACCTGGGCTTCTCTGCCAGAGGATTCTGAGAAAATACTTATTTCAGTTTCAAAATTTCATTTTAGACTTTGAATAACATGCAGGACAAAATGGCATGAACGTTTAGCAAATGGTATCTGTAGTCATATTGTGTCTCTGTGCCTCAGGTTCATGACAGTTTTATTTTTTCAAAAATGTAATAAAAATTGTTATTAAGAATTCTATTACAGCAATCCATAACCCTGTTTGCTATTTAATGATGTGGGCCTATTATCTCAACAAAAATCATTTAATTTAGACAATTGTCAGTCCGGACACGATTTCCAGTATCACTCAAGGATTCAGCTCAGGCCCATATGATAAAATTCTCATGAAACTGTCAGAGACCCTTTCAGATAGAGCCCCACGTGGGAGGAGTTGGCCCAGGCCCTCCTACATTAGTTCATCTGTCTCTGGTCAATTCATCACTGCAAAGGGACTTTGCATGAGGGGGCCTAGGATCTGCCTCACAGGAAGTGTGAATGCTAAACCTGACCCGTACATTCCTCCTTCTGGTAGATATAAAATTCCATGGTGAGACTTTTTTTTTTAACAGACTCATCATGTACCCTCAAACTTTATATTCCTGCTCTGAATTGCAATACCATCCATGTACCCATTCAAATCAGAAACCCAGGGGTCATTGAGGCTGCCTCCCTCTTTACTACCTCTTGTCCATGGAATGGGTCTTAGAACTGCTTACTTGTCTCTGTCTCTGCCCTGAATCTAAGTGTAGGTGCTTATCTGGTCCCCCGTGAATTGGCCAGATCCCTCAGATTGGTTTCCGTGTTTCTAATCTTCATGTTCTCAAAGAACATTTTCACATTTCTCTTGGTGAGATCTTTCTAAAATGTGTATTTAGCCATGCCACTGCCCTGTATGAAAACCTTAAGTGCCTTCTTACAGACTCCAGACTAAAGTTTGAGCTCCTCTGTGAACTGTTGCATTAACCACTTCAGCTTCATCTCTTACCCCTTTACCTCCTACTTCATGTATCTACACCAAAAAACCACTTGGATTTCCATTTGCATGTTCTGTCTTTTCTCATTCCCACAGCTTTGTTCTTGGAGTTGTCTCTGCCTAGAATGCCCTCCATTACCCACCTCTCCTCCTTTGCTGGTTAAGTCTTACTCATCTTTTAACACTCATCTAATTTGGGAAGGCTTCCCTGGCTGCTCCTCCTTTTCCCCTACCATCACTGCCTTAGGCGCCTGTCACTGTGCATACCATGCTGTCTGATAATTGCCCGGTGTGTCTGCTCTGCTGAATGCTAGTGTGCACCCTCTGAGGGCAGGGGCACTCATGATTCTTCTTTGTGTCCTCAGTGCCTGGGTGCACAGAATAAGCACCCAGCTCATTTCTGTTGACTGGCTAAATGAAGGAGTAGGAAGGGAGAAAAGGTGGCTTGCAGACATGTTAAATAGGCTGAAATGTTACTAACCTAACTTTGACTT
The DNA here is from genome assembly GCF_014898765.1 of Herpailurus yagouaroundi. Lineage (NCBI taxonomy): Eukaryota > Metazoa > Chordata > Mammalia > Carnivora > Felidae > Herpailurus > Herpailurus yagouaroundi. The sequence goes on along the minus strand of NW_024412423.1, from coordinate 19,122,868 downwards.
TTAAAAAGAGCATAGTGTTTTATTATCAATATATCTATTCTTGTATGCCTGTTACTTTTATCATGTGTACTATAAATGCTATGTTATATTCCTGATAAAGACATATTCTGCATTTGGTTTTTAGGTTAAAGCCATTCACATCCACTCTGACATGTTCTCAGTTCAGAATGGCTTGCTGACACCAACATTAAAGGCTAAGAGACCTGAGCTGAGAGAGTACTTCAAAAAACAAATAGAAGAGCTTTACTCAATCTCCATGTGAAGTTCAAGGAAAGTTCTTCTCAGTATAATGGACTGTGTAGCAATATTATAGTTACTCTTGAAAGTAATGAATCAGAATGATGCAGCTGAAAATGAATAAGCACGTGATCTTATGACCATGCCTTTTCCTGTCCCAAGAGGTCTTTAACAATATTTTCTCTATCATCACTGAGTACACTTTATTTTTATTAAAATGATATTGTAACAAGCTGCTAAAAATATCACAAATGGCAATGTAAAAATCAAGACTTTTCTCAAGGACTGTGTACCACTAAAAGTAATATATTCTCAATGTTCACAGAACTCTTATTAAACATAAAGGAAAAACATAACTGATATACTGTACTTCATTATTTGTGGAATAGTAACCTGATATAGCAAATATCTAAGCAATGTGGACTACCTCATTAGTCACTGATTGTCAAAATCCCAGTTAAATCAGACTTAAAAAATTAAAATTAGGTGTACAGAATCATGCTAAAACAAGATATAATGCACATTCTACATAAATTCAGATTCTTTATACATGACAATTCTTATTGATGTGAACAAGTTTTCCCTGTCATTTTTACTTTTATGCATGAAAAATGCGATTTCAGATACTATTGAAACAAATGTTATATTTATATAACATTTTACAAAGATCTTTCAACATATTTTCTCATTTATTAAGCTCATTAAAATATTCAGGAACTACTTAGAGACAAATGTACAACTACTTCAAGGATAAAATGTGTATAGCCATGGACTTCTTACCACATGAATTCTAAAAGATGTCTGTTGACTCTACAATGAATGGACCTTTGGGGAAGACTTGGGAAAAGAAACCCAGAATTATTTCTCAAGATAGACAGCAATTAATGTACCTATATTCCTTGCTGGGCTCTTCAGGCCTCCCATTCATAGTATGTCCAGGCCAGGCCTGGGAAACCAAATATGGCTGTAATCCTGAACAAGGGGAGGAAGGGATGTTATTTCCAAAGAAAACAGTTTTTCAACAACTTAATTTTGAAGAACCTCTTCAAAACGCCGCTATGAAAGTTTTTAAATCCATCATAGATGAGTATCTCATAGGGCATAATTCCATCCAAAAAATCTTTAAATGCTTTTAAGCTTAACCATGGAAACCTCCTTTTTTGCATTATGTATTTAGACACTCCTTGCACCCGAGTACCAACAATTTCTTATAATTAAAACCCAGCATGGACAACAGTTAGGTTCCAAGCTACAGACTGTGCTTCTGAAGAAGGAACCATCCCTAGGCAAGTGTTTTCTTCTATAGAGACAGGACTCTGAAAGCAGACATGGGGAAAGCATTCACAGTCCAGAAGTTCCTTTCCCCTGGAGCAAATCCAAGCTGTAAATAAATGCTATTGGTTAAAAAACTGCATCATCACATGGGCCTACTGGATGAATCTGTATCAGTGATTATATACACTTATATTTCAGTATTGGCAAAAGTGGATCACACCTTCATCTGATGCGTTTATCCAATTCTTTACACATTCCTTTGGCATATTTCTGTCCGCAGATCCTCTACTTACACTTACAAATCTGACTTTTAGTATATGAGCTAGTTCCATGCATATTCCTTCTTAAAGGCATTTCTGAATAAATAAATTCTAAAAATTTCCAAGGCAATATCTACATAGCATTAATTTTTTATATTTAATGTTTGACTAAAAGAGAAAATCATTATCTGAATTAGATATTCATACTCTTTTAAAATAAGGCAAGTAGCTTCACATCTTGAAGAAAATGAAGCTGACTCCCATTGTCCTTCCATTCAAAAAAATTTCAGTTATCTCTTATTTTCAAAAGGATTTTGGACAATATAACATAAGCAAATAATGTAACACTTATTTTGGTTGTATTTTTACCTCATAGTAGTTAGATATGATTGATTATGGACAGGTAAAGATCTCTTGTTTTTCTCACTTTAAAGATCTCGTGTTTCTTCTGGCCTTCCTGATCTGTGTGTAAAGCATCACACTTGGGCCAATAAATAGGTTACAGCAAATGTGCTGAGAAAAGTAAACGGTTGGCCCTAAATATACTGCAGGTACATTTATCTATTCCTCTGTTTAACTCCACTGAATTTTTGAATAAAGAAGAAATAAAACAAGATGTGTTAATGGAAAATCCCTCTTGCTTCAGATTCCCCAACTTTATTTTGGGGGGAAAATTTTTGTATTTCTCTTTAACCAATATAGGAAAAGGCTATGTACTTAAGATGTTCACATTTGTAGTGGACATCAGATCCGACAGAAGTCTAGAGACATAACAGATGAATTATTTTTTAAAAAATCATGTTCCTAAATGTTTGGCCTTTTATCTGTTTTTCATTCAAATGTACATTATTAATGTAATTAGGAATATAAATTGGTAATTTTCACATTTTAGAAGCCAATCCTGTGTATATTTTCAAATAGAATATACACCTTTTTTTTTTCTTTTGCCATAAAAGACATCTTTATATTGTATTATGATTCCCCCCAGGTGAGAGAGGAAACTCTGACCAGGTGTGGCATGGAGGCTTAGTTCCACATTTATTAGGGACTCACAGACTCAGAAGTTCAAGGAATAAACATACTATGTCTCCCTCATATGAGCAAGTTAACCTTTCATTCTACATGTGAGTAAAACTGCAAGCATGAGGAAAATAAAACTTTCCACTGCAATTTTTATAGTCAGGTAATGTTTTAGCAACTCGAAGTTTGCATTTAATTAGGTTGTATTACCCATCTAAGAACTGATAATCTTTTATTTTTTCTGCAGTAAAGAAAATGGATTATTCTTCATTTTCCAAATGTGTAAAGCACAAAGTTGATATAGTTATTTAGGATACAAAATACTATGAGATGAATGTAAACAATGGAAAACTGTATTTTTTGCATGAAAACAGACTACTTACAAACTTGCTTAATATCTCAGGAGAAAAAAGAATGAATAATCATATATAAAATTGATAAATTATATGTTGAGCTAAGTTGCTATATTTTTTTGCCTGTTTTTTTTTATTTTAAGGAAACATAAACATGAAAAGAAAATGATCCTGATAATTTGAATTGTCTCTCAAGTATGCTGCACAGTCCTTTCTGTGATCCTACAATTAACTGCAGTTAAGAATGGGATTAGCATTCAAGTGAGGACAAAGCCCTAAATGAGAAATTCTTGAGTTAGAACAATGAATGGTTATAACCCAGAGGCAATAGATAAATACCTGGAATATAAGCAATTCTAAACCTTGTCCCAAACTGAAAAGGTTCTGATGAGGTGACGGTGGCTTTTAGACATTTCATTTGACTGATTAATTTTCCTTCTAAGTCATTGCAACAATTGCACGGGGTGGGGAAAAGGGGTATTTTTTTGAAGAATTGCTTATTCTACATTAAATTTTTAAAACTTGAGGAAATTAAAATATTACCTTTTAAATATGCATACAAGTATCTTAAGTGTAATTATCTTTTTAGTTGCTTTGTTATAATAGCATGCCTATCAAATATAAAATGCATTTATGAAAACTTTTGTAAAAAATAAAGATTTTTTCATTTCTCAAAGTTGCTTATAATTACTATTTTATATATTTATATAGCATAGTCCCCTGATGTTAGTATATTAGTAATCATTGATCACGGAGCTTATGGTAAACATTATATCAAACTTTACCACTAGTCAGCATACTCTGCACTCTCCGTAAGTGTCCCCAAACTCCAAAGATTTACAGTCCTCCCCCACCCCTGAGGTGCTCCTTTTCTTTGTGCATTTTCTGTTACCAAGTGTGTCCTGGATTTAAATGAATTTAAATCATTTTTATACTTTTAAAAGAACAACTGTATTCAAATTTTCCATTGTGATGCCCCTGAAACAGTATTTCCATGTTTTTTACCCATATACAAGCTAATGGTTATACTTTCTTAAGATGGTACATTCTGCCATGCCTAAACTTATGCAGATTCTGCCTTCTCTGTATATTTGGTATTATCTATTCCTCCATTCTAATGGCTATTAGTATAGTTCAGGCCATTCTCATCTCTTGTCTGGAATATTACTGTTCTTTCTTAGTCTTCCTGTTTCTACCCCAGCTTCTTTAAATGTCACCATCCACATTTTAGTCAGCGTGATCTTTCTAAATTGAAAATCTGGTCATGCCACTCTCCTGCTTAATATTCCTTCCATGACTTCCCAGTTTCCAGGATAAAGTTCAGACTCCCTGGTTCAGCACACAAGGCTTAGCATCTCTACTCCTGCGCTTCCTCCATTGGAGCCTTGGTTCCAGTCATATCAACTACTATATGTAGTGCCCTAAAAGCATCATGCTTTTCTGTGCCTCCATGTAGCACATATGTTCCCACTTCCATGGAATGCCATAGCCTTTAATAGCTCTGCTAACTGCCACCACGCAGCTCTTAGAACAGCTCAGTTATCCTTTTATCTGAGAAGATTCCCTCTGCCCCACTCCCACTCACGCTGTGAGTTGCTTGAGGTTATAGCCCCAGTGCAGAAGGACTAGCCCATACAGGATGCTCATTTATGTTCTTTATAAAGAAATAGCCACTGAATGAAAAATCCCCTTGGCTGTTTTTCATGTGTTGTGTAGCATTAAGATCACAACACCTGAAGATACATTTCCTCTGTCACTGTGGTTTTGTACAGTCTGGTCAAGTAAGCAGAAATAAACTGGTTTCCAGTTAGACCCTGAAAATTGTGGTTAGTAACACAAACAGAACTGCTCAGTGAGTCACCCCAAAAGAAAACAGAGAAGGATTGCCTCTGGGCTCCAGGGAATGCCAAACCCACAAAAGAGCTACTTAAAACAAAACAAAACAACAACAAAAAAAAACTTCCTTCAGAAATCTCTTCAAAATTTGGGATTTGTTTTACCATGGAAGTTAGTTTCTCCATAACTGTTCCAAACCTAGTCAAACCCATCGTGTGACCCATGGTGTGAACTGAAACACTGCTAGCAGAATTCTGAGTCTAGATATGGGAGGAGTACAAAGGGAAACGGGAGAAGTTCAATTTAACTTGATGATTGCTTGCACTGGCATTTGTGTATCTGGGGACAGAATGAGGAGATACAGAGAGATAATTGAATTGAGACGTCTCTGCCCATCCTTTTGTATGGGACACATCTCCTTCCCTTTTATAGGCTGGCACTGGGTGAAGCTTTAAACAGACCAAGTGTGTAGGGCACCTAGGTGGCTCCGTCAGTTAAGTGTCTGACTTAGGCTCAGGTCATGATCTCACAGTTTGTGAGTTTGAGCCCCACGTCAGGCTCTGTGCTGACAGCTCAGAGCATGGAACCTGCTTTGGATTCTGCGTCTCCCTCTCTCTCTGCCCCTCACCTGTTTGCTTGCTTGCTCTTTCTCTCTCTCTCTCGCTCTCTCTCCAAAATAAACAAAACATTAAAAAAATTTTTTTTAAACAGACGAAGTGTGTCTATAGTATCTTTCATCCCCTTGCAACTGAGGGCTTCAAACTCCTTTCCTTGCTCCCCCGACCCCTTTCCCAGCCATGTGTTAGGAAGAACAGGGCCATGACAAGCACACTAGCCAAATGCCAGGAGACTCATGCCACCTATGCCAATCATCTGTCATAATGAGCCTCCCTAACCTGTAGTTTCCTCAGCTGCAAAATGAGGGGTAAATTAGATCATCTTCAAGGACCCCTTTTGGCTCAAGAAATCATTCCAAAGGTTATTTCCAGTTTTGAAACCCTATGCATTAACTTCCATAAACCTTTACTTGATGGCATTTCAGTAAATGGAGATCAGTATAGCGAGACAATTAAGGAATAGGGACACCAAAGCACAGATCAGCTTTTGCTTTAAGCTCTTTTCCTTTTTCATTGTTTCTTCCCTTTCTAGGTGTAAGGCATGGAAGGATCCATACCTCCCACAAGTCATTTAAGAACTATGAGTTTTTTTCACAACAGCCTCCAAAGAGAGAGAGGAGAGCCTGGAGATCTGACTTGTAAACTAGAGACTGCTTGTCAGCATGTTATGGATGTGACTAAAGAAAGGAGGTTGAAATATGATAATTGCTTCGTGTTGCAACAAGACTTTGAGATCCTAGACTGAAGGACCATTTCTAACACACTTCTGTATCCCCAGGACCTACCAGAATGCCTAACACAGACTAAGGTGCTAAGTAAGTATTGATTCAGTGACTCAAAACACTATATCTAACTAGGTAGGAATTCCTACCTTCTGTTCTTTATAAAGCTAAGTTTTAATAATTAATTGTATATTAAATCTATTGTTGTGACTTTCTATGAGCAAATTTTAAATTTTAAAAAGTTCAGAGGAATTTAATTAGGAAAACATTGTGGCTATATGTGTGCTATACTCATACATACAATATTGGAACATCACAAGTCTTTGAGTTTTTGTAATTTTATATCTACAAATGCATTTTTTAATGTGAAATGTCATTTTAAAAATATGAAGATGGTTATTATATGCACAATATGCTTATCAGATGCAGCCAGGTGGTTCAACCAAGATGTATGGAGAGAGGGAAGTCATTCCTACGTTCCTGCAATGAGGCAGAGCAAACAAGCTGAGCCCCAGGACACTAGGAGGTATGAAATTCTCTACCTTGACCATAAAGCTGCCCAGATGTCCAGGAGATAGCTACTGGATGGGGCGAAGGGATTCTTCTTACCCTTAAGAAGAAATCTCCTGGAAGCAAGGTCTTTGAATGCTAACTCTCAAATGCCATGGCTCCCCAATAAACTGGTGGCCCCGGAACTGAAGTTGATTGCTCAGGAGGATATTCTCTGCTGGTAATGTGCTTTGGTTGCTGTCTGACTTTCCCTGCACTGAGTCAGGCTGACCACCGCACTCCGCCCCCCCCCCCCCCCAAGACTCCCTATGTTCCGAGACCTAAAACATTACTGAGGCATTAATGCAATGTTTATAATGAGATGGGCTAAGCCATCGGTAGCACGCACGTGATGAGCTCAACACATTAAGGGAAAAATAAAAAGCAAAGGTTGCAACCACCAGGAAGATTAAAAGGCTTTTTCCCATAAGCTTCTCTTCAAGTGTGAGATGAGACAGCCAGCGCCACTGGACCTGCAACCACGCGGGCCTACCGCCAAACCCGGAGGCCGCACCTCCAGGGGGGCGGGGCGGCCTTCACGTCACTCAGTTTCCCAGAAGCCAGCGCACGGCTTGGACTAGATTAAAAAAAAAAAAAAAAAAAAAAAAGCGGGAGCGAGGCGGGCTGCTCCAGTCAGTCCAGTGTAGCAGTTGGTTCCGTGGGCTGTTGCCTTTTCTCCGCCCAGCTCTTTTTATACTGCTCCGCAGGCAGCTTCTGTGCGTGGACGCTGAAGCACTCAGACCCTAGCTTGCTTCCTCCGGAAGGCGACGAGAGAGGCTGTGGAGGGCCAAGAGGCCCCTAAGGCCTTGGGGGGTAGGGTGGCAATGTGGTCGCTACGGGTGTATACCCGCAAGAAGCGGGCTGGCCGGAGGCTCAACCTAACTCCGACGCCGGAGCTAGGCCCCACGGTGAAGGCGGAGGCCCCTCCAGGTCCAGACAGAAGGCACTCTGCGCACTGTAAGCCCGGGTGGGCAAGCCTGTGGAGCGGCACTCGGGGTCGGCAAAGCGAAGGGCAGGGGCGGCTAGGCCTCGGCCCAGGGAAACCCGAGGCCGGCAAACGGGCCTCAGGGCTTCTCCTTGAAATACGCCGCCCTCTCTTAGGCCTGAAAGGAGAAGCGCCCTGTTTGCCGAAGATCTCAGAGAAAGCCGAGTGGAGTGGGCGGGGAGTTAGCCGCTCTAGGCCGCCGAGGTGCGTAGCCACTTGTGCCAAGCCCATGCCTCTGGCCCCCCTCAAAATTTTCATCCTCATTTTCTGCCAATAGCCGACTTCTCCTTCTGAGAGTCAACGAAGAAAATAGGTGGAATACTGTGATTTCGCTCCTCCCACAATATAGGCCCAGAATTTTTTTAAGAGCAGTTTTGCCAAGTTACCTAAAAGCAAGTGAGCTCAAATCTTCAGAAAGCATTCGCACCATCAGTTGGGTATTGGTACAATTAACCCACTGGGGTCTTTTTCTTAATGGCGTCCCCACATGGCCTTTCAGATTCTGAACAGTATGAACAGAGACGTGGAAAGCCAAGTCCAGACCGTGCAAACTAATTGCGTTGTTTGTTTGTTAGCACTCAGTTAAGAGTTACAGGACAGAAAAGCCTGCGTGGAAATAGCACTAGTGAAGAGCCCTGGGATGAGAAGATTGCTCCATTGAGTGTATGTATATTTCTCGTACGGACCTTGGGTATACTTACAGCAGAGACCAGCGGTAACTGATGCGACTGCAGATTAAAATGTAGTATAGTCTTTGTTTAATAGAGAATACATGGCTTCGTAGCATTTTTATAAACGTTGGTGTTTTCTCTTTAGACAGGGCCTTGAATTTCTGATTCTGGTGGATTCATAGCCACATTTTTTATTTTTAATTTCCCTTGATAAAAATTTGAGAAATGCCCATTACTGAGTATATGTAAGTTTTTCTTAGTAACTCCCTTATGTTGAGGAGCACTTAAAAGCATTTCAAAGTCATTTTCATGTTTTCTTTTTGACTTTCCATTAACAACTAGAAACAGTGTTCGTTACCATTAGTATATTATATACTTTCTTGACCTACTATACTTAATATGGATTCTGTACAGTATTTTAAAGATACATAGCAGTAGTTTGGAGAAACTCAGATTTTAAAAATTGCTTGTGACTCATCTACCATTAGCATTAAATAGTCATGTTCCAGTGCTTTAGCTTACATATATCTCTAAAACATGTGTTTTGGGGGTGGGCAGTTTCAACAAAGGCATTTTTTTAAAGGATTTTACCCCAGATTTTAACACTGTTAAGTGTTCGTTGTAGATGATCCAGTCTATGCCAAAAAAACAAGTGTTTAAAAAGTTTCTTCTACTTTTTATATATTTTTTCTACATTCCTTTTTTTTCTGTGCCTTTTTTTTAAATTTAAAAGTTGTTGTCTGATTGTATATTCCTCTAACATTAAGTGGTCTCTAAAAATATGATTTTTAGTGTCTGCATAGTGCTTTGTCTTATAGATATACTGTAATTTGTATGACTTTTTCCTGTGGTTGGAGGATTGAAATTGTTTCCAAGGTTTTGCCATTTTAGATATCAATGGGCATTCTACCACAGAAGTTTTTTGTGTACACTCAAATTGTCACTCTAAGATAAAAAATTTTGCAGTGGGTCAAGAGTTGAATCATTTTTAATTCATGTTGGGCAGTTGGCACCATTTTATCCGATCATTTGAAAACACATATATTTGATAGATGAAAAGTAACATGTTATCTGATTTTCCATTTCTCTGAATACTAGTAAAATTGATACTTTTTTTCTCATTTTATTGGCTATCTGTGTTTCTTTTTTGGTGAAATGTTTATTCATTATATGTTGAAGGGAGTTACACTTTTATACACATATATAACAAATACTTTTATATTTGTTTGCCTTTAATTGTATTTCTCATATTTTATTTAGACTTATCAGTCTTTTGATTTATTTTGCCTTCCTATCTAGAGAAAGAAAAACTTTTCCTACCTAGGTGGTCAGAAGAATGTTCACCTTCTAGGTGCTGGTTTAACCTACAGTAGTTAGTTGACTAGTATATTGCTGACTTTGTAGATGTGCCCACATTATTATATTTCAGTATTTATTTTTAGATTTAATGTTAAATATCAGATTACATCTGTGATCAGGAAACTGAAAGAATCTATTATACATATGAAGCTGATACTCAAAGTTCAGTTTTTCGTTTCAAAGTAACCAAATCAATGTGATATAATAAAATATAAAAATATTCAGTCTCACAGTTTGTGCTATACCTTTAATTCTTATTTCACTTAGGGGTCAATGACTGATGACCTCCAGGTTGACAGTAGTTCATCGAGTAGTGAGCTAGTATCAGGTAAGACTGCCAGATATGAACTCTCTCAACTTTCTTTCTTCTGAACATAAGCATCCATTTGTATTTTTGCTTCATCTTCCCATCTTAGTGGAAGAGGTATCTTTCTCCTAGTCCAAGGTGAATCCATCTGCCTGTGCAATGGACCTCATCCTCATAGCTTTCAAGTACACACCAGGAAATTCAAATTGTTATAAATGCTACAAAAGAGATTGATTTGAATGTAACAAATTGAGTTTAGCTGGAGAGATTAGGGAAAGCTTCTATGAAGGAACAGCAATTGAATTGCGTTTGGAAGAAAAGGAGAAATTAGCTATGCAAAGAGGTGAGTTAAGAGCCACCCAGGCAGAGGGAATAGCAAAGACCGTAACTTGGGATTAAGCCTTACGTGTTCAATGAACTGAAAGAAGTCCAGTGTGGTTGTCGGTCAGAAAGGAGGGGTAAATGCAATATTAAGACAAGTAGGCCATGTCAAAGATATGGCTGTTTATATTTGGAGCAGCAGGAAGCCACTGGAGTCTTTTACTTAGGAAGATATATGATCACCTTGGCTACAGTATGGAAAGAAGCATGAATGGATGCAAATAGACCAGATAGGAGGTTATTACAGTATTTTAGGGGAGAAATGATGGCACTTTGTACTAAAGGATGACATTGAAAATGGAAAGAAGTGAGCATAGCTCATGACCATTTTAGGAAACGAAACTGACAGAATTTGGCAAATGAAGAATGAAGGAGATGGAAGTATCAAAGATGACACCTGTTTCTGGCTTGCATAACTGGAAACGAAACTGACAGAATTTGGCAAATGAAGAATGAAGGAGATGGAAGTATCAAAGATGACACCTGTTTCTGGCTTGCATAACTGGATACAAGGTGGTGCCATTTACTGAAAAAAAAAATCTCATTTGAGGGAAAGGTCATAAATTATGTTTTTAATATATTAGGTTATGGGTGCTTTTAAGATGACTAAGTAGAATGCCAAATAGGCAAGTTGGATATGGATGATTGCTGATAGAAATTTATGAGCCATCTACATATTGGTGTAATTGAAGTTATTTTTGAATACAAGAAAGGATGCCATCAGCACACCAGAAATACTGAGGAATTCTTAAAAGCAGATGAGATCAGATTGCTGAATATTTGAGAATATTTGAAGAGCAGAGAAAAACCACTGCAAAGAGCTCTAGAGACATTCCAAATAGTTGGTGAATAAATGCAAAAAAACCCGAAACAAACCAAAACAAAAAAAAACCCTATAATAAAAAGGACCCTGAAGGAATTGTCAAGGTGATAGATAGATTAAGCACTGCATTTTGCCACTATGTGACCTGGTTCCTCTGCCTCATCCTTTGCTTATTTTGGAAACATTGGCAGCTGACAATGCATGCTGCCAGGATAAACCCTGAGAACTACTCCTAAGGAAAGTGAACTGAGGGTTTAGTTCTTAAGTATCAGTGCTGGGACTGGAGTGAGAAGCAGAAGAGAGTCTGTAGTAAATCCAGATTACCACAAGGATAGCAGAGGGAGAAAAAGGTAAAAGAGGTAGATTATGCTTGTTAACCCCAGGGTAAAGATGTAGTATGGCTCTCTGAAGTGGAAATTCTGATAAAGGAGCCTTCTAGTGTGTACACTAGCCAGACAATTAAAATAGTGCCCCATTTTACCTACAATACCTGAAACTGCAGGAGGACATCACCATGTAGAACATGGGTTCTCAGCATGTCTCATTACACTTCTAAGAAATCTCCAGAGCTAGGCTGCTGTTTCAGAATTTATACACACTGCTGTAAAAATGCATATTTTCAAGCAGAGATATGAACAGACAACTAGGAACACCCAAACCTTTGAATAAAACCAGTGACACAGAAGAGAGGCAACAAATCAAGCAAACAGAGTAACGCTTGAAGAACTAGAGAAAAACTAAATATCTCTTTAAAGACAAGAGGCCCCTGGATCCATAATATAACAGTCCTATTTTAAAAAATTAATGGTCCGTGGAAAGTAAAAATATCATCAAATTTAAAAACTCAGTAATTGAGCCTAATATTGAAATGAATTCAGCTCAAAATCAAATTAGCTAGCTAGAAAATAGAATAGAGAAATATTTTCTACAATATAGTGCAAAAGAGCAAGGGAGCTGCTCAACAAATGCTTTTCCTTACATCTTTCTTCTTTGCCTGGTTAATATCTACTTATTCTTCAAGAAAAAAAAAAATTCCGGTGCTGTCTCTACTGGGAAGCCTCTCCTGACCCCTCTTCTTTGTATATGAGTTGTTTTTTCTTGGAAGTTCTGTGGCACTTTTTGTATACTTCTATCAGGACTTAAAACAGCAGTATAATTGCTTTTGTTACTCTTGAATCTAAAGCTGTTGAGAATAAGCACTACCTTTTATGTTCCTATCCCATATTTGGGACATCATGTAATTTCAAATGCTTGTTGAATGAGTTTTATACTCTGTTTAGAGAAAATAAACTAACCATAATTATTATTTTGTAAAATTGTAGTTTAAATACACAATATATGTCCTTGGTTACTAGATTTATAAAGTTGATGTGTGAAAGATATAAGGAAATAGAAAATAGTCTCTAATTTACAACTGGTTGTATCCTTTTTTAAAATTTATTTATTTAAATTGAAGTTAGTTAACATACAGTGTAGTATCCGTTTCAGATGCAGAACCCAGTGATTGATGGCTTACATAGAACACCAGTTGCTTATCCCAACAAGTGCCCTCCTTAATTTCCATCACCCATTTAGCCCTTTCACCCACCCTCCCCTCCAGCAACCCTCAGTTTGTTCTCTGTATTTAAGAGTGTCTTATGGTTTGCTTCCCTCTCTGTTTTTATCTTATTTTTCCTTCCCTTCCCATATGTGCATTTGTTGTGTTTCTTAAATTCTACATAAGTGAAATCATATGCTATTTGTCTTTCTCTGATTGACTTATTTTACTTAGCATAATACACTCTTGTTCCATCCATGTTATTGCAAATGGCAAGATTTCATTCTTTTTGATCACCAAGTAGTATTCCATT